>NC_141770.1:28708847-29026347 GCF_051362555.1 Lingula anatina | reverse complement strand
CTTCTGGTGATGAATAATAGGTAATAGTGCTGCAAGGTGTTGTTTTTTATCCCTGATGTACGAGTAGCTTTTTCTACAGTTTCTATAATTCTCTTAACGTATGAAAATATGCAGGTTTTCTGATATAATAAGACTTTGATAAAATCAAAACCAATAATACTTTTAAAGTCGAGAGTCGGGATAAATATCGGCAAGGTGGAGATATGTCCCGCCGGCGCTTCCGCAACAGCAAGACTGAAGGACGCAAGTTACAAAGCAAAACATGTTTAGTCAAGTTAAAGACTTAATTACCGGTTTAACTTCGGCGGCAGTGCCTACTGCTGTGAGCAACATGCGCTGTCCATCGTAATCCCCCTATCATTAACACTGTCGGGGACGTGCGCATTAGCGCGTCTGATGTAGACAGCGTGTGCTATTAAAGTGACCGGGGACTTATTAGCTATAGTGTATATGTGAAAATCAGCTTGTCTGAGGGTTGGGCTTGATATGTACTCAAACTAAATAGGGACATTTTCAGTCCATGTGCTAGCAGTCGGCCATGTTTATTCCTGCCACGAGGTAGCAGCTACATGCTTACATAGGATGGCTAGGCAGATACAGTGAATATTTTGTACAAAAAGATCACCCCCCCCCCCCCAAAAAAAAAAAAATGTAGGCCTTTGAAAGGAAAATAGGGGTTAGAGTCAGTAAAATAGTTTCAATTGTAACCAAAATAAGAAAAGTAACTTTCATGTAATGCACGCTATCAAAATAATAATAATAATAATGGAGAGGAAACAGAGTCCAAATACAGTAAGTATATCTTATTTCCATTCTTATTCCTTAGGATTAAGAAAGATTAAATGGAAAATGTGCTTCAGATATTCAAAGTTATATTCATTATCATAATAGCAGATGTGCATTGTGGTGGCTCCTACTTTACATAGAGACCCAAGCTGTAATAGACCTCTTCACATAAGGGTGGCTTGACCCAACCCTTCTAATGGGCATGAAAGTACATTTTGTACAACCAGAATTGTTGTGTAAATATCCCCTTTTACGTCTATTTTGCATAAAAAGTAAAATAAAAGGCTCCGTCACACACACCCTAGTTTTGTTACTTATGACCTCATCTTCTACACCAGCACTATTCATAATAGCTTTGTAGATTTTTTTCTTTTATTTATCAACAAAATGCTGTGAATGGCTTCATTTGTCAAGGAGATCAGTGAAAACCTATTGACTTGGTAAATAGTCCAAACAAGACACCAACAGCCCATAATAGATTACCAGAGGTTTACCAGATAAAGCAAGCTAGCCAATATACTGATGAGCATCTGCTAGATGGCCAGTTTGAAATCAGTGTATGCAAGGATGTACCTGATTTAATCAGAGCCAAAATAATTAATTAAGACACACCTTTAGCCACCAGTACACATTATGGATACAGACCTCCCATAGCAAAACTAGACCCATTAGTGGCTGGTACTGCCAGTGTAAAGCAGGTTCGAAGACAGTTGGAAGTTGTGCACATATCCCTTCAGTCCTGTGGTGTATGGGGTTTGCCATGAGGCAGGGATACAATTGAAAATTATGTTGTGGAGAAGGCTGTTTGGAGTGTATTGGTTAACAATACAATTATTTAACCAACAAATGCTGGTCTGTGAGAAAAGTTATATAAAATTAGTAAATACACTGAAACAAGTGTTCCTAGTTACAAGACTTTTATACAGTAAAGTGAAATCAGTGATGGCTTCTGTGAGAAAATACTGTAATACACCACCCCTCCCTCTCTTCTCTAGGATTAAAAAAAAACAATTACTTTCCCATTTGCTTGTACCAAGTTTCATTAGAAAAAAACATTTATGTAATATAAAAAAGGTATATATATATATATATATATGCTGAAAAGGTATATATATATGCTGAAACAAGTTGCTCTGATTCATTAGACTGCATACAACAGGTAAATCTGGCTACCCCCCCCCCCCCACACACACACAAACACACATAAAACTCATTAAAATATTAAGTTACGATGCCTCAAACCAAATCATATTTTTCCATGCAACAAATATATGCATAAACTTTATAATAACAAATTATTTTAAAATTTTGACAATGGGCACTTTGCCAATGGTTATCAGCACTCATCCTTTAGGGGCGAAACGGCATTGGGTGAAGACTTTGCTGCCTTGGCGGAGGTCTGCGCTCTCGGAGTGCTTTTCTTGTTCAAAGATGTCAATCTTTGTCCGCCAAACCCGACCAATAGTTACAAGTAGTATTGTATAACTGCACGAAATACCAAAGTTCCCCAAATTATTATACTTGAACGGATATTTCTGGTTTCTTTTTGTGCTATAAATATCCAACAGCACAGGAATGCAACTACCAGTAACTTTAAGTACTTAGGTAAAGTCGGGAAAACTATGTGGTCCATGATGTTGTTCACGTTGCTTTGGTTTATGATTCGCTTACGCTCAAGCTGTTCTGACATATATATTATCTCAGACAGTGAAGTATTTTAAGTTTTCGATGTGCTTTGTTTTCAAAATTTGTGATTATGAGACAAAATTGTCTTTAACTTAGTGTTCAGGTCACCAAACGTCTTCAAACTGGGAAAATTGCCCCCGCCTTTGGTAAGCTTCGTTTTAAACATATTCAGTTCGATACTCGTAAAATATAAAAAGGTATATTGAACTTGTACGTTAAATTGTACTAAGTGCCACTTTACTGATTTGCTTTACGATGTAAAAAAAAAAACAATTCACACAAATACATTTTGTGTTCTGTTGAACATGAAATCGGTACTTCTTGATTTCTGCAAAGTGATTCTAATGAAAAAACGACAACAGCTCTAGTGAATGCACCATGTCAAGTAAAGGTGAATTGCCCGTTATCTGATCATTTTGAAAACTTATCTGTTCGGTAAATAAATATTGATAACGCAATCGTTGATTCATTTCTAACAAGATAATTGTATTTGGAGATAGACATTTATGGATTAATATTCCTCTCTCTCTCTCTCTCTCTCTCTCTATATATATATATATATATATATATATATATATATATATATATATATATATATATATATATATATATATATACACTGGACAATAGAAGTGTCCCCCCTACTGAACCAATACTAAGGGGGAGATAAATGACTGTGGAATGATATGCTCCTGGTATCATTTTATCAACATCAAATTTCACAAAAAAATCACAAAATGAGAACAAAATATACATTCTACCAAAATATGCAGTTTCAAGTCCAAAATTAGTACTTAGTGGCATGGCCACGTGACCTAATAATAGGTGCCAGTCTACGAGGCAAGGATTCATATAATTGTCTAATGCCTTCAGGGCTTATGCTGGCCCAAGCATGAAACACTGAATATAATAGAGTTAGTTTCTCTGCTGGTTAGACGGGCATTTGTCAAAAGTTTTGACATTTCATTCCACACATTTTCTATTATGTTTGCATCCGGACTCGGGGCAGGCCACATCACCCTGCGAATGTCCTGTTGGTCAAACCAATCATCAACTGCTCTGGGCCTGTGACAAGGAGCATTGTCATCCTGGTGAACAAATGGATAATTCCTGTCACCAATGATGTAAGTAATAGATGGTAGCAAACCTGACTCCAAAAGAGCGATATATTTCTACTGATTCATGTTTCCATCAACCACTATCAATTCGCCCACGCCAAAGATGCTGATGCAGCCTCACACCATGATAAATATGCTGCTCCGGGTTCGAAAATTCAGTGCATGCTTTACCAGCAGTTCGACAGCATCGTACCCGTCTGTCATCAGACGTCAGACCAAAGCGACACTCATCAGAAAAAATATATAGGACCAATTGTCATGGACTGTCCAGTTCCAGTTCCTGTTGATCCTAGTTCACTCTAAGTTGCCTGTTTTGTAACGATAAAAGAGGTTTCAGTCTTGCTACCCTGCTGCACACTCTCTGAGCATGTAACCGACGCCTAGCAATTTTCACAGACACATTCTTATGTGTGAAATTGTTCCACTGTGTTGTCAACTGACAAGCAGCGTCGAACTTTGACAACCTGGACATCAAAATTAGTCGTCGGTCGTCACGGACGGTAGTTTTTCTTGGACGACCCATCAGAGGCAATTTGTCTCTTGATCCAGTGTTTCTATACCCAGACCAGACCCTCTGCACGGTTCCGACTGAACAATTCAATTGTATCGATATTCTGACATTGCCTATATTCCGCCTCTTCAGGTTAATAACTTGACGCCTATAACCGTTAGATAATTGCCTGGATCTTGCCATATTGGAGAAAGACAGGAATAACATTTGCTGTACATGTACAAGACCAACAGTACAATTCCATGGTATAGCGGTTTAATACTCATTAGTCCCATTATAAGTAGACCAGGCATAATAACTACCCAAGATCTGCCTACTTTTATTACTCTGATTTAGGGGGTGACACTTCTATTGTCCAGTGTGTCTATCTATCTATCTATCTATCTATCTATCTCTCTCTCTCTCTCTCTCTCTCTATATATATATATATATATATATATATATATATATATATATATATATATATATATATATATGGCAGGGAAATACAGACGTTATACAATTCCTGCTGTTCTTACCTGCAGATGTGGCAGTAGCCCCTACAAACTAAAAAAATTACTAACAACGACAATGTAATCTGCGAAATGGGGGAATTGTTCAAATTAAAAGACGTAGATAAGCACGCGGTTCTTTCCTATATATATTTTATTTGTGCTAGCCACCCTTCTCCAGAGTGGGTACTTATTTCAAGGTGTCAAACTCACAGTTATGATTTTGTATGAACATAACATAAACTTGGTCGCGGTCTCTAGGGTCATGGCCATAAATATTATAAGACAAAATTTAAATGTAACCTTTATTTGTTACTACTTTATGTATCACTGACCTTTTGGTGCAACCATTCTCTTGACTTTTGCTGTGGCGATTCCCAATGTGTCAGCGAGATTTGACACCAACGCATCGGCTACCTGTTCTTGTTGCAGCTCTTCCTTGCTCTGCATTTCCACGCCTGTTTCGTAGAACTTCTTTTCCAATCCGTCTACCTATAGCAATTGATTAAAATGATTCACGTTAAAGTCAGTAAATTATTTGAATTAATAACCTTTACATTTTTCTTTTTGATTCGGAGTTTCATAAAGCGCTGTTGTCGACTAACTGTGCAAGTTTAGCACGCTCGTCCTCTCAAAGGTTACCGAAATAACTATGGCATAATAATCTTCGAAAAGAAAGGGGTTTACTTTATATTATTTCAATCCATTCGGCAAAATAAATATCCATTAATAGGCCCTTTTCGCTCTGTGTAACTGGGGAAGAAGATCATACTTTCCGTGGACTATTAGATTTTCATCTTGGTTAGAAGCAGGCGAATGTTCATTTCATACTAAATTGTTTGTTGAAACCGCGCTTAAGGGTGAACGTCATCTAAAATAACAATTGGTACTTTCCAATCTTTCCACTTTCAATAAGGTTTTTAAAATATGTTTGTTATACTGATAAATTGGTGTACAAATATATATGCTGATATTCTGTTTTAACAAAAGTGTTAAGCCCATTCAAATATTTCAAGTGCTTAGGTAATCTCAGGAACAGACATGTAAAAACAGCAAATCAATTGAAAATTAATTAATACTTTACTAGCATAGACATTGATAAAAATCCCACTCATCTATATTCAGGAAAAAAACATCGAAAATCCACGGTATATATAAAGTAAAGGGGGCTCCCTACATAAGTGTTGAACAGTTTGTTAGTACTCGAACTAACCTTTTCTTTGATCTTCCTATCAACGGTACCTGTGCCTGTATCCAGTGACGGTAGGTCTCTAAGAATTGGGATTTTGCTTTGCCTGCTTATGACGCCATGTCCACAAACAGAACTATGCTCAATAAGAACCAACAGGAACGACCATGCTAATAAACATAATGTAGCCATTCTTTAACCGTATGCACCAACAAATAAGTGTTGTTTACAACGCTGTGAAAAACTGTACGCATACGTGGAAGATCTACGCAGGCATTCTCTTATATAATAGTTATGGGAGGGGTTTGATCTTATTTCTTAGGTACTTGCCGTAATTGTATTTGGTGGCGTTGAACATGTGATCGAAAGTAGGCATTACCTTCATTATCTTCACCGTATCTTAGATGACGTAGTTTCTGAACCAGTTGACAGTGTCAACACTGGTAGAAAATTTAGGTTTAACAAACTGAATTTACGTTGGTAGATTTCTGCGTTTGTTGTGAATCATGTTGCTGTAACGGGTTGAAGACGAACACAACTGAAATATATTATTTATCCCGGGGAACCTGGCTATGAAATGTTTTACTGGAAGTGACAGATGTATACAGGTAAAAGAGAAGTTTCCAGTAATCTCTTTTACTCGTGGTGGCTCACTGTCCTTACAACCAGTGACATGTGTTTGTCTGTGCGATTCAAAGTAATCTGATTTTTTATCTTAAACGAGGGCTATTCTCGGAAATCACTTGCTAGCAAAGTTACTAATTTGACAGTTGGTTATGGGACATGTTAAGTCCTAAATTTGAGGAAATCACATTTTAAAAACATGGCATGGTCTTTGACCCCAGGGGAAGTTGTGATGCTGTTCCTTGACGCTTATATACTCAAGATTCGCCTCTACCGTTGATTTGAAATTACCTAAAAATATGCCCGACACCGAAATGTTTAAAAAAATATAAACCAACTTGTTTAAAAAAGCTTGTCAATCAACACCTCATTTATATCTGGTCTTATATATCAAAACAGTCAGCGGAAACCGGGAAACTCACATCTCTGTATTTCCTAGGTACTTCTGAAACTCGGGATGTGAAGCAGAGGAGGAGAACTCAATTATTTAAATAATTAATAGTATGACAAGGTGGCAATAGGTTTATCTTACTCCAAAATGATTAAAATAGAAGGTTAAGATATTGGTCTTACATACCCTTTGTTGAAAATAATGCGTCCCTCATTTAATCTTTTATTTCATATAATTGAGTTGGGAACTGAGAATTTGATATTCGTACTTAAAGGCACTAGTTTCATTATTTAAAAGTTATGTTTTGCATTTAGATTTTCTCTTAAGAGTGTATAAATTTAAAACGTGAAGGATGTATCGTACACAAACATTAAATATGCCCATCATTTGTTTGCTTTCAATTACGAAATATGAGATGACTTGTTTAAACAGGCTCCTTTCTAGGAAACCGAGTGTTTGTATTTATTTTATCATGGGTAGAATTACCCGACATCTATAGAAATTTCTTTCCACTTAGAGTAAAAAGAATAAAGGACGCGATTAATCGGTCGTATTTCATTTAATACAAAAATTGCTAAGGTGATCTTCATACTGCATGGATGGAAAAACTATATTTATTCAAAGCTGGTAACTGTGCAGTTAAGAGGGGTGGGGGAGGAAATAGAACATTGTATTAGACTGCCCATTTGACAATAATTAGACAACAGAAAATTTATCTGCATGGAATGTCATTTCACTTAGCTTCATAGGGTATTTTTCAAGAACTAATTAAGGTTAGCAAATAAACCGTATTTTAACACCCCCTGTCGATCTGTTGGACTCTACAGAGATGACCTCGTCCACTCCGGCGTCAAAGCCTGTTATCCTGAATTTCAGAGGTCACCAAAAACGATGTCAAAACACACGTCCTCGGAGGCCCAGCTCTGAATCGTGTTATTTTGGTAAAGTGGAATCTAACTAGGGCATAAGCCGACCACCCCTAACACACATGCTGCAACCAGTCCACCCTACCCCCGACATGCGAGATGCCTCTATCGTGCCAATCACGAAATGCCCTTTTCAGGGCACCCTATGTATATTGGTATCTATAAATCTCATACTACATGTATGTAGGCGAGACACCTGGACAGTACTCCTGAGCTTGGGGGCAAGTCTTCTTAACTGTCGAATAATAATAGCAGCTATCAGCGAGTTTTACAAAACCAACTGGACATACTGAAAATGAGAAAGCACAATTTTGCAGTGCACAGAAGTAGTAGTAATTTTAAAAGTAATTTTAAAATTAAAGTATTCACCGACATTTTTTGTGCCCAACAGCGACATTTCAGGTGACATCCCCATCGTAAGCAAATGAACGCAGACAGTAAACAAAATAGACTGCTTGGTACAGTTACGTGCTTGCGCGCACCCTAAACAAGCATGCCCCCCTCTCTCACATACATGCATGAGTGCATTCTCTCAAACATACATAAGGGGGCATTTGTTCATTATCATATTTGTTAAGGCATTACGCAGTCCTTACCTTTTACTACAGATGATTTTTCTTCTAATCTTTTAATTTTCTCCAAGGCGATTTCCAGGGTGTGAGTGAGATTTGAAACCGAGGTATCACATTTCATTTGTTGAAGCTTTATCTTGTTCAGAACTTCCAAATCATTTTTTCCAATTCTGCTACCTAGCCATCGGTCAAAGAAACCACATAACACAAATTCATGATTTTATTTTGGGGAACCTGTCTTCGAGCAGCTCAAAATGCTAATACTACATGGACTCCCTTTCACAGGCCCCAACGTGAATATCTTCCTGTTCAATGTTTTATTACAATCTGTTGGAACTACGTAGGTCTGTATAAGCCAAATATAAAATTTACAGCCTCCTTAAATTTATTTGGAATATTAACAATCTTCTATAATGGAACCTGAGTGTACTTGGTGCTATGGTTCCTTACAGGCATGATGTAGAGAGGAAGATCCTCAATGTCATTTTTATCCAAATGTTCAAAGTTGAGTAAAGGAAAATGTTGATATGTATAACTTATGTGCAGTTCGTTTGTGATATAGTGATGTCAGGTGACCTGAGTTAGCTGACCTTGTTTAATAGGTAAAGGTGACCCATTTAAGCACTACTTAATATCCCAAATACAGATCACGTATTTCGAATTTGGTGACCTTGGCTGACCATTCTCTTATTTCTTTTTCTCACACTAAACTTGAGCATGCAGACAGATGGAGAGAGAGAGAGAGAGAGAGAGAGAGAGAACTCATCTACAGATCTCATACAATTGAGCTCGGAGCTGAGAATTTGGTGATTTAAAAGCTGTATTTGCATTTCAATTTTTTTCTTAAAAGGGAATTATTAACAACATGTGCACATTGCATGGTACACAAACACAATAACAAAAACAACATATGTCCTTCGTTTGTTTGTTTTCTATCGCGAAATACGAGATGGCTTGTTTAAACAGGCTCCTTTTGGGAAATCGAGTGTTTGTAATTATTTTATCAAGGGTAGAATTACCCGATATCTATAGAAATGTCTTTCAACTTGGAGTGAAATAAAAGACGCCTTTATTCGGCCGTATCTATAGAATATTGAAAATGTTAACGTTATCTTCATACTGCTTGGGTGGAAAAAAAACTATGGTTATTCAAAGCTTGTAACTGTTCAGTAAGAGGGGGAAATGGAAATAGAAGCAGCCACTTGCACAGGGTTCATACTTAATGTGGAATATTATTTTTTGGGAGTTTCTACAGAATATTTATTTTCTCTCTCACTATTTTAAATCCGAAACTGAGGTGTCACTCCATGTGTAGCCAGGTGTGTTAACTAATTACCACACGACTCTCGAAACAACTGATGCACGCAAATGCATATTCTGTGATCGGAAATGTGAGAGGTGGTATTTTCGGCAATTTCTGCCCTTGTATAAAAACGCATGGGCTTGGTCTTTGGAGTGTATTTCAAGAAGAAACAAAGGGATCGCCTTGAAACTTGACAGGTACATTAGAGAAGATATGTTTCGACAGCTAAGCAACGCAGCTTACTATGGGATTCTTGCTCTCAGAGAAAATGACCAGAAACGGGCAGCCATTGCCAGGCAATTCAACATTTATCAGAGAACCGTTGTAAAGTCCTCCAAAGAAATGCTACAAAAGGTGCACCTACTCCAGTACCTCGACCAGGATGTCCGCGTATCACAACAAGAAGACAGGATCGCCTTCTCCTTAGACTGTTCTGTGCTGGTCGTACAACGACAACCAGTTTTCTCAGAAAAGAGTGGCAGAATGTCATTCAAACGCCCGTTTCAATGTCCCTCGTGAACAAGAGATTACTGGAAGCCGGTTATTTTGCACGAAGACCAGTACGGAGAGCACTGTTTACAGCAGGTTATACACAGCGACGTCTGCAGTGGGCTTGGGACCACGTGCGTTTGCAGCCAAACCACTGGAATCACGTCATTTTCAGTTTCAGTGATGCATATAGAGAGTTTTTAGGATTGACAGTTGATTCCGTGTCCGCCAGCATGTGCGAGAGACATATAAGGCTGATCGTGTACTGCCTGGGGTGCAAGTAGGGGGTGGTAACGTCTCTGTTTGGGGAGCATTTCATGCTGGTGCCCAAAATGAGTTGGTTTTTTTAGGAGGCAACCTCAACCAGGATTCCTATAGAGACATTCTACAGCAAACAATGCTTCGATTTGTAAGAGTCATCTTCGGGAACAACTTTGTGTACTAAGACGACTGCGCAACCCCGCATCGAGCTCAGAGAATCACTGATTTTCTTCACAACCAATGGGCTCAGCAACTGCCCTGGCCTGCAAACTCCCCAGATATGAACCAATTGAAAATCTGTGGGCGGAAGTAACTCAGAGAACTAATAGCTATGGTCATAGAGATGAACTGCGACAGGCAAGTATCACTGCGTGGAATGATGTCCCCATCCAAACTCGAAAAAGCTTGTTACAGGGTATGCCATGCAGGTTGAGGGTGCTGCAAGCGGCTGCTGGAGGTCATACCTGTTATTGCTGACTTTTCCTGATTTACTGTAATGAGTTCTTTGACTGTGTATCATATCACTGTCCGGAGGCTTTCGTTTTCTTTAATATCTTAGCTTGAAGTTAGTACTGACATAAAACTGTTGATATAGTTTTCTGGGGGTGTTCTTTTCTTTTGAATGACATCTTATGTCAGATTTGATATTATGGGTTCAGCAACTGCCCTGGCCTGTAAACTCCCCAGATATGAACCCAATTGAAAACCTGTGGGCGGAAGTAACTCGCAGAATTAATAACTACAGGTATGACCATCAGCCGGTAAATCGTGATGAACTGCGACAGGCAAATATCATTTTGTGGAATGATATCCCCATCCAAACTCTAAAAAACTTGCCACAGGGAATGCCATGTAGGGTGAGGGTACTGTAAGCGGCTGCTGGAGGTCATACCCGCTGTTGATTACTTTTCATGATTAACTGTGATGAGCTCTTTGCCTGTGTAGCATATCACTGTCCGTAGGCCATTTTTTCTTTAATATATTAGCTTGAAGTTAATACTGACATCAAACTGTTGATATAGATTTCTGGGGGTGTTCTTTTCTTTTAAATGACATCTTATGTCAGATTTGATATTATTGACCAAAATATCTCACAATAGAAGACTGGATATTTCTATCACTCAATGACTTCCTTTTTTTGACGAGTAAAGCCAAGAAAATTGAATCTGCACTTAAAAATGACAATGATAAAAAATATTACATATTAAGTATTAACCCTGTATATTGCAAGTTGTGTTAGTCCGCCCATTTGACAAGTATTTATTTCTATTGGCTGAACAGAAAATTTATCTGCTAGGAATGTCATTTCACTAATGCTTCTTCATTACAACACTCAGAACAGTCCGAAAATCTAACGCACATGACGTGAGAAACTGACCAATCACAATTATCTCATATCAGTTCTCCTTTTTCACTCTTAAATTAAAAAAAATGTCATTGATTTACAGTATCCATATTGTTCATTTTGTGTTTTTTAAAACACATTAAGACTTCAAACTAGGGGTGCAGACCGGTGACCACTACAAACACGTGGTCCAAAATCACCACTTTTGTGACGTCTCTGACCGAGCTCTTGGGTATTAGACAACTGATTGGTCAGTTACATGTAGCAAGGGTGAGAATGTTTGACAAAAGAAAGAAAAAGGTGTAACAGCGGGGGAAGTGTTTTGACGATTTTTGTACTGGAATTGAAATTGGGAGCGTTTACAGACAGACCGTTGACAGAAAGAATTTCCAATGAGTTTAAGTTTGTGACTCTTCTTAATGCAAAACTAAAATCTCACAGAAGATATCTCGTGTTTTGTGTAAAGATTTGTTATTAATTGTACGTCTAACTGCGATATTTCCCTCACTGAAAGGCTGCGTTAATGTCTGAAATCAAAACATTGTTGTAGAGTAAAAATAAAACAAAAAAATTAATGACTGAAATCTGACACAACTGTGATGTTAGCCTTTTTAAATTTATTGAAATCTGAATATAAACAACACATCAGAAAAATCATAATATCGCAAAATGTGACTGCAAGACGTCGTATTCATGAAACAGAACAAAAGCCAAGTGTCTATACTAATAAATCCAGCCTCGTCTGGTCTGGTAAGACGTGTATTTCCCTACGTACGACTTGCATTACATTTCAACGATTTATTCAATTCGCAGATACTAATGCCTTCATTGATTAAACTTATTTTCTTTTTTAGATGCCACTGCTGCACCGCCAGGTAAGAGTAAAAGGGCATGGATAACAATGAAATACATTCTTGATAAAGTGTATTTCGCCACACCCTACTAATTAATCGTTGAAATAAAATGCAGCTGATAAGAATGCAATTCATTACTACATGTCTATTTGAAACTTTGTGCTAACCACCCTTAAAACAGCTGCTGTAAAACAATACTTCCCCAAACCGACATGCACCGACTTCCGTAAATCACATAATCACAGATTATGATCAAATAATGCCAACATTACTGCTAAGGGCTGCTTTCAGGCCATCATCACTGAAGATGAAGCTTACGAAGATGAAGCTTAACTTATTCACATCCCTATCAGCCCAAGTCTAGTTTTTTTAGTGTATCTACGACGTATTTAGGTGAAAAGTAAGATAAAGATTTGAGAGCTACACGTCGCAGTATTCGGCTGTCAATAAACAGATATGAGCATCCATATTTTAAGGGGTGCTAATGCGTTTATTTTCGTGCTAAGAGATAAGCTAATCACGTGCACAAGCATCCGTAGCTAACTTTGTCTCTATATTTGACAGCGCACTGAAGTCTATCACAGTAAACACATATTTGCTATCCGGGTCGGTAGCCATGGCCTTCAGCTCGGCAGTATTAACATTACTACCAACTCCAATTGCGAACACAGACGCAATATTACGCAGCATGTTTGCTTCTCTGGCGGTCGCCGCCATGTTAATAGACTGGCCGTCAGTCATGACGATGGCGATGTTCGGGACGTTCGGCCGATCGCCTTTGGCAGCTGTGAAACTACTCTTGTGGGCGGTGGAGAGGGCGAAAGCTGTGTTAGTAATACCTCTCTTCTGCTTGATCTTGTCTACGGCGGCTAGGATGGCGGCCTCGGTGTTGTGAGTGTTAAGGTTGAACTCCTGCACTGTGTTGGTTGAGTACTGCAGAACGCCGACCTTTACCGCGTTTGGTCCAATGTCGAATTTCCTCACCAAAGACTTGATGAATTGCAGTTGTTTGGCAAAGTCGGGTGTGCTGACACTACCAGATCCGTCCAAGATAAATATTATGTCTGCCTTGGCCTTGCAAACTGTAAATGTTACAAAGTTGACCATTTTTATTATAAATATGAAATTAATACATGAATTTCATCTGTTCGGTAATTATTAGATATTGAAAACGTTGACTGCAAAGATAATTCTGTTTTGGACATTGACATGTATGGATTTCAAACATATAAAATTTTTATAAGTAAAGTACAGGCCTACCCAACTACCAGACTCGGTACCAAATGATCCAGAATTCACTGGTAAATCGGGCCACACTACCCGTTTTCAAGGTGTGTATCAGATCGCATTACACAGTATCAGACGCGACACCGCTCCTGCCTAGTACGCGATGTGAAAGTGACGATTCTCAGCGGGGTTGAAAAGCATTGCATCACCACTCAAAATTTGTTCAGGGTATGATACGGTGCCGAGTCTGGTAGTTGGGTAGGCCTGAAGTAGGGAAAAATTGCGTTATCAAGAAAGTATTTCATTGTTATCCATGCCCTTTTATTCTTACCTGGCGGTGCAGCAGTAGCCTCTAAAAAAGAAAATAAGTTTAATCAATGTAGGCATAAGTATTTGCCAATTGAAGAAATCGTTGAAATAAAAAAGAAACAAATAAGAATGCAATTCATTTGTACATGTCTATATGGGACTTTGTGATAACCACCATTAAAGATGCATATAAAGTCAATTTTGCCACTAAAGCCAACCAAATGCCAGCATATAGTTTCAAGTAGTATAACTAAGAGAATTACCATAGGCATTGTATAATTTTACCTGAAAATGATGTTTAAACGGATTTTTCTGCTAGCATTCTATACTGTATGTCAATGGAGCAGAAAAGTGGTTCACGAAAGTAGGTAAAATTATTGACCAAAAATTTAAAGAAAGGAGCAGTTTAAATTTTTTTTATGGCTGATCGAGTTGATCTATTCAGTTTATCCCTTCGCATGTCGAATTTATTTGAGTCGTATAAGAAACAAGTAGAAGTGGTTAATATGTGTTAATGGGAATCCACGCTCCATTGATGCTCAGTTCGTATGTACCTTTAAAACAGCTGCTGTAAAAAATACATCCCTAAGCAGGCCGAAATATACAGACATCCGTATGCGCGAGGTAGATCAAATAATGACCATTTTACAGTTAAGGGCCGCATTCACACCGTTATAATTAACAAACAGGTAGATGTAGCTGAATTATTCACATCCATATCAGCTCAAGAATATAGTTGGTTTTTTTAGCAGTGTATCTACGACATATTTAAGTGAGAGGTAAGATAAAGCTATGACAGTTCCTGCGTCGCAGTAAACGCAGTAGTCGCCAGTCAATATACAGACAAGAGCACCCATATTTTTCATGCGTTGGTAAATATAGTATATAAACTAAAAACGGGGATACTAACGCGTTAATTTTCGTGTTAAGAAATAATAAGCTACTCACGTGCACAAGCATCCGTGGCTAACTTTGTCTCTATATTTGACAGGGCACTGAAGTCTGTCACAGTAAACACATATTTACTATCCGGGTCGTTAGCCATAGCCTTCAGCTCGGCAGTTCTGACATTTCTCCCAACTCCTATTGCGAACACAGACGCAATATTACGCAGCATGTTTGCTTCTCTGGCGGTTGCCGCCATGTTATTAGATTTGCCGTCAGTCATGACGATAACGATGTTCGGGACATTCGAACGATCGCCTTTGGCTGCCGTGAAACTGCTGGTGCGGGCGGTGGAGAGGGCAACAGCTGTTTTAGTACCACCTCTCTTCTGCTTGATCCTGTCGACGGCGGCTGAGATGGCGGCCTCGGTGTTGTGAGTGTTAAGGTTGAACTCCTGCACTGTGTTGGTTGAGTACTGCAGAACGCCGACCTTTACCGCGTTTGGTCCAATGTCGAATTTCCTCACCAAAGACTTGATGAATTGTAGTTGTTTGTCAAAGTCGGGTGTGCTGACGCTAAAAGATCCGTCCAAGATGAATATTATGTCTGCCTGGGCCTTGCAAACTGTAAATATTACAAAGTTTATCATTTTATACATTAAAAAAGCGGAAAAAAGATGATGCATTAGATAGTTTGCATGTGTTAAAACTATAAATTAGAAAGAAACCCCTTTGTGTATAATACCACAAGATACCATAGAAAGACGCTAAAAGTGCTTTGTCAAATGCGTCACTGGTACTTCACAATTGCCTTCCTGATTTCACTTAACAATTTAAAAAAGTGACACTAACTCCAATGACCTACTCAAAAGTAAAATTAAGATATCATCATAATGCAAATAACTCTGCTTGAGATGTGAAGATGATGGCATGAACTTTTATTGCAGAGAGAAGGAGAGAGAGAGAGAGAGACTGGAGGGATATAACTTTTAGAATAGAGCAAACAAATATTAGTTAAATACACATTATCAGCTGAAATCAAACTGACAGTAAACTACAGAAAGAAAATTAAATGTATATTCACATGTATACCACCGACCCAGACTGTTATTATGATAAATTAAAAGGCATTCATCTGTTCGGTGATTATTACATATTAAAAACGTCGACTGTTTGCTTTTTACAAAGATAATTCTGTTTTGGACATTGACATTTATGGATTTCAAATATATATAATTTTTATGAGTAAAGTAGGGAAAATACACGTTATCAAGAATGTATTTCATTATCCATACCCTTTTATTCTTACCTGGCGGTGCAGCAGTAGCCTCTAAAAAAGAAAATAAGTTTAATCAATGAAGACATTAGTATCTGCGAATTAAAGAAATCGATAAAATAAAAAAGAAGCAAATAAGAATAGCATTCATTTGTACATGTCTATATGGGACTTTGTTATAACCACCATTAAAAATGCATATAAAGTCAATTTTACCACAAAAACCAACCAAATGGCAGCATATAATTTCAAGTAGTATAACTAAGAGAATTACCAAAAGGCATTGTATAATTTTACCTGAAAACGATGTTTGAAGGGATTTTTCTGCTAGCATTCTAAATCTATACTGAATGTCAATGGAGCAGAAAAGTAGTTCACGAAAGTAGGTAAAACTTTTGACCAAAAATTTAAAGAAAGGAGCAGTTTAAAGCTCTTTTATGGCTGATCGAGTTGATCTATTCAGTTTATCCCTTCGCATGTCGAATTTATTTGAGTCGCATAAGAAACTAGTAGAAGTGGTTAATATGTGTTAATGGGAATCCACGCTCCACTGATGCTCGGTTCGTATGTACCTTTAAAACAGCTGCTGTAAAAAATACATCCCCAAACAGTCCGATATATATATATATATATATATATATATATATATATATATATATATATATATATATATATATATATACAGACGTCCGTATGGGCCAGGAAGATCAAATAATGACCATTTTAAAGTTATGTGCTGCTTACAAGCAATCATAATTGACAAAGAGGCAGATGTAGCTTAATTTATTCCCATTCTAGCAGCGTAAGACTAATTTTTTTTAGCAGTTTATCTACGACATATTGAGGTGAGAGGTAAGATAAAGCTATGACAGCCCTACATCGCAGTAAACGCAGTAGTCGGCTGTCAATCTACAGATATGAGCACCCATATTTTTCATGCGTTGGTAAATATAGTATATAAACTAAAAACGGGGATACTAACGCGTTAATTTTCGTGTTAAGAAATAATCAGCTACTCACGTGCACAAGCATCCGTGGCTAACTTTGTCTCTATATTTGACAGGGCACTGAAGTCTGTCACAGTAAACACATATTTGCTAGCCGGGTCGTTAGCCATGGCCTTCAGCTCGGCAGTTCTGACATTACTTCCAACTCCAATTGCGAACACAGACGCAATATTACGCAGCATGTTTGCTTCTCTGGCGGTCGCCGCCATGTTAATAGACTGGCCGTCAGTCATGACTATAGCGATGTTCGGGACGTTCGGCCGATCGCCTTTGGCAGCCGTGAAACTACTCTTGCGGGCGGTGGAGAGGGCGAAAGCTGTGTTAGTACCACCTCTCTTCTGCTTGATCTTGTCTACGGCGGCTAGGATGGCAGCCTCGGTGTTGTGAGTGTTAAGGTTGAACTCCTGCACTGTGTTGGTAGAGTACTGCAGAACGCCGACCTTTACCGCGTTTGGTCCAACGTCGAATTTCCTCACCAAAGACTTGATGAATTGTAGTTGTTTGTCAAAGTCGGGTGTGCTGACACTACCAGATCCGTCCAAGATAAATATTATGTCTGCCTTTGCCTTGCAAACTGTAAATATTATAAAGTTTATCATTTTTATTAAGAATATTAAATAAATACATTACATAATTATACATATGAAATAAATACATAAATACGTAATTACATTGGGCGGGCTCTTTTCTGAGTCCCTACTGCGATCACAAATGTGGTCAGGACTGTCAACGGTCGCCAAAGCAATTTTAATTTAAAAATCGTGCACATTGTAAAGGCGCCTGCGTCCCAGGCCCAGTCCCAATCGAGGCATATTCAAAATCCATTAATCCCAATATTTCTAAGTATGACATACATTGTAAACTTGGTCGCATGCACTAGCGCCATAGCCATGAATGTTCTAAGACAAAATTTAACCGTTATTTCTTACCAGTTTAAGTATCACTGACCTTTCGGTGCATTCATTCTCTTGATTTTTACCGAGGCGATTCCCAGTGTGTCAGCGAGAGCGGATTCCATTGACTTTTCTTGTAGCAGCGTTTTCGCCATCGTGTTCTGCATTTCCTCGCCTGTTTCGTAGAACTTCTTTTCCAATTCATCTACCTACAGCAATAAGGTAAAATGATTTAAGAGGCAGCAAAATTATTGAGTTAATAACCTTGAGGATTTTTTGATTCAGAGTAAAGCACTGTTGTGGACTAACTGTGCAAGTTTAGCATGGTCGTCATCTCAAAGGTTTGTGAGCACACCCATGATTAACGAAATAACTATGGCATAATAACCTTCGAGAAGAAAGGGGTTAACTCTACAGATTTTCAATCCATTCGGCAAAATAAATCTCCATTAATTGGTCCTTTTCACTCTGTGTAACTGAGGAAGAAGATCAGACTTAAAGTGACCTTTTTACATTTTCATCTTGGTTCGAAGCAGACAACCATTTTAGATTTGAATTATTTGTTGAAACCGTGCCAACGGGTGAACGTCATCTGCAATAGCAGTTGGTACTTTTAAATCTTTTATTTTCAACATGTTTTTTTTTAAATTCATTTGCATGGTCAATTTGATCAATATGTCCGTTATTCATATAAATTAGCATGCAAATTTATTTGATGATACATGTATTCGGTGTCTTAACAAAAATGTAAAGCCCATGCTAACATTACGAGTGCTTAGGTAATTTCAGTAACAAACATGTAAAAACGGTAAATAAATTAAAAATTAATAATATTTAAATAGCATAGGCATCGAAAAAAATTTAAATTACGGATAAAACATCGAAAATCCACGGCATATGTAAAGTAAAGGGGGCACACTGCATAAGACTGGGTTCCCATCCCTAGATCGATCTAACAGGATCGGTCCATCTCCACGGGGTTCCTTGCTAAATTGCTTTCAGCCCAAGCGGCTGGGACGCCCACTAAAGCCGCTAAACGACAGTTCCCGCTATCAGTCTCAGCAGGCGTGACAGGCATCAAAACCCCCCAAGTTAATTGCAATATTAATCGAGAATCCCCTCGGAACAGTTTGTTAATACTCGTACGAACCTTTTCTTTTGTGTTCCTATCAACGGTACCAGTGCCTGTATCCAGTGACGGTAGGCCTCTAAGAATTGGGATCTTGTTCTGCCAGCTGATAACACTGTGTCCACAAACAGAACTATGCTCAACAAGAACCAACAAGAACGACCATGTTAACAAACGTAATACTGCCATTCTTAAACTGTTTGCATCAACAAATAAGTATTGTCTAAAACGTTGGAAAGAACTGTGTGTATATGTGAAGATCTACGCACGCATTCTTTTATATAATAGTTGTGGGAGGGGTTTGATATTATATTTTAGGTACTTGTCGTAATTTCATTGGGTGGCGTTGAACACGTGATAGAAAGTGGGCGTTACCTACATTATCTTCACTGTAACTTAGATGTAATTTCCAGTTACTTCTGAAACTCAGGGTGTGAAGCGGAGATGAACTTAATTATTTACTTAATTCATAGTATGACAAGGTGGCATTGGGTTATTTTATTCCAAAATAATAGAAATAGAAAGTAAAGATGTTTATCTTACATGCCCTAATTTTTGTTGTAGCCAGACAGTTACTACATGGATTTGTAAAAAAAAAAATAATAATAATAAAAAAAAATAAAATAAAAAAAAACATCTGCATGGCACACACACACACACACACACACACAAAAAAAAAAAAAAAAAAGATATCCATCGTTTGTTTGCTTTCAGTCATGAAATATGAGATAGGTCGTCCACTCGGACGTCGTAGCCTGTCACCCTGAATTCTAGCGGTCAGCGGAAACTCTATTGCCAGCGTGTTTCTGTTCCCGATGACTACATGTAGGTATTCTCTCCTCTCCACTGTCAGACTGAGTATGTTTTTCTTCTTAGTCACGACCAAGAGCAAGCTGTCACGATTTTTATGCTATTGCAAGAGATAATGCAAGCCGAAGACAATATCAGCCTTTAACAAGCCTGAAAAAAAAAAAAAAAAAAAAAAACTAACGCTTTGTGAAACTGTGTATCTTAAAATAATGTTAAGAACACGAAAACGCCGACTCCTGTCATGGAACGGGAAGTACACCATTTCAGTAACCGACCAAGAATCACACTTAAAAACTCAGGCCTCCCAAACAGTCACGGCGCATAACCACGAAACCTCAAAAACACGACCAGGCCACTGTACACAATGGCAAGATGCCCGTCTCAACTCGCTAGGCAACCCCTGATTATATACCACATCTGCAAACACCAAAAGTACCGCAGATCGGCAATAAATGCCCGAAGGTATTATAACAGTCTCTTGTGTAGTGAAATATTGGTGTCAACGTCACACATGGTTGTATAACCATAATTGTGAAACCAAAGATTTGGTTCCAGTGGGTCTTCACGATGCAGACACTTTCATAGCAAAGAAGCAAATTTTTTCTGAAGTTTCACTAAATTGCTCACTTAAACCAAGGTAAAACAGACAAAAATTTGTCGAAAAAAATAAGGATAAAATGATGTCAATATATCAATTTTGGAACAAAATGTTTTTCCCATTTGGATTTCATATTTAAATTCAATAGTTCACTATGAGTGAATCTTTTCTACTTTTGGCGGTATTATGGCAAATCCATTTGCAGAGCATTTCATGGTGGGAAGTAGGTCAAAGGTCCAATCAAAGATCACATTGAGATTCTCAATATATGCTTTTTTCTCAAGTTCATTACTTTCTCAAGTAAATTAACACAACTGTGAATCTTTGCTGGTTTCAGAGATATAACGGGCGAGACATTTGGTAAATCTTACTACACCTGTCGGGAAAATGACGGCCACCTTGGATTTTCTCAAAATTCCTAAGGATGTACACAGATACTATCACAATATTATGGGGCAAACTGAGAAACAGACCAAATTTGGTAATGAAAGCTCTGTCATGGCTGCTGCTCGTGAAATTATACATATTGAACTTAGTAGCTGAAAGAATACGGCTCGAAGTTTTACTAAAGAAAAAAAACAAGGCAGCAAAGCTGTCAAATGTACAGACAAAAAACAGGAAATAACTATGCACAAAATAGGCTACTGTCAATTCTGATGCAAAAATACATTATATCAAACTGCAAATTCAACATCAAATTTTAATTATCCTCAACAGGTAATACCAATGTAATTAAAATATGTGACAAGTTTACACTTTGAAAATGTATAACTTCCAGAAAAAGAAGTTCCTTAGACTGCTTTTCCAACTCAGACTGCATTTTAGTCCAGTATTTCTTTTTTGAAAGTTTGGCAATCATAAGTAACATGGTTTTCCCATAATGGTCATCATGGCAGCAGCACCCAAAATTGTGTTTTCTTCTATTCTGATGCAATATTACATAATGGTTAACAGCATAATAACTCAATTTTAATAATAAAATATACGTATCATGGATTTTCAGAAAATGTGACTAGCATGGGTCTTCAAGCCCGTGGAACTTCAAAGTCACACCTTGAAAATGCCAATATGTGAAAAATTAAATTTTCACAAAATAACTGTTTAACTGGCAGCAAGAATTACCAAACAGACTGTATTTCCTATTGAAGCTGTATTTTAGTCCCATGTTTCTTTCCTGTAAGTTTGAGAACAGTAAATGACATGGTTTTTCTTAAATGGTCATCATGGGAGCAGTGCCCAAAATAGTTTTTTTTTTCAAATTTTGATGCAATATTACATAATGTTTAACAGCATAATGACCATCAACTTTAATAATAAAATATTAGTATTATGGATATTCAGAAAATGTGACTAGCAAAGGTCTTCAGGCCCATGGAACTTCAAAGTCACAACTTGAAAATGCCAAAATGTAAACGAGACAGCACTGTTCTGAAATGTTTTTTTTTTCCATTTTTAACAATTTTTAACATAAAACAAAATTATCAGTTTTCTGCCGTTTTTATATGATAAACTAAGAAAATTGATGAGATGGGAAAAATATCAACAGAGCAGTGTTAAATGTCCAATCTCTTCCATTCTGAGATTCTGAACATAGTGAATGATTGAATCTGACAAACTGCAATGATATGAGTTTATTTCCATTTTTGAAACTTTATTACACAATACACGATAACAAGTTTACCATCATTTTTACATAATCAACTAATAATGTTGTAAAATTGCAGGAAATGCCAAACAAACACTTTTACCTATCTTATTAGTTCAATAATGAAACTGTTTACATGCCTAAGAATTAAATCTGAGGAAATGTGAAAAAACTGCATTTCTTTAAAATAATGGCCCGATTATGCTGATTTTTTAACTCAACCTGCGTTTTAGCAGGAATGACAACTCCTGTGAGTTTAATGACAATTGGCCTATCTGTTTTTCTTATATTGTGTTTACAGTGTTGCATATATGCTGAAAAGTGAAAAAAAAAGCATAACTACTAAAATAGTGGCCCGATCATGCCGATTTTCGAACTTGACCTGCATTTTATGAATATTCATCAGCTCTGTAAATATACAGCCAAAAAGTAAAACTGCCTTCCACTTATCGTGTTTACAATGAAAGTGCATGGCGCCGGCGACAGCGACAGTGACGGCCACGATGGCGACGACAGACGCAGGTGATGGCAATATGTACAGACACATCTGTACATATTAACTGTACTGTTTGAGAACAGTAAGTGACATGGTTTTTCTTATATGGTCATCATGGGAGCAGTGCCCAAAATAGGTTTTTTTCAAATTTTGATGCAATATTACATAATGTTTAACAGCATAATGATCATCAATTTTTAATAATAAAATATTAGTATCATGGACAAATAGTAAACGTGACTAACAAAGGTTTTTAGGCCGATGGAACTTCAAAGTCACACCTTCAAAATGCCAAAATGTAAACAAGACTGCACTGTTCTGAAATGGGTTTATTTCCATTTTTAACACTTTTTTAACATAAAACAAAATTAATAGGTTACTGCCATTTTTATAAGATCAACTAAGAAAATTGATGAGATGTGAAAAATATCAATAGAACAGTGTTAAATGTCCAATTTCTTCCATTCTGAGATTCTGAACATAGTGAATGATTGAATCTGACAAACTGCAATGATATGAGTTTATTTCCATTTTTGACACTTTATTATACAATACACGATAACAAGTTTACCATCATTTTTACATAATCAACTAACAATGTTGTAAAGATGCAGGAAATGTCAAACAAACACTTTTACGTATCTTATTACTTAAATAATAAGGCTATTAACATGCCTAAGAATTAAATCTGAGGAAATCTGAGGAAATGTGAAAAACAGCATAACTTCTAAAATAATGCCCCGATTATGCTGATTTTCGAACTTGACCTGTGTTTTAGTAAGATTGATTATTCCTGTGAGTGTCATGACAACAGGCCTAACGGTTTTCCTTAAAATGTGTTTACAAGGTTGCATATATGCTGAAAAGTGAAAAAACAGCATAACTTCTACAATAATGGCCCGATCATGCTGATTTTCGAACTTGACCTGCGTTTTATGAATATTCATCAGCTCTGTAAATATAAAGCCAAAAAGTAAAACTGCCTTCCACTTATCGTGTTTACAAGGAAAGTGCACGGCGACGGCATCGGCATCGGCATCGCCATCGGCGACGGCGACGACAGACGCAGGTGATGGCAATATGTACAGACACATCTGTGTCTGTACATAAAAATGTCCCATTTGACTTTGAAATATATTCCAATTAACAAATCAAAGGTCTTAGACCCAAGTTTGAAGAAATTAATTAAAATAATTCACACAATAATAATAATAATAATAATAATAATAGAGGAGGAAAAGCTTGTATGACGAATGGAGTAAAGGAAGACAACACCTTTTTGGAACTAAATATAGCCATTTCACTTTTATTGTGTTTTAATTCATTTTTTTCTGCATATCAACCCTATACAATAAAATACTATACACACCATAGAAGAGAACATAAAGAACACAACACCAATGTACATAAAGTACCAGACTTTGGACAATGTTACATATTAGTGTTACTTTACATTGCTATGTTCATTTGCCTCAAAAATACCAAGAAAGCAAAGATCTTGACATTCTTCCTATAATTATTCATGGCAATTATCTGGGAGTCGATAACTTGACAATAATACAAAATATTTGTTTATTATTACAAAATGTAATTTGCCAAAGATGGTTAATATTAAATGCTTAGTACACTATGTCATCTTATATTTAACAGTAAAGACTTAAACAAAGCACCTTTAGATAGAAACAGAGAGAGTCATTTGCTACGTAAGTATAATTTGCGTTCAACACTGAGCAATACATACATTGCAGTGGACACAGTACTGGCAATGGATAACACTCAAAATTTTCTCCTTGCCAAAACCTCACACAAATAATTTCAATAAAGAGGAAAAAAATTGGATTTCATTTACTGCAAGAGAGAGGGGGAGAGAAAGAGAAAGAGAGACCCATTTACATATGTGACACAAAATAGAAATCAACCGAGATAGCCTAAAATGGGGCGGTGGTCCTGTCCTGTGGATGAATCATGTCAGCTGAGATCAGCTGTTACACTGCATGCTATTCTGCCATTTTAACTGCTCCCACTCTCATCCAAAGTCCTCTAAATCTTGCTCGACTTCACACAAAGCTGTGAGACTATGGGCTATCTTGGGTGATTCCAATTACAATTTATAGCATCAACTTCTCAATTTACTTTTCCATCATTTTCTTATTCTACAAAGAAACAACAAGCTACTACAAAAGATCTCTATTTTCATCTAACAGAAAAAAGAGAGAGCACGAGAGAACATTCACAGCACTAATTTAGGCTTTTCTAGCCATCCTTTTTTTCTGCTCTGAGTAATAAACAGAATAAGTACTCAACAACTCGCTAATTGTTTACCTTTAAATCCCTCAAGTAAGCAGTCAAGTTTTTATGGTCCTAGGTGCCGGTCAGCTGAATATTAATCCACAGTAGTCTGTTAAAATAAGTATTACCCCGAAACTGAAACTATTTATTTCTTGATCAGGGGTTTCCTCAAGATTTAAGGTACAGGGAGTCCAAAATGTGAATTTGTAGCTGGGTCTTTTATTTACACGTATATTCCAAACCCAACTTACCAACCAACCCAAAAAGTTTGTGAGCCACCCAGCTGTCTTTGGAAATAAAAGTAGTCTTTGAAGGCCTAATAACTGTCCAAATGGTTTAAATGTTTAGACCAATTTTACAAACTAAAGTTATTTAGCAAAACCTGCTCCTGGGCAGTACCATATTATATTACCAGCCATGAATGTACCATGAATGTTCCACCAACAAGGGTTACTATTATCATATAACATAAAGCTAGATACATGCTTAAGATAAACCTCACAATCTTCTTCTTATGTGGCAATGAAAAATAATTTACACGTCCATGATTGCACGTAAGTTCTTCTTCATCTTCTCCTTGGCAATGTTTTGTCATATAAAGAGCAACTTTGGCCAACGCTAGTAGGTGGCTTTAGGCATAACTATACAGTTGATAGTATTTCTAAAATGAGGTTTTTATTCAAAATTTGTTTAATTGTCATTATTTCTAAACTTTTTCTATACCCTCCTTTTGGGAGTGGGGGTTGGGGATGGTAAATTGTCTTCAGCAATTGTAACTCACATTACAACTGACATTTTGTTGTAAGAAGAAATATTCAAAATCCAGAATTTACATTCCTCCATCATATTTTGATCTGTAATAACTGGTATGTCTTCCAAAAATTTTTATCAATAATTTCTTTTCTTTCATCCTTAGTTCTGAATGCCCTCACAGTAACCCTTATGCAGCTTCTCCATCAACTGTAATGTATGCCTGTTGTTCTGCACATTCAGGGGCACGGCAGCTTACTGCAGTCACAGTTTTGACATCTTTTAGAAAAACAAAACATCTTCAGTTCTTTTCACTTAACAGCAGCCACCGCCTTGGTTTCCACCACTGCCTCCAGATGGCGCTCCACTCGGACTTGATGGGGAATGCTGGGGTCCTAGCTTGATACCATTACTCTGGATTAAAAATGATAGGAAGTAGGGTAAATTAACTGCTGTATTCCTGCAAATGACCTTGACATTTCTTACAAACAACCTTGACATTTTCTGCAAACGGCCTTGACATTTTCTAAAAATGACCTTAACATTTCTTCATTTCGTGTGCAGATGTCACTGAAAAATGATGATGCAATGCCACAGGGGAGAAGGAAGAGCAGATCACAGTGATGACATCCACATAAATCTTGTCAGTGATGAGGCAAAGTTGCCCAAAGTAAAATTGTACCAAGGCTGCTGAAAAACAGATTTAGAAAGTGCAGGTTGCAACCAAGGCATGAAGTTTCCAATATTTTCCATTTTTTTGAAGAGATAAGCTGATCATGTTTGCTAATCCTCAACAACATCCGCCATCTTGTTTCCCGGTGGCCCCTCCAGCTGCCATACTAGGATTGCTGGGAGAATGTTGCGGACCAAGTTTGATCCCGTTGGCCTGAAAGGCAACACATCCATTACTATTATCCTGCACACTAGATTACCAATGCTCAGTTATAAATATAGTCCTGCAATAAAACTAACTTTTAACTTTTGAAAAATAGTGAAAACAATTTGTGGGACCATCCCTAATGGAGATTCTAAATATACTCTACTTTTCTTCCTGAAAAAAAAAAAAAAAAAAAAAAACAATTGATTCAAGCTCCATGTAAAAACAAAGTTTGAACAGCTCATTAAAAGGTGGCCATTACTGGTATTGACTCGAACTATTACAGAATTCACTTAGATGATAATAATAATATCACAATCTACATATTTATAAAACTGTCTACATGAAATCAAGACATGTCTTCTAATACAGTAATCACTCAAAGATTTCAAAAGCCTCACTTTTTATAATCGTATTGTAAGTTTTCAAGATCAGCTGGTTATAACAAATTACTTCTCGACTCAATCCTAACCAACTTTCCCAAACTTTACAAACATTTTATGTTATTAATAAAACAATTTTCAGGAAAATCATCAATTCATGTTGTTTAAATTTATTGAGCAATCACTGTACTGAAGTATGAATAACACACAACATAACAACTATTTCTATATATATATTGGAAAACAAAACAATCAAGCTTGCAGGAAACAATATAGAATTCTAGGGGAAAAAACAATAGAAATATTAAAATGTTAGTGAGCAGTGCTGCCAAGCATTTGGGAATCCCTGGACTCTAAGGGAGTTATTGTTACAAACTGGAATCAATCACTTACAAAGGTATAAACTGGGGTGTGTTTTAAGTATCAGTAAAGAGAAAACAATGGTAAGAAACTTTTAAATCTTTATCCTAAAATATGCAAAAAACATTTATAAAATCAAGACCAGCATCAAGCAGTAGTTCCAGAAAAATGGCTTACCATCCCATTGAGCAATTTCTCTGTAATTTCCAAGTTCATTGCAAACAGTAAAACCGGAATTACGTGGGGGAGGGGAGGGGTGAAGGTTTGGGTTGTGATTGGGGGGGAGGGGGGGGGGTGTAGATTGAGGTGGTGGTGGTGGGGGGGGTGTAGATTGAGGTTGTGGTGGTGGTGAGGGACTTCCATTGGGTTGTCTTGAACCAGCACTATGGGTCAGCTTAAAACAAGGGTTACTTGGCATATTACATGTTAATTGCCCTTCAGGCTAGTAAGGAACCAAGCAGTAATGAATCACAGTTTTCAGGCATTACAATAAGTCACAGTAAGACAAAACACAGCAGGAACATAAGCACAGTTGGTAGCTTACTTATTGAACAGAACAGAAACAGCTCACTTAAACTGGGGTTACTACAGTAGCACTAGCATGAAGATTATTATGTAGCATCTGGAGGAAAAACAAATATTCATCAGTTTTGTTTCTTGTCCAATCTAAAAAGACAACACCTTAACAGATGCTTTATGCAGTTCAAGAATAATTGATGAAGGTACTTTGTAAAGCAGGCTTACACCAATGCAATGAGGGTTCAAAGTTATCAGAATATCAAAATGGAGCGGAAATTTTAGGCAGACTGAAGCAGGGAGGTGGGGCAATTCAACATGCAAAAGACAAAATCTTTAATAAATCAAACAATACTTTTGATACTGGTTTTTGGGATCAAGTAAGAATGAAACAATACATAAAAATTTCTACCTAGAAAGATTCAGATTACAAAATGGATGCCCAATCAGTGCCTGGTAATGCGACACAGCTGACAAATTGAAAGTTTTCCCTCGAGTCCAAAGACAAGACATTTAAGAAGATGAATTTCTTTCTTTCTTTCTTTTACTTTATTCATTGAGGTGAATGAAAGTAACAGTACCTTTTTTTGTATCAGTTTTCTCAGAAATGCAAAAAAAGAAAAAAAAATTTGCCCAACGATTGCCCTCCGCCTGTGATTATGAACCAACTTAAGCGCTACCCACCTCGTTATTTATATCAAATACACCGTCCTGGATCTTCTGATAGATCTCTTTTGCTGTGTTAATGAAGGCCTAGAAAAGCACAAGGTGACAACAAAAGAAAGAAAAGTAAGAAACACAAATCACAGAGAAGTACGTCTACAGTGCAGGTCTACTAACGCCACCTATATATGGGCAGGGCTGGCTGCCGCTGCTTTTACCTCATTGTTAATATCGAGAACACCCTCCTGGACCTTCTCGTAGATGGCTTTGGCAGTATTGATAAAAGCCTGAAATTGTACCATATATATAACAGTGTCTTGAGGAGAGCATCTCCTGTAAAATACCCCGTATTGAAACAGTCACCTTATCTATTTAACATGTATTAAAAAAATGTTATGCATCTCTCTTTCTCTCTCTTTCATTAACTAGTGGATTGAAATACTTTTAACCAGGGCTGCCCCCTTCTATGGTATGATCTTATAACATTACCAAATAACAAATTTATTTTATGAATTTGTATCATATAAATATAATATTTGCCATAGTCTAACTAATCAGAACAACTTTCACAACCCCCCTATATAGTTCATGCCCCTACCTCTTCTACATTGGCTGCTGTCTTGGCTGATGTCTCCATAAAGATCAGACCATGCTCTCTGGCAAATGCTTCTCCTTCTTCCTTCTTCACATCTCTTCTGGCTTCTAAGTCACTAAGAACAATCAAGACAATCATTTACACATCATCACTTGTGTAATTTCCTGCAAAAAAATAGCCACAGACTGATGACCAAATTGTACGGAGAGACAGCTGGTGTTGGATAGTCCTCTGTGCAATAGTAAACTGTCAATTATTTTTCCTTTTATTTTGGCATTTCAGTTTTCTTACAAAGCTTCCTTTAAGGCTGTATTCCCAGAGCTTTTAGATCAATCTATCCCCGAGGGGATTCTCACCAAATTACTGTCAGATAATCTGGCTTAAATGACCGTCCCGCCTACTACAAGCTGTAAGGGGGTAATTAACTTTCGAGTCCGCTTGGCTGACAGCTATTTAGCGTGAACCCCCAGGGAGTTAGGTGGATCTAAAGTAGATGGATCTAATCTCTGGAAATGGGGTCTAAAACTTGTACACCCTTGACTGCAACGTGTGTGTAGACTCCACCCCCCTAATAATATAAATAAATAAATAAATGAAAGTTCATAAAGTTAACATGAAATGTCCTACTGGTGCCCATGCCTTTACCTCTTGTTTCCAATCAACATGATGACCATGTTGGAGCTGGAGTGCTGCCTGGCATCTTCCAGCCAAGTTGTCAGGTGGTTGAATGTGTCTCGCCTGTAAGTACACAACAAGGTATGTATACAAAACATAAGGCATTAAATATGTGATATACACATGGCATCTTCCAGTCAAATTGTCAGGTGGTTGAATGTGTCTCGCCTGCAAGTAACGACAGGGTACACTGAACATGTGGTAAAAATTGAAGAGAGAATAATAACAGCATTACATTCATATCTTATATAATGTTTGTATGATATGTTCTAAGCATCTTTGTATGCCTGAAGCATATATAAGGAGAGATTAACTACTACTGACTTCACAAGTTATAATCCTAAAACACACCTTGTGATGTAATACATGCATGAGGTCAAAAATGCCCTGTAATACCATTCACTTACAATACCATAGCAACTTTGTGATGTCACACACACCTTATGATGTCATACACTCCTTGTGATGTCACAGACACGATGTGATGTCATACATACCTTGTGATGTCATAGACTAAAAGTGCCCCTGCTGCACCCCGGTAGTAAGATCTTGTGATGGACCTAAAAGACTCCTGTCCAGCCTGGAAACATAATATTATACACCTTATACACCTTATAACATATTATATACACATATTATACACCTTATAACTGGTGCATGAAGGAAATGTGTGTTAATTTTATAATTATGTTACCAACAAATAGTTGGTGTTAATTTTGATTACTAAGTAAAGAGAATTTCCTTTCGTTTTTTTTATCACATCATAAAAAAAATAGAAACTCCCCGATACTGTGTCATATATGAAGGGTAAAGAAGAAAAATCTCAGCCACGACTAGCCAATAAATGTCACTGCGACCTAAAAAACACATCTCACTTCTCAATCTGATAAACATCTAACTCTGCCCTTTCTTTTAATCCAATTAGCACAAGAATATTTTATTACTGCAAAGGCAGCATTCTGAGTGCTATTTCAAGTTAGATGAAGAGATGTTTTGTTGAAAGTGAAAGGAAGAGATTGATCACCCAGCAGGCTGAAGGCCAACCACCGGCTCAGAAAGCCAAGAGAACTGTCAGGAAGCACAATGAATATTACTAAAATATTTCAAGTGCTCTGGAGAAAAGGCCCTTTTAGACCATGCTAGAAAAATATCTTGTTGGACCAGAAACAGGGTAAAATCTTAAAGCAGCACTTGTAAAAAAAAAAAACTTGTGATTTGATTACATGATGTGTGTCTGGATCAATACATTGCCTAGGAATGCCAAGAGGGTGATAAAAACTGCTTGCAGGAAATATAATTTAACATATTCACGTAAATACATTCTCGGTGAAAATTAACTGCTTATTTATTTTAGATGAAAATAAAATAATAAATATGGTGTTTGGGAAAGACTTGGTCGCAGAATATAATGCAGTCTGGTCTAAGGGCACTGAAATTTGTTCATGACTGAAACAGTGGAAAACAAGGACTCACAATTATGCAATGAATCCAGAGGCAAACATCTACCATTACAATACTTACTGACCCCTCCCCCTTTTTCTTTTGACTGAAGGACCCCAGCAAAAAACCTTCATACAATTATTACCAAACTCCCTTTTGACAAGAATTATTCTTTTTTGAATTATCCCAAAGGGAACACCCTGCCCTACTATGTGGTACTAAACCATAATGTAAACACTATATTACGTCTGAATAATGCACTAGTGAGTAGTTTGCCCATAACCCAGTTAATATACTTCTAGAGTAATCTCCATAGTGATATAATTCAGTATATGTTCAAAACTGTGGGTAATCAGTGTGAGCTAAGGGAGTATTGATTCTCTGTGTATGTGAGTTGTGATAGAACGCTACAACAGACCTATAATAACATGGCTTTCCATGTCAAACCAGATGGAGTGGATGAAATAGTTGAACTTTAATCAATGGCTCTACCTATTACAGGTTGGAGAAGATATGTTTGTGAGACATAAAGAGAATGCAAAAATTAAATAAATAAATTCAATGCAACAACACAACACAATACAGTTAAATTGAAAACTATACAATACAATATCATTTCTACATGTGAAAAAAAAACTTTATGAGCTCTGTAAAAAAAATTCAGCAGCGGACAAATCTTGCCCAGGAAACGGATATTCACCTACGGCATTGCAACAATAAATGACAGCCTCTTAATAATTATGTCTCATTATTCATATGCAACACAGAATTGAGAAAAGAGAAGATTTCTGCATTCACTTACTGTGTCCCAGATCTGTAATTTGATCTGCTTGCCATCAATTGTGATCATACGAGCTCCAAACTCTACACCTAGAATGAGATAAAGAGAAGGTTAACTTACAAGAACCTTTGATAATTTTTATATTTTACTTGCAACAATAACAAAAACTCAAATGTCATAAGCAAAACAAGAATTCATATAACCTTTTATAATGCTTATCTACATCTGTCAACTTTACAGTAAACACACTAAGTCCAAGCCCCATTTCACACACACACACACACAAAAAAAAAAAATAAATAAATAATACCAGTAATATATAAATAAATAAATAAATAAATAAATAAATAAATAAAAAATAAAATAAAAATAAAATTAAATAAATAAATAAATTTTACCAGTCCTGTGATCAAGGCCCTTTGATGAAAGTCATAAATGTCAAATCTCACCAGGAGAAGAAATGTGTAGTCTCATTAGGGAAGATTCACTTTTTTATCATCATAACACAAGATACAATGAAGAAATAAACTCACCTATAGTTAAGTCATGGACCGGTTGAAATCTCTTATCTGTAAACTGCAGTAGTAAACAGGATTTGCCTACACCTGGTGAAAGAGAAAACACACATCAGATATGTGCAGAAATAACTTCATCTGTATGGAAAACTGATGAAGGATCTTGCATTTTTCCCCCCACAAACTCCTCAATTAAGTTTTTTTAATGCCTGTATCTGTCAAACACAAGCATGACACAAAGATGGCACTAGTATTAACAAAGGCAAAGTTTAGCTTTATACATGCTGCAGATTTTGGGGGAGGGGGGAGGAAGAAAATATTAGATCTTGTATGTACATCAAGTAGTAGAGATATTTATTCACTGGGGTCATAATAGGATTAGGTTTCTCTAAGAACAGCTTCATCATTTTGTGAGATGAAAATTATACACAACATATTAGATTCACCAGGTGTCAGTGAAGTGTATATTATATATGTTATATACCGGTGAAAAGATGAGTGGATGTTACAATTGTCTCACTGACCCGTGGTGCATCTGTGTCCAGAGCAAGACCCCAGCCTGTTGTAGCATGCATTCATGTGTGTTGTGCATTTTGCAAGATTCCTCATGGTACAAAACTATGATAAATTCCATGGTATAACACCATATGATAAATTATTTTTTTCCTCCAATCCAATTCTAATACTTTCAGTATGTGGCTATAACTGACTTAACACAAGAGAGAACTCAGACTGATGGACATACCAGGAGATAACATGTCAGTCGTTTATGACATTAAATTGTGCTTGTACACAATGATGATAAATGGGGCACTGTTTTGACATATAGATCTTCACTTCTATCAACACTTCTATCAGGCTCATTCCCCTGTAGCATCCCCCCTCCCCCTCCCCAATCTTTCCAATCTTATACAAAAATATTTCATTGCATCACAATCAAACAATTAAGTAAGAAACTGGACCTCATCATGCCTTACACCCTACTTTAACTCCAGTGTGATAACTCAGGAATATGCCCCCCTCCCCCATAGTATTAAGTCAGAACCAACACGTGAGTATGTATGCCTGTGTGAGAGAGAAATAAGCGTGGGGTAAAAAAAGAAGTATTGTATACTGTAATTAACATTTCCTAAGTTCAATTAAAAAAAAAAAAAAAAGTCAGAACCATCACTGGACAGCAAGGTACACGTGTGTCGTCAATGTCTGCTAACACTCCTGGGCGTCACATACACCTAACTGGCAAACCTTTCAACTCTCCAGTTAAACATATAACTTGTTATATAAAAATATCTGAGAAACATCATATAAGATAACCATATCCCTAATATAAACAGAGTCTGAGATAATCACTACCAATGGAGTAAACACAGATTTAAATGGCTATTGTGTAGTCATAATAGCACTCGGCATAGGAGCTATTACCACATTTAAACATAACAGGTACTTATCATATCTTTGAAATTATATTGTAGTCTATTGTGACCTTATTGTAGTCTAGTATCATCTTATTGTATATAGATTAAATGTCTCAGCCCAAATACACCTGAATACATGTGTTTATCATAACTCAGATGTTATATTTTCATTAAACAGACCATTTTTAAACAGAACGTTTTTTTCCTCTAAGTCTTTGACCTCAATAAGCATATAATATATGCAAACCACCCACATATGATAGATACTTCGCTATCATTATTACACCAAGTACTTATAAATAAATTCAACGACTATTTTACTCTCTGACCTAGATAAATAATATAAATCATTGTAGCATGATGTTTAACAGGCCGCCTACACATGGTGTAATATGTGAATTTCATATGAAGAGAAAATATACAATACATGCTACAAGAGGTTTGATCAATAGAATACACAGGTCTAACATATCTACAGGCTCTACTAACTGCAAACCAATGGACTGTAATAAATCAACTCTATTCTACAGCCGTATAATCATATTGTTCTGTTACAACTGGAACTGAATTAGCCATGTAATGTAGATATCCATATAGATTAACAGGAGGTGGATACCTATCACATAACACAAGGCCATCTGGTTAGTATATATATACAAGTTCTATGTTTTGGTAACCTTACAACATGGTTGGTTCAGCATGGGATAGAAATTTATGACTCCATAGGCACTGGTCTATGATATTCTGGAAATCTACAGACATCTTTCTCTTAGACCTAAATTTCTGTGATCGAAGTGGGAAGGGGGGTGAGGAAGAATGACGGCATGCTCCCATCCCCCCCCCAATACCTGGTAAAATTGGGGAAAAGGGTATTGTTTTCTATATTCTGCCATAATTTGGGCACTAATATTGTTGTATATATTCTGATTTAAGTTCTTGGACAACTCGGCCATGTGAAAATGAAATGACAACGCTAAACATAATAATCAAACTTTTTTTCAGACCAAGTTGGATTATCACAGAAATGTGTATGTCGTACAGGGTTAAGCCAGTGGAAACAAGGATAGAAGCTTGTACAATATTATAACAACAAGGAGATGGTAGTCATCCCTTTAATGACAATATTGGGTTGACCAGTGAGTAGGCATCTAGGTCATTAAATGATCATCATCTAGCTGTCATTCTAAACAGGTATAGTTAAAAGACATTAGTTAATTTGAGCATTGGGCATAAGCAAGACGACTTTTGTTATTGACAGTGACTTATTGAACTGAAGCATTCTGTTTTATCAATCTACAAAACGTTCAAATGTAATGTTGAAGTTTTTTGCACAATGTGCATGAAAATGTGATAAAGTAAAGATCTAAAAATAGACGCGAGAGACCCAAAATAAAGTACACACACACTCCTTAATGTGGTTCTTTTTGTAGTGTATTCCATTGAAATTAAGTATTTTTTGTCTTTACAGTATAATTTTCAAGCATAGCACGAACAAAGCTCTTTGTCTTAAGTTACACACCTGTGAACTTGGAAAAACACAAGAAATCAATTTTCGACGCCATTTTCACTGCTTATATCCACAGTGGCAATGTGTCAAATCCCCGTTTTCTTAATTCTGCGTCAAAATTAATAACATATAATCTAATTTCCTAGAATATATCTCAAAACACACACAAGGCTTACCTGTATCTCCGATAATAATATATTTAAATAGATATGCGTATGACATTGTGAATGTTTTGGGAATGCTACAGATCTTCAACGCAAAGTTTCTCCTGTGGATGACGTCACTTAACACTATCACGCATGCTCAATAGCTTACGGAAGTGATTTGGCTGCGCGTGACTGCTGGTGACTGATAATGCATAAAGTCCAGTATAAACAATATAACTCTAGAAGGAAAAGATTGAAGAAAATTAATACGTTGCATGCAGCAACTTAATTGCTCTGAAATCGAGGAGGAGGGGGGGGGGGGGCATGCCATTGAGAATGTTTGATACATACTGTACTTGTAGTATCAATATGGCCCGAAGTTTCGATAGTCCGAATTAGTGCATGAATAACGTGTACTGGCAATAGACATTAAAAGTTCAGCTGAGGCGCGTTCATACGTTTTTTGGACCAATAAACCTAGCTTCGGAGACATCCCCGTTGAGCAGTATATACATGTATTCTATAGTAAACCAGTGGCTTACACCCCATTTCCATAGATTAGGCCTAGATCGACCTACTTTAGATCGACCTAACTCCCTGGGGTTCACGCTAAATAGCTGTCAGCGGACACGAAAGTTAATTACCCCCTACAGCTTGTAGTAGGCGGGACGGACATCTAAGTCGGATTATCTGAAAGTAATCTAGTGAGACTCCCCGCGGGGATAGGTCGATCTAAAATCTATGGGAATAGAGTCTTAAATTCTGTCCATACTGCGAAATAGTACCGATATCTCAGGAACAGATGGTACAGGAAATATAATTTACTTAGGCTATAATCCTCGTGAAATCCAATTTACGCGAAACAGCTAAAATTCAGGACCAAAATTAATTGAGTTAACTTCGTCACATGCAGATCTTTGATGATTATAAAGGGCCATCCATCTTAAGTTATCGTACATGCATGAAAGTCTTCAAACGATATCGTATTTGACAAGTCTACAAACGATACGTTTTTATTTATTTATTATTATTATTATTATTATATATTTTTTTTTTTTGGGGGGGGGGGGAGGTTATATAGGCCCCCCCTATAGCCTTTCAACTTGTACGCTCTGAATGGGAAATTTGAAGTAGGGGATCTAGCAAAAGCCAAGTCTTTGTTGTGAAAATGATGATAAAAATAGATGACCTTCACTCATTTCAAAGTAATATATAATCAAATTCATCTCTTTTCCGTGAAATAAAAACTTGGAACAGCCCGCATGAACTGAATGAACTTTCGCAATGCCCGTCTCAACTAATGCATTGCTCTTACAGAGCCAAGAGAGATTTACTGCTATAATTTTAGCAAATGTATTGCTAATTATTCATCTTTAATATTAACATTTAAGTAAAGAAAGATTTATACAAATCATTCAAATGACACAAAAAGTAGATTTTGGAAGTATTTAAACTAAAGTGCCTTTTACTAACCGTAACGTATGTACAAAACTATTTGCAAAGCGGACAGATTGCTCAGTGTAACCAGATCGATGTTTTGATCTTTCCTGTCAAAAATCCGGTGTGGTTTTCAAGCTTCAGTATTGTCATGTGAGAAGAAATATTCTGTTGCAGTAAAGGAAACGCAAGTCATCTTGCGATACGCCTGCTTGTCAATAACCAGGTACAGTTTCAGTATTGCGAAGTTAGCGTTAAGTAAGTGAGCCAGTCCTCCGACCTTGTCGAGAGTCTGGTTCATCTCGACTCGTGATCCAAATGTAAAATAGCCGTAAGCGCATCACACCTTTACTTAGGTGATTTTACTACGTTAATTGATTGAATTTTTGCTATACAGTTACTTTGTTACAGGTATTTATTGACTTATTTTTGAATAATGTAATCAACATCACAGACGTAGGTATATCAGAAAAATTTTCAAACTGATCAGAAAATTAAAATACTTATATCATCTGAAAGGTAATGCAAAAACCGGATGAAATCATTTGGAATTTTTTAAATATTCCTACAAGCAACAAAGATATTGAAGTTTTTTAACTGCAAAAATCCACCAAAAGTGTCCACACTTTTCAGCTCAAAACCTGTGCCCACTGACCAGCAGTGATCACTCAGGCGCAGCAGAGCACCCTGTGTGTCTTTGTGTGCTCAGCCTATTGTCTGGCTCACATAGCCTGTGACTAATCAGGGCAGAGCTATTTCCCTGTGGTAATTTTCACATCATGTAATATTGCGGATTAAATTAACTATACTTCGCAACCTTCAAATTTCATGATTTTTCTACATAATATAGCAAATTTCATAAACTTTGCTGGATATAAATTTCAAAAAGATGATACCAGCACTTACCTGAAATTTTTTAGCATTTTGTAGAGGCAAAACTTAAAAGAAGCAGAACCGAAACTTGTCAAAGACTGCAACATGGGAAAATCACGTGACCGGATTTTACTCTTTGATTTACAACTTATTTAGTTAATGGCTTGTATTAGTTTTTTTACGCAGCGCTAAAAGAGAGATTTAAAAAAGGGGTTCCATAGGCGAACTGTCAGCAGGCCGACTTCAGTTTAACACTTCACTGCCCGTGGACAGTTACGACTGTAGCGCCCCTAGCGGATTGTGATCTACCTAACAGACGCCCATTTATAATTATTATTTTAATGTATATATAGCGTGTGCATCACCCAAATAATTTTTTGTAAACACCAAAATTTATTCATTGTATATCTGTTCTCTTGCCTCAGTTACTCTTTTCAAGCTGAGAAGCTAGTTTAAAGTTTCAGATTTACAAGTTAAATGAAAGTGAATTAGCAACTACATGTATTTCAACTACATGTATTTACCCTGTACATTGCGGAGAGGGGCAGGGGGAAAGGGGGTCAAGAGCTGGGATGCCCCCTCCACACACACACACACACACACACACACACACACACACACACATGCACTCCAGGAAAAAGTGTGATGAGGAAAGTGAGACAACAAAGTCATTGACCATAGGATTACGTTTGTATTCGAACAGAACTTGACACTGCTGAATGCACAAGTGTACTACAGTATTTTGAATAGTAATATTTTCATAACAGTTGTTTGCTGTGGAGAATAGTTACGGAATTGTCATCTTTTACAGGTATTTCCATCTATCAAATCATGTCAGGAAGTAATCTTGTTGTGCCCATCATTCTTTGGGGCCGTCACGCCCCTACGCACTGTGTGTCTGCCATCTTGATGACCTCTGACCAGAGGAATATCATCACAGGATGTAACGACGGTCAGATTATAATTTGGGATGTCTTAGAGGATTGGACGGTGGGTCAAAGTTAATCAGAGATGTTCTGGTTATTTATATCTTATTATAGAAATCAATGAGAATTGAATAAGTTGAGATAATTTAAAGATTTGGACCAGAAGCTTCAAGGTAATTTTAATCAATGGCACTGACAGTGTCAGGTGAGATATACAACTGTCAGCTTGAAAGTTGAAATTTAACATTAAAACTGTTTTCAAAGACATTTAACAGATGTAGAACAGACTGTTAGTGGTCAGGAGCTATATTCTAACTATAATTATTGTTATATTCCTTACAGATATATCCTAGAAGTATGCTATATGGTCATAATGCTGCTATCAACTGTTTAGCCATGGCTAGCAAGAATCCACATAAACCTTATATAGCAAGTGCTGCAGATAATGGGTAAGACATCTGTTACACCTAACACACTGTCACACCTAACACACTGTCACATTTATGCATTGTTACAAAAATACATTATCACAGTAATACACTGTCATACCTAGCAGACTGGTACAATTAATTCTGTCACACCTAACACACTGGCAAACCTAACATGTTGGCACATCTAATACATTGTTACTAAAAAAAGTCGAACCTTACACACTGTTACGTCTCATGTTAATATAACATGCAGTAACTGTTGCCATGGTGTTTCCAGGGAGATCTGTCTGTGGGATGTTAGTGATGGGAGGTGTATAGAACATCACAAAAGTGCCAGTGTTCACACCAGTATGCAGGTAAGGGACTGTTCCCAGATCCTAGCATACTAACTGTGGATCGATCTATCTCCGAGGGGTTTCTCACTAAATTGCAATCCAGTTAAGTGGTTTTGATGTCGGTTATGCCTACTGAATCTGCTAGTACAGGGGGTAATTAATTATCGTTTCGCCACTTCAGTAGGTGTGCCAGACATCTAAGCCGCTTTCGCTGAAAGCAATTCAGTGAGAAACCCCTCGGAGATGAATTGATCCTGTTAGATCAATCTAGGTATGAGAACCCAGTCTAAAACTGGGCTTGTCTGGCTTATGAAGTTATAGTATTTGGATAATTAAAGGTGACTGTTTTTGAAGAGGAATAGAAAGCCTAAGAAAAGGAGGAAAGAAAAACACAAGAAGTTTCTTGTGAATTCAGTAATAAATATGATGACAGCCAACACAAGATGATGTGACACCTGATTTGACAACAGATTTTATTCATCTATTCAGGAAGATTTATGAATAACAAGGTGTAGGTTTGTAAATGCTGGATAAATGCTAACAAAATTTTGTTATGCATTCTGTTCTAACTAAATTCATGAACAAACTCTCACAAGAATATTCCTTTTAGTATAAAAAAAATCTACACAAGAGTCAGCTAAGAGTATTGACCATGGAAACCATGTACATGTATATGCATGTGTGAGTGTGTGTGTACATGTTTGTGTATGTGTGCATGTAGGTTCCAGAGTCACTTAGGAGACATAATCTATCATATTTTGTCTACATTCCAGTCATACCACATGTTAGACTGTAAAGACTTTCGTCTAGTCTGTAATGGCTACTACCCAGAGATCCAGATCATAGACCCCGCGAACCTGACACTGCTCTATACACTGTCCTCTAAGATTTCCTCAGATTGGATCAGTGCATTTTGTATCCTAAGACCTGTGAATAGAGAAGGTATGTTGTGCTGGGAATGCACATAGTGTCTTAAAGGCAAGTTGTACAAATAGGCTTTAGGTGGGAGGGGGGATGGAAAAATCGTATATCAAAGTCTCATGGTAAAAGGTCCATTTCATTAGGAAAAAGAGCCCCTTCTCTGAAATTGCTGGCTATTGGCCTGTATGAAGAAGGATCTCTCTATTAATAGTATAAATGGAACTTAATCAAGGCTTTTAAATATCAGAATCCATGTATTGCCATAGCTTTGTTGATGTTGTGAATTCTGCTTTTCCAGATGATGTTGTGGTGGCCATCTCTAATTCTGGAACAGTCAAAGTTTGGACTTTGGAACCTAATTCTTTGAAGGTATGTTTTAAGGGCGTGTCCATGAGAAAATGAAACAAATCTGTCAAAAAGTGACAAGATATGTATTAATATGATGTTTCAAAGTTCACATGGATTTGCATGCATTATGAGTAACATGTTGCATTCTATGATTATGTGATATAAAATCATATAATTATTTGCTGTTGGCCAGTGTATTCATGTATCCTGTACAAGACATGATCATTGATTCTGGTTTGACATTATTTGATAATTTTCATGATGTGTCAAATGATTCCTCTGGAGAATATATTCAAGAATGGCCTTAGTAATATTCAGCTTATTGGTAGCCATTTTAACACTGTGACCTCTCTCTCTGTTCCAGAATAAAGAGATATTTGAGGACGAGTCTAAGCACATCCGCTGTCTCAATGCCCAGACCTTGACCTGCTGTGCTTATAACCAGCGTACTGTGTTGATTGTCTGCTCCAAGTACTGGCAGGTAATGTAGACTGTCACATCTCACACACTGTCACATCTAACACACTGTCACACCTAACACACTGTCACACCTAACACACTGTCACATCTAACACACTGTTGCACCTAAACCACTGTCACATCTAACACATTGTCATAGCTAACACACTGTCACATCTAACACATTGTCATATCTAACACAGTGTCACATCTAACACACTGTCACATCTAACACTGTGTCATATCTAACACACTGTTGCACCTAAACCACTGTCACATCTAACACATTGTCATAGCTAACACACTGTCACATCTAACACATTGTCATATCTAACACTGTGTCACATCTAACACACTGTCACATCTAACACTGTCACACCTGACACACTCTCACACCTAAAACTGACAAATACAATACACTGTCACAGCCAGCACTACCAGTCTCTGCATCGGTCTGCCTTCCATTGCCTACTGCACACCTTATTTCCCTCCAGCACATATCAGTTTTCACACACTGTGCATGTCAGTAGAACTAACTTTTTGCATGCAGTACTGCTGCTTGGGCTTCATGCTCTGCATGTAATGATGTGTGATTATATACTGTATGATGTATGTGTTTGCATGCTTGAGGAGCATTTATATGTGCATGTTATGTCTGTTATGGATGTGGTGTTAGCAATTACTTTATGGTTCTCAACCCTTTTGGCATTCTGACTAGCAGAACTGAGAAAAAAACAATACGTAGTTGGAATCAACATACTAGTATGCAATACTCAAGATTTAAAATATAGATTATGGACTGACAGCAGATATTCCCACCAGTGCAGTTGGACTCATCTAGACACTTTGAACAATCTAGTTTTTCCCCTCATGTCTGATGCTGAAATGAGATAGTTCTTCAGTTGTCTCAGACTGGGGGGGGGGGGGGGATTAAAAATCTCAGACTGGGGGCTGAGAAATATCAGACTGGGAGGCAACGGAATCTTAGGTCAGGGGAAGGGTACTTTATCAAGTAAGTAATTATAACATAAGCATCCAGTGTGACACAGACAGAATCAAATGACAGTCATCTTCTTCATGGAGACTAAACCAGGGGGCAGTTATAGTGAAGATAGTTATAAATGAGGGCTATATTGTGCTTAAAATATGCCATATTTACCTATGTTTTTCTTTTCACATTTTTGTATACGTAGATTGTGTACAGTAGATACTAACGCTAAAATTTTTACTTTTACAGAGTTGATACTCATTCTGATACTAATTTTAACATTAATACTGAGTTCATACTAATACTTATATGAAAAGCTTATACCGAGTTTGCACTGCTACTAATATTAATACTGATGCTAATATTGATGCAGAGCTGATACTAGAACAGGTACTAATACTAATATTACTGAGTAGTCAGTTCTGATGCTAACACCCAGTCCATACTGATAATGTACTAATACTCACTGCATAGTGCTGATACTAAGACTGGGTTCCCATAGATTAAGATCGATCTATTCGGATCTCCTTGGGGGTTCACGCTAAATTGCTGTCAGGTTCCGAGAGCCGAGTGCGCACAAAAGTTATTTACCCCCTTACAGCTTTTAGTAAGCAGGACAGACATTTAAGCCAGTCAGGCTGACAACAATCAAGTGAGACTCCCCACGGGGATAGATCGATCTAAAAACCTCTGGGAATTCAGTCTAATACTAATACCAAACCGTACTGATGCTAATACTAATATATAATACTAAAATCTGAGGTTAAACTTGGTGGAAGGTAATCAGATAACAAGAACAGCACACTATTATACCCACATGTGAATACACAAGTATACACTCAAAATTAATTTTTATCCATTCTAGGAATGTTTTTTTTTCTTACATGGACACATAAAATGCAGTTGCTCATACTTTTTCTTTTTGTAAATTTTTTTTCTTCGTATCATTTCAAAATCTCATTTGAACCACAGTGACCTTATTTATGCTAATTGCCTTAAATTTCAAACAACTCTTAAAGTCTTTTTTGTATTTTTCACTATCAAGATTTATCAAAGTATATGACAACATGCCAACTATCCTTTCATAATTTTTGAATCCACAGTTATACTTATTACTAACAAAGCAAATTAGTTCTCGGAAAATTATTTATCTGTTTTGTTTGATTGTATTGAGTTATTTTGATAATAGAAACTGAAGTGGTATTATGTTCTAAAACAGAAAACAAATATTACACAGGAGAAATGCACTATTATAGAAAGACCATATTTTAGTGGCACCATTATGTACACAAACTTTGAGTTATTCTGTGAGGGCAACTTTTCAGATCTATGGCTGTGTAGCTCCTAGTATTGGCGATCCAGAGGTAAGGAACTTGAGGGGGGAGGGGAAGGGGGGGGGGGGGAGAGTGCTGTCAATGTGACTGGTATTCCTGGGGAAATCTTGGACTTTGCCTTACCTTACATGGTGGTCATGGTGTATTGTGGGTTCTCTGTCTTAGACCAGGTTTCACAAAAGGACTTAAGACTGGAATTTGATCTTACCTCTAAGACCCCATTCCCAGAGATAAGATCGATCCAACTAGATTGACCTAACTCCCTGGGGGTTCATGCTAAATAGCTGTCAGCCGAGCCGGCACAAAAGCTAATTACCCCCTTACAGCTTGTAGTAGGTGGGACCGACATTTAAGCCGGATTATCTGACAGTAATCTAGTGAGACACCCCATGGGGATAGATCGATCTAAAATCTATGTGAATGCACCCTAAGACTAAAGATGTTGGTCTTTGAAAACTTAAAAGTTTAAGGCCGAAATTTTTGATTTATTTTCATCTAATGAACTATTGGTCTTAAACATAGACTGTTTCTATTTCTTAACAAAGTGCTGTAAGTGAACTATTACTGGACTAGCCTTGAATTAATAAGCAGACTCAATCTAAAGATATCAAATTAGAAGTAAAGACCAACTCTGTCTCTGTCTTACAGTGTTTTGTGAAACAACCCCGTGAAGTCTCAAATGAGTTGAGTTTACCCTGAGTGTCTAAGGCTATTGGAGACTCTCCTCTAATTATATTATAATCTGCAACAGCTGGTTATGTAACCTTGGGAAACAGGGTCTGGGTGCTTGTTACAGAGGAGAGTTTCTAATGGAATATATACAGTAATGTTTTGACATTACCTAATATATGCTATAAGACTGGCTGTTTTGAGCTGGGTTCTCCTCAACTTTTCTCCCTTCATATTGTCCATGTACACTTTGACACATGTTATACACTACAGGGCCAGGAAAACCAAAGTTGTGCATGCATGCTTGTATGTGTGTACATCTATCTCTCTTTCCCCCCCCCCCCCTCTCTGTCATCTGTTATTCTCTCCCTCTCCTTTCCCTCAAGCATAACCAATCTTCCTCTCTCTCTCTCTCTCTCTCTCTCTCTCTCTCTCTCTGTGTGTTTGTGTGTGTGTGTTTATGTTTGTGTGTGCATGTGGGTTTCTCTATGTGTGTGCAGGGGCGGATCCAGAGAAATTTTCTGACAGTCTTCCAAATTATCTTTGTTGATTCGTCCTCCATTTTTGACCGTCTTCCGACAGAAAAAATTAGACACCCATCAATGTAAACTTGAAAAACTGACCGTCTTCCAGAAGACCCAGAAGACGGCCTAAATCCGCCCCTGGTGTGTGTGTGTGTATGCATATTCTCAGACATGGGGAGAACTTATAGTTAAGAGGTACTGAAGATTCAAAGGACCTACACTACAAGAAATCTGCAGTTCCTCTGTTGGTCAGAATTACTTTTGTTACTCTATGTTTACATGTGATTCATTGTAATTTATTATAAATTCACATAAACCCTGCCAGTCCAGAGGAGTTGCAATATCAAAAAATCTTGCAGGACCCCTGGCATTTCTATCAGTCATGACTTGCTGCTGGTTAATTAGGCAGTTTCCCCATGTCTGTATTCTGTAGGTTTGAATATATATACACCGTAATACAAGTGTGTGTTCAAATGTAAGTGATCACCTGTGTATTATTATACATTTTGTATGATGGTTTCTCAGGTATGCTGGTAGCTTGGAAGTAGTTTAGCTATAATTATTAACTGCCATGAAATCAGTAAATACAGTAACTATTTGAGCATGAGGCTTTTTGGGGATACCTTTTGCTGCTACTTTCAAATTAACACAAAAGGTTCTAGTGGTATATTTGGCCTCTTAAAAATGACATACATACTCAGTTTGGATTAAAAGAACATCATATTTTTACACTTACATTCTGGTATATGCCTGGTGTTCACGCTTGTTCACATTAATGTTCGTGCTTTAAAACATACACATGCACCAACATGTACAAATAACAGGATCAACAGGCACAATTAGATATTAAATATTTCTTAAGGGGTTATCATAGAAAATCAGGCCCGTAGCCAGCAATTTCAAAAGGGGGGTTCGTTTTCTGAAAAGTGGACCTTATTCCATTAAAACATCATGTAACTAGATCAAATTTTACCCAGAGTGGACCTTTTCCCAGCAAAAGGGGCGGTTCTTTCGAACCCCCCGAACCCCCTTGGCTACGGGCCTGAAAATATTATATAGTCTTGGAGATAAACCTGTCTCTCACCTTTTGTAGTATTCACTAAGCTTGGGGCCAGGTCAGAATGTTTTATTTTTTTAAACTATTAAATATTTTTAATAGATATATTAACATATATCTAGGAGCAATTTTTGCTAAATGTGGACCTTTACTAATATTTTCAGTACTTATGAACTTGGAAAAAATTATACATGATCTCAGTAAATCAGTTGAGGTAAAATTGTTTATACAGATGCTGTCCTTTGTAGACAGAGCTAATGTTAGTCTATGGAAAATTCTGTGACTGGATTCTGAGAAACAGCCTGAGGAAAGTGAAAAGTTTTAAGTGTGTTAAAATAGTATTGATTAAAAATTTGATAAAAAATTGTCCATGAAATTGTTCATGTGCTTAAAAACTTAAGAAAGCATGTCTGTGATTGGCTTAAAAAGTCAAATTTAAAATTCTTCTGTTTGGGGTATTTATTTTACAAGAAGCAGATCTGTTGCAGCCATGTGAATTATCTTATTACTATCATGAATGAATATGATCAAACATAAGCCCAAAAAAACAAAAAAAAAAAACAAAAAACTTTCATACCATCAGCTTATGGCCAACCTGGACACAGGCCTTCATCAGACTTATGTGAGCAGATAATGGTATGAAAGCTTTTCGGCTTGTGTTTGATAATTTCTTTTATGATCCAACTACCAAGCTAATGAACATTTTTGCATATTTCATTACTGTGTTTAAAAATGAGAGTAACACAATATTCTCTCAGTGTGTGAGTTTGCTGAGGTTTCGTCTGCTGTGTTGAGGTTTTGTCTGCTAGTGGATAAAGAGAAAAGACCCAGACTTTAGACTTTGTTAACTACAAACAATATCCATGATACTTCAAGGAAATTCCATGAAGATCATTGAGTTACAAATGATGTTTCATTCTGGACTTTTTTTCATTAAAAAGTTAGTGTACCTTCTATATCTCATGGATGTGAATATGATGAATACATACATCATACAATGAATTTCATAATTTAGATTATTAATAAATAGGATTTCATTTATCTTATAATTCCAGATCTATGATGCAGGTGATTTCTCTCTGCTGTGTTCAGAGTCTGCCAGAACGGGAGAGAGGTGGTCAGGCGGAGAGTTCATCGCCGTGGACAAAGTCATTGTGTGGAGCAGTGAGGGGAAGGGATATCTCTACAAACTGCCCATGAAGTGAGTACATGATGTGTGTGTGTGTGTGTGTGTGTGTGTGTGTGTGTGTGTGTGTGTGATGGAAGATGAGTAAAAATCTGCTTTGCATTATTGTTTGTACAAACTTGTGCATATATATATATACATAGTGTGTGTCTGTTAATGTTTTTAAGAAAATTTGAGTCTACTTTTATATATTTAAATCCAGTATCTAATCAGTTAAGTAAAATGAGTAAGATACAATAATTATTATTTCAGATGTAACATTGTTATTTTTATCATGTACTTTTATAAATTACTGCCTGTTTTGGTTTGAGAAACATTCATCATTCATTTTCATTACAGTCTTACTTTATTGGGTTAGAAATGCTTTGAAAGATATTTGTTAGAAAATTAGCTTATTAATTTTGATATATTGCAGTTTTTTTTTGTTTTTTTTTTGCAACAGTATGAGCTATCATTGTCATATCAGTGAGACATTCCATGAATAAACACGATGCTAGATAAAGAAAATATTATGATTGGATCATTATGAAAAATGCAATAATAAAGTAATTAACAGGTATAGCTATATGAATACTTGATTGCTAAATGAAAATTCTATGAGGCCTAAATATGGTGAAAAAATTGTAGAAATCTTGTGAATTTTGTTAGAAAATTATCAAAAGAGAGAGAAAGAATAATGCAGTATTGTTATTTGATCCATGTTGAGAAGCTGCCCAGATCTTTACCCCACAGAGTGAGTAACCAATAGTATAGTAGTTAGCCCAGTATAGTATATTGTTTTATATGATTCAATATGGATCACACATAGCTCAATATATTGTTTTATATGATTCAATATGGATTGTGCATAGCTCAATATATTGTCTTATATGATTCAATATGGATCACCATAGCCGGATTGACCTCGTACCTGGAAATCGGGCAAAAAATTGGAAGTGACTTACCCTCTTTTCCAGTCCAGGAAAAGTAAAAAAAAATCAGAAATAGTCCCTATAATTGGGGAAAAATCAAGGAATTGTGCTCAGTAGTACTCTCTCCAATTTTGTACCCACCAAACAGCAATTGTCTACTAGATGTCTTATGTCAAAATTATGGTCCTGGAAATTTTTAACTATATATATTGGATTATGTAATTCAACATGGCTACATGTGATCACAAACAGCTTTACATATTGGATTCTGTAATTCACAATGTTGGCTCCATATGGATTACATAAAGTGCAATATATTGGATTATGTATAATTGGGTAGTTTATTCTTGACCCACATTTACAGCCTTCTAGCTATAGATTAGAACAAGAGAGGAGTCCAATTTAAAAGGGTCATTACAGTACCTTTGCACAGAATGGAGATAGTTTTCATTTATTTAAGATGGTATTTGTTTTTGTCATATAGGCACCAATAAGATATGAATTATATGCACTCAATGTTGAAGGAGTTTTATGTACAGACATTGTAATTGTTAGTTTGGAATCTGTTTAATTCTGTTCTGTATTCTGCCTGTCCATGTTGTCTCTGTCACTGTGAAATTCATTGTAATTGTTCATGGTACTGGGGTGAAAATTGATGAAATTATACAGAATCTTTCACTTTTTAACCATAATGATTCATCTTGTTGAAACATCTGACACTGTTCAGTACGTTTCTTGGATTTGTTTTTGTACAATGTCTGTATATCTGCCAGCCATGCTGTCTACTTTCAGTATCCTCTACAAGTTAATGGGCTGATTTGCACTGAATGTCTAATTATAGTAATAGTTTGGTAAAAGGCACAGTTTAGCTTTATCCAAAATATATTTGAAATTTCATTTAAATATCAGGAAATAAATCATTTGGTTTTGTTTTACATTTTTTTTATTTCCATGGTGATTTGGTATCTCATAAAATGCTTTAGACTGAGGTGGGAAATATTTGCTCAGTTTTTAGCTATTATTTTGTTAGTTTATTATTTATTTATTTATTTATTTAGACTAGACAATTTTGTTCAGGTACTGGTGTCGCACTGAATGTGTATGTTATATGTCAGTACAAAAAGAAAAAAATTCTAAGAAATGTCGCTTGTTACATGTGTATTTATGGTTTTACACTCATTGGTATTTGTTACTCAAGTATGATGCGTAAATTTCTCATAAAATTAGTTTTCAGATTTTAATGTTGGTAGCCAATATTATTTTAAAGACGAAATCTTTGATTTACAATTGTATACAATTTAAAACAGTATGTTAAAAAAGCTATCTCTAAGTGTGCACGTGTAACAGTCCTGTCTTGTTTGTTGTTGTCATGGTGATGGTTTTCAAGACGTACAAGTGCTGTTTTTTCTTCTCTCTTTACATGTTGAGACTCTTACAGTCGTGACTTGAAACAATATCATGTTGTATTTGTTTTTAATGAGAAATATTACTGTCTTGTGTAATGTGATTGTCTGGAATGTTGTGCTATGTACTTGTGTGTGTTTTACTGCTGACTTGTTTTCTAGATGAAGTGGTATCAGATATGTTTTCAACATTGTCTGAAGTGGTCCTCTTTAAGAGATTTTAAACTTTTTTGTTGTTGTTGTTGTCTCATTTTTATGAAGAATTTTATGAAACCCTGAACACATTTTTGTTTCATTTTAAGTTTGTATACTGCACAGTGTGTTGCCTCTTGGAATCTTTGAACAAAATATATACTTTTTTCTCCTAAGTTTATGAACTGCTGAAATGTATTTTTTTTTTCTTCAGATAAGGCTACAATGATATGTGAAATTGTTGTTTGATAATTTGAATATTGATGTATAATTTGAGGATTTAAACTGAAACACAAGGGCTCACAGTGGTCATATGTTCATTTTTATTCCTTATTTTTAATTCTTTTAATTTCCACTCTTTATTGTCTTACACCACCATGCTTTGTGAAGTTATTTAAAATTTAACCCCTGTTTTATTTCCCGTCCTATTCCTTAAAGTCTACTAAAGGGCAAGGTGCTGCAGAGGTAAGATGAAGACAAGATGATGCTATTTTTATTTAATACAAGGTTCAAAATCAACAGTTGATCCAGGGAGACCCCAGGGGAGAGGGGGGCACTTAGCAGCCAGGGTTTACCTTCACTTTTATCTTCCTGAAAAATGCTCAGACATACGTACATGTACTGTTTATTCTCATTTGGCAAGAAAAAAATTCAAATGTTGTTCTTGTTTATTGTATCCAATTCAAAATGTAACATAAAAGTATGCATTTTTGGCAAAATTCAGCAAAGTTTAGTGGAATAAATATTTTGGCTAGAAAGAAATTTTATTATCTTTTGATGAGTGCAATTGTTGCCATGGCAACTATCAAAAGTGTCATTCTGGATCTGCTGTTGAGTCGTCTTTGGCCAGTTTGTTTATTGGTCTAGTTTTAGGTTCAAACTGCTTTTTGTGTTTTTCCAAGGTGAAAATGAAATATGACAAAGCAGAATGGTTTTTGGTGGAAAATATTTATTATTTTCAGCTTAGTTCTAAAACAGATGTTGCAGAGGTAAAATTCATCATAAAAATGAAGTAATTATTATGGTCAAAAATTAAAGCGAATTATATAAATTTGCTGCAGAAGTCATATTTCATTCTATGAAGAACTATAGCCATGCTTCTGATAATGGTCATATCTGCCATCTTGATGAATGTCACAGCTTTAGATTGTGAATTGTTGATTCTACACTCTTACCAAAGCTTTTTAAAAGTAGAAATCAACAGTTTGGATTTGTCTAAGGATAAAGTTACTTATTGTGTTAACTGCAAAGCTGAACTAAAAAATTTAGTCTTAAGCAAAGTTCTTATTTGAAACTACTAGTATTCTTTGTTCATGCGGGCTGTTTGACTATTCCCAAGAAGGTCAAAGGTAAAAAATATGGTCACAATATTATTGTCAGTTCGAAAACTGCATGATTGGTGAGATTTTTAAAAACTGAATATGCATATCCAGTGACATGTTGTCACTTTTTCTGCATCTGAAGCTGTGACATAAGTATAGGTGGCAGTGCAGTGCAGTCCCAGGGTTGAATTTTTCATTGTATTTAATTGTTTTTATAGGCACTTTGTTATGGTGTCTTAATTTTGTTTTATTGTTCATTATTTACTTTGTTGGATAGACTTTTTCTTTGCATGTAAGGGAATGTTGAAACAAAGTCCTGGCATGTAAAAAAATTCTCTTTTTTTATGCTGGATTGTTGTTCTTTCTCTCTTCTTAAGCTTGGACAGGTGGTTTTTTGGTTGTGGTTTCAAAATGTTAGAAATTATTAACAGGGTTGCCAATGCCGTGCATTACAACGTATTCTACACAATTTATATAGTCAATTATTACTTGATACTTTGATAAAATGGCCCAGCATATAGCTTGCAATTCCAGTTGGGGGTCTTTTTTTCGAAAAAAAAGTGCACTTTTTTTATATGTTCTAAGTTAATAAGAGATCAACTTTTAATTCAAAGCACACATTTTCTGGTCAAAAGGGGTATCTCTTTTGACCCCCCTGAACCTGGCTTCCTGCTTACAGATCTGAATGGAAACAAGACCTTCTACTATATACATGCTGAGTACAGAAAGGAAGGCAGCCCTTGTTAATTTATACATTGGTTTTTTTTTTTTTTTTTTTTTTTTTTTTTTTTTTTTTTTTTCTCGAAAAATTTAATAAAAATTTAATCAGAATTGCTTGAATACAATGCATGGATGCTCTCTGATAATTGGATCTTTGTAATTTGCCATCTTTGAATTTCTGTCCCCAACCATTTTGAGCTTGTATCTGGTAATGAAAAAGTTATTTTGATCCTATTCTGAAAAAAAAAAAAGGTGGATGGGTGGGAGAGAGAAATGGATGTGTCATTTGGAAAGAAAATATTGAAATCTTCAGATTATTGTCCAGATTTCAGATTTTTTAAAAGCTTAGGGCTCCTTTTTTTTACAATATCATAACAAAGATATGTATATGTTTACCATGCTTTTTATTGATTTTGTCAGTGTTGCTACCAAGTATGGTAATTACTCTTAATCACATCCCAGAGAAAGCAATTATGTTTTTATCACATAAACAATAATGCTTTCATTAAATATCTGAACTTGATGATTTAAAGGGTCTAGAAATGGAGTTCGTTTCATGTCTAAGACTATACTTTTATGAGTAAGTGAAAATGACCAAAAAAAAGACTAAAAAGTGATATGTTTAAAGTCAGATATTCTAAGTATTGAGTAATTACCATGCACAGAAGGCAGATGTGTGGTTTATGGCTGTTGCACATCTGTTCAGTTATTGCATATTGTGGATGTGTTGTAGAAGGGGCATTTGGAGCATCCTGGTATGATACGCCACCTATAGCTTGGTGCACAAACAAGACTGCATCAGAAAAACAAACAATTAACACAAACAAACAACACAAAACAAAACAAAAAAAAAATTAATTCAAATACCTCACAAACAACAACAGACAAACAAATAAAGATGTTCCTTTCATTTACAGAATCATAGAATCTGGTGCTTGGTACTGCTTCTTATTTCTTTATTTATACTTGATATTTGACCTCATAACTTGTATTCCTTTTACTCCCCTGTTCCCGCTGGGCTCTCTGACTGGTAGATCTAAGAAAACCACTCTTTATAATTGTAATTTGTCCATCCAAGGATGAAATTTATAAAATACAGAATCCCGTGAACTGGATAATTATTCAATATCAATATGAAGTAATTAACATGTTCCTAAAATCCTTACTAGTCAAATTGGCCTTAGTTACTGGAAAATCCAATACTTGACAAGTCTATTACTAAATCTACCAGTCAGTTACCTTGGAGCAGTGGTTGGTGTTGCAGATGTTAGTTCAGGAGCTTTGGTGGATGTTTTGTTTTTGTGACATTTTATTGATATCCTTACAAATTGCACATGTCTGTGTTTTTATTGCACGTCTGCAGGTTGTTTCTTTGTGACCCATTTGAAATTTTTGCAGCATGTAGAACAGTTACGAGTACTTACAAATCTGCTTGAAGATTGGAGAGGAGACTAATACACATATTCAGTATTATTTTCTAGTGCTAACCCCAAGAGTCAAGATTTTCGTAAAATGGTCGGGAATGTGGTGAAGGAAAACGCAGCCCCCATGACGTATGGTGTTCTTGATGTGTTGCAGGAGCAGGTAAATTGGCTTGTCATGTCTGTCATGATGGGCCACAACTAAAGCCATTTAAAGCTGTTGTCCTATCTATAGTAATACACTGTATGTGGCATTAGGTGTGATACACACTATTCAGCTAATGCAATGTGTCATCTGTTTTTTAACTTACAGGGTTTATTGTACTGTCTTTGCAAAATATAGTAAATGCGTAATTATATAAAATGATAGTGCATTTAAAGTAAGATTAAATCACTTGACATAATCATTTCAAATGAATTTCCAATAAAAAATTTAAAATAGTATTTCAGAAGGCAATCTGTTACCTTTAAGAAAATTTTTGTCACATTTAATGCAGGATACATTTGAAAGCACACAAATTTCAAACACGCAATCATTTCCCCCCCAGAAACTGGTCTGTTCCCCAGCAATGACCTACTTCTTTGGCACAATGTGGAAACAGCAGAAGATGTTACTGCGCGGGGACTCTGAGGGGAGAATCGTGGTCTGGTGCATACCTGAGGTGACAGAGCAGCAGATGACACTGGTGAGACAGGAGAGTTTTGATAGACTGCCAGGTAACTGAGGGGGCTTATGTACAGAAATTGATTGTGATTAAATCAGACTCAAGAGATGAATGGTGATTTGAAATCAGTTTTTTTTTTAAACAAAATCTAGGTCTATTTCTAACAGTATCTGTCAGAAGCTAGCAGTATGATCACATTGCTGCATGTACCTCCTGGCTGGTCACTGATGTTAATAAAATTGTAATTATACCCTTGGCAAAATATCAGGCCTGCTGCAAATTTGCTGCAAACTGCAATTCCTTCTTGCAAGTTTGCAGCAGATTTGCTTCAGTATAGTTGCAAATTAGCAACAAGAATTTTTTTCTTGCAAACCCGTTGCTGCAAATGCTTCCATTTTGCAAAGGGTAATGACACATACAATTTACATCTGGGCCAGATGAACATTCAACTAAACAGACTGATTGGGTTCTACAAATTGAAATAAAATTTTCAAACAAACATATAAACGTACATTTGTTTGGAAGATTTTTGAGGTGAAATGAAGTATTTAAGAGTGATGTTTTCTAAACTTTCAGCTGTCCACCCCAAGGCCAGCTTGACCCTCCAGGAGGCTTGGGACTCACTGGACACTTCTCCTGTGGGGATACTGGACTTACTGGTCAGTGGGGGTCATCTGGGGTGAGAGAGAGAGAGAGAGGTGGAAATGTCTGTGTGTGTGGTGTGTATATGTGTGTTTGAGAGAGAGTTATATACAGCGAAAAAGATAGCAAGAGAAAGAAGGGGAGAGAGAGTAGAAGAGAGAATGACAGAGAGAGAGGGCTGTGTGTGTGTGTATATGCATGTGTGTGTATATGAGTGTGTGAGAGAGTGTGTGTCATAAGTGTAAGAAAAAGAGAGTGAAGGGTGTGTATATATGAAAGAGAGGAGGGGAGGGTCAAGAAAGAAAGAGAGAGGGAGCACGACAGACAGAAGCATATCATATATACTGTATACATATACAGTTTCATTACTATTCTCCCACGGTTCCAGTCTAATGAAGGAGAGAAGCCCCAGCAGATCACAGCCACCATTTACATCCCCTCCCAGGGACGGCTGGTGTGTGGGCGGGAGGATGGTTCCATCGTCATTGTCCCCGCCACACAGAGTGTTATCATGCAACTTCTGGACTCCAAACACAAGATCAAACATGGTCAGTTTAACACCATGGTGATCTGATACAACCCCAAAATTATAATTAGTCAGAAAACACATAGATAAGAGAGCAAGTTAAAAGATGAAGAAGAAAAGAGAAAGATTCTGTAGAGCTGAAAAAATAACTTATGTTATAAAGAAGCATTAATATTGGAGTGATTATTTCTCGACAGGTATTTTTAAAATCTAGTATTTGAAAGACATATGTTAATCACTTTAAATGAACCAACATTGAATACCTGGTTAAATAAGATAAATGTTTCTTATCATCTCAGACCATGCTGTCCACAAGGTACTAGATGGACACAAGGGCCGAGTGACTGCCCTGTTGTACCCATTCAACGACGGAGCACGCTACGAGCCCCAGCATCTTGTCTCCGGCGGAGCAGACTTCTGTGTATTTCTATGGGACATTTACACTGGGATCAAGCTCCACACATTTACTGTCCATGGTGGAGAGATTACACAGCTTATGGTGCCTCCAGATGGCTGTAATGTAAGAACTATGGCATCTCCATCTTCCCAGTTTACTTTTGCTTGTTTGCTACTGAATCAGATGAAATATATAATAATAAAATAAGAGCAATTTTGAAGGTTGCAATTTGACATTGCTTGGTGTGGCTAATAAGACTAGTCTGTGATGATGATCTAAATATTTTCAACTTCATTTAAGTGGTTCAGCACCTTTAACAAGATTTTGAGTGTCATTACTCTTTTAATTTTATAGAATCTTTTTTTAGCCTGTTGATAGTAAAAGAGACCATTCAGAATAATAAGAGCCGAGTGCTAGCCTCTCACACAACTCCCCAAGCATCATCCCTCTACCGGTTGAATGGAGCCGAGATTTAATTACTGTGCCCCTGCAGGGATGACTCGTGGTGAGCCGTGTGAGAGGCGGAGAGGCCATTACAGGATTAAGCAGTCTTCCTTTCATGTAGGTCTGCAATATTTAGGTCTTGGCCTAGCTAGCACTCGGCTCTTCTCATTCTTATTAGCCTCATAGTATAAATATTGCTTGCTCCAATAGGCTCGTATACAACCCTGCATCTGCTCAGTGGCAAGTGACCATTCTGTGGCTCTCCTGAGTTTGAAGGAAAGAAAATGTATCACGATGGCAAGCCGCCACATGTTTCCAGTGCAGACCATCAAGTGGCGCCCCCTGGATGACTTCATGGTGGTAGGCTGCACAGACGGCACAGTGTATGTGTGGCAGATGGAAACAGGTCAGAGAGTAGCTGGGAGGAACTTCCTTTAAATAACATTAAACATTATTATACGAGAAATAATTGTATTTATAATTATAATGATAATAGAGTTATTATACAATATTACGTTTATAATATTGAAAATTGTTGTAATTTTGAAAAGTAAATGTTGGAATAATTTTTTGGTAAGAAGTAATTATGATAAATCTGTAGTTTATATGACAGAGTTGAATGTTTCATAAAAAATTACTTTTAAATATTAATCATAGTATTGTCATGTAAGCCCTTATTTTGTCATACATTATGGCACAGAAGTCATCTAGTTGATGCTTACGTTTTAGCTGTTGATAAAACTTCAATAAATACAGCAAATCACCTTTTAAATATGACACAAATTTGACAGATAAATCTTGTAGGACCAAAAATTAATTCAAAATTACAATGACAAAACAGGCACCTGAACTTATTTTGTAATTCTCTGTATCCTGTAGGTCACCTAGACCGTGTTGTCCATGGTACCACAGCTGTGGACATCCTTCACGCTTGCGACGAGATGATGAAGGCGGAGGGTCACTCTGTGCACCACAGTGAGTCTCTGGTCAACCCCACCATCAGCATAGCTCAGGCGTTCAGGAGGAGAAACCTGGCCACCTTCAAGAACTTAGCCGAGCAGAAATTTAAGGTAGGTGTTTATCTGTGATGTCAAAAATCAATATTTAGAAACGTACAGTCATTTGGCCTATAAGATATGGATAAATGAAATATGAGTTCCTGATGTTATTTGAGAAATTTGGTATCATTGTATTGCAGATGCAAAGGATTTAAACTTGCACATGTCATACATGAAATTCCTTTTCAACTCAAACAGCTGAATCAGATAAGATTGCTAGTTTTACTGACATGAGTCATATATTGAGAGTTACTCTGACAAAGCTTACATTCATTTTTGTGATGTTACATTTTGTAACATTGTGACACATTTTGTTATTGCATTTATAACACATTTTGCTATTACATTTAATGCATGTTTTGTTACCTTTATAGCAGATTTTGTTAAATTTATAACACATTTTGTTACATTTTAGCACATTTTGTGGAATAACAATATTTTTCTTCTCTCCCAGCAGATCAACCAGCCAGGCTCAGATCCTACCCGTAATCGTCCTGACCTCAGTGGTAAAACACAGGCCTTCCCCATGATGATACAGGGCATCAAAGCCAACCTCAGAGACCCTGAGTCACATGTTCTCTTCTTTGATACAGAGGCTCTCATAGGTTAGTTTTACTCTTTGATTTGAAACAGAGGCTCTCATAGGACAGTTTATTTCTTTGATTTGAAAGATACATGTAGGCTCTCATAGGTCAGTTTTACTCTTTGATTTGAGACAGAGGCTCTCACAGGTCAGTTTTTCTCTTTGGATTGAAACAGACTACCATAGGTCAGTTTTAACCCATTAAGAATTTTACCATGCAATGGAGTCCTACCACAGTGCTGCAAATTTGCAGAGATCTAAATGCTTTCTTGCACACTTGCCACAAAGAATAAATGCTCTAACTTGCAAATTTGCTGCAAATTTTTCATGTTTGCTAAGGCAATTGTATAATTGAGTCATTCTCACAGATACTATAATTATTTTTCATCATTAAATGTTTTTCTCTAATTATGGCAATCAAGAAGAATAAAAGCCCTCTCAAGTGCAATTTACTAGCAAAATGTGGCTCTGTTCTCTTAGATATTGTTTGAAACTTTCAGTACAATTACTAAGTGATGAATATGCAGCCATGTCTCCAGGCACCATGGAGGCGCACGGTATAAAGACCATATCCCAGCATTCTCAGTCAGAGCAGAAGACGGGCACTGATGAAATAAAGCAGAAATTTGAAGGTTTGTTGTTTGAATTATGATGATTGTTTTAGTTTCTGTGAAGAGCATTAGTAAAACTGTATATAATTAGTAAAATATGGAAGTCATTATTGTTAAATATGATGAATTTGACAATTTCTTTGAAGGTTTTCAATGACATGGTCATTCTTGAACTTTGGAGGTCTTTTATTGTTTTATAATGAATTTGATAATTTCTTTGAAGATCAGAAATGAATATGATAGATTTTGTATGTTAGTGGTTAATTTGATTGAGATATTTCAGAAAACAATTCACAGCTACTTAAAAATAAAAAACATTTTGATTATTTTGATATCAATTAAGTTTCAATGAAATTGCTGTCTGCTAGACTATATGATTGTTTTTTAGTGCACACAATTTTAAACTTGTGCTTTGCTTTCATGTTATAGTTGCTTTTATTTATTATAAGATTGTCTATCAGCTTTTAGGCTTTTTGCTTTGGCAAGTAGTTTTTATTTTATTGAAGTTTTAGAGTGTTGATGATGATAGGCAGTGATGTCAAATAAACTAATGCTTCATTTGTCAACAATTTAGAGCACCCATTAGCTTCTATGCCCTTGCTTTACTTCTGTTATATTTTGTAGCAGTTTCTGAATTAGCCTCATTTCACCACATCATGGTGCTGGCGGCACCGTTCCTGCAGGGCTATTGGCCGTGTGGTGAGACCGCGTGCTGTGAACCCCGTCAGCATGGTGTACAGTTCTCCATTATGTGAAAATATCCACTGTTTTAGTTAGCCATGATATGAAATACCTGTTATATTAAGTTATCAATTATATAAAGATATCCATGAAATAAGTTATCCATAATATTTTATTTATTCTTGCTCTTTACCCCACCAGCATGTTTCTTAAAGTTATCAAAAATATTATGTTCAGCTTACCAGGTATCGATGGTAAAAAGTTCAGTGATGTATATAGTTAATATCCAAGATAAACACTTATCCATGATTAAAAAATCATGCATGATATAAAGTTCCCTGTCATATGATTTATTAAAAATTTTCTGTTTTTCCCCCAAATATTGAACTTCATTATAGTATTTTATACAACAAAAAAGTTTTACTTATTTAAACCATTTACTGCTGTTTTAGGAGATAAAAGTCAACCATTTGATATTTCATAAATGTAATTTTTTTAATGTAATATATTGTTGTGATGGTACAAAAATAAATAAATAAATAAAAAAAATCTGTCAAAATGCTTGTAATGTTTTAGAATCTGCATGCAGGCCATAACACTGTGTTTATGAACATAAGTGTGGTCCAAGTTGTTATATAATTTGTCACTATAATAGAAGCGTTTACTATTTATATCGTATGAGCATGATATTATTTCTCATATCAGGAATATAAAATGCCATTTTGCTTATATTGTATGTTTGTGTGTGTTTGCACAAGGAGTTATAACAGAAGGAGATTACATGCGTGGGGGCGGAGCCCGTATTACGGTCTCTCATTGGTCGGAATGAATAGAACCCAGAGAACAATGGATGCCTATCTCTGTTACGCTTAATTGTTACTCTCGTTTAAATCTCGTTTGCTAGTATCTGTGCCTTCGTCTGTTGATTTTTGAGGACAGAAACAGAAACGGAGTCCCAAGTTTCTAAAAAATGAGAGAAATACAGAATTTATATGATAGTACGTTGGACAAGGTTTTCAAAAAACAGGTAAGTGCTTTTAAATGCATAACTACACGAAATATGAAGATAAATTGCAACTTTTATGTCGTAGGGTCTCACTGTGTAAGTGTCCAGCTACACGTTGATCTCGCGAGGTGGTGTGTGGAGAATAAATATTGCACGAAAAATATTTCCCACTCATAACAAGTGCCTATAAATATAGTATCAGATGAAGAAAGTTTGGTCTTTATACAGTTGCAATTGTTAAGTAATTTGTGGCAATAGCAAAGAATAAAACTTAGGTGCACTTTCAGTAGCCGAATAACAAGCAGATGCTTAAGCCGCCATCTTGTTAATATTTCGAAAATAAAATTACTCCAAAAGACATTTTCCTCCTACTTTTTGAAACTTGTGTCCCATGACAGTCATAAAATTTAACTAATTGTTATGTGTGCAACACACTTGCTTGAGCAGTATTGTTTTTTTTTTTTGCGATTTTACATGTGGTCTAGCTTGGATACGACAATTGACAATTTTCATGAGTTCCGATCAAAAAGTGTTACGCTTGTTACGGCCAAAAGCCTTACCGCTTTTTGTACTTTTCAAATGCAAGATTATAAAAAAAATTGGTGTGTTTAGATTCTTGAACATCTTGGTCGTGGCGTGGTGTATATTGCATGGATACTGCTCCAATATTTCTTGAAAAAAATAACCTGATTTGTTCAGAATACCAATTTTTTACTCTAGTGTTATGGGTAAATGTACAATTTTGGCCTTTACCTTTTTCATGTTTAAATCTAAAAAGACTTATCATGACAGTTGGTCATCATTTTTCTTCTCACCATGGTGGGTGGCTTTGGAGTGGTAACTTTGTTGTTAAAGTAAAGTGCTCAGTTTTTTTGACTGGAAAATTTTGCCTCCACCCAGCATTTTCCATCATGGCGGTCTAACAGGAAGTTTGACTTCACAGTGTCTTTGGTATAGTTATTTTTAACTTATTTAGTCTTCTTTTTACATATATATGTTTTAATTCATATTAAACCTTTGAAAAAAGAACACACATGAATCCTGGTGCTTTTTAATTTAAAGTCTTAAGGTTTTAAGTTCACCTAGGCTCCACCAATTACTTTACCTGTTATCTCACTACACATCTCTCTTTGAGTCAAGGTGTGTAAGACACACCTTATTGTGTAAGACACCTCTATAATTAAGGGGTACTTGCTTCTCTACTTAAATTATACTTCACTACTTTGGTATGTTAGGTGGCAAGCTTGGATGTTTCAGTTCATTTTAAGAAAGAAGCTTTGCCTTGGTGGTTACAAAAGAATAGAACTCTATTAAGGTTTATTCATTACTTGAAATTAAATATTTCATCTTGTAGTGTTGAAACAGAAATTCTCTCAAAATTGATAATGAATTTGACATGCATATCTTAACACTACTCAAGTTTTTTTTTCTATTATAGATTTTGGAGAAGGCTGCATTGAATATATGAATTATGGTCAGGCTGGAAAAAATTAAAAAATGTCAATGAAAAAAGGAGGTCAGTGTGTCTGGGGTAAGTTACTTTTGTCATAATGCCTAAGATGCATTAAACATTCACTAACAACAGTACCCTTTTTAATTTTCTTTTCAAAATACAACAACCTTGGGCATTTTCCTTTTAGCAACCAGCCTCTCTGAAATCCCCTTTTTGTCCTGTCAGAAGAGTAGGAACCAGGGCAGATTTAAATAATTTCTTGTAATAAGTACAATTTCTTTCAATTTCTTGGGGTTATTAGCTTGTGATCATGAATCTTGATGTTCTGTATAAATTTAGTTGTAAATTGTTCATTTATGTGGTGAACATTACTTCAGTCAAGTCATAACAAGACACATTAAACTTCACTGCGTAATTCCATAATGTCTACATGGATACTAGTAGTTCATAATGCTATTATTATGTTTTTTTTTTCTTACCTACAGGTTTCTCTCTTTTCTGAGTGGCATGGCATTAGCAAGGCAGAAGAAAAGGCCCTGAAGAAATTCTTACTTGAGTTGTCCTATTTGCACCCTGAGCTTCAGAGCTAACTTGACAGTAACCTTTTCACTGTAGCCTATCTCCATCGTGTCAAGTAACCTCTGACCAGATTCGAGTGCCCCCGCCGCCCGCCAATCAAATTTAAAGCCCGCACTCAATGACTCATTGAACGATCTAGCCAATGAACGCGAACGAGTCAAAGCGCGCTTTGTTCAAATCCGGACCAATTAAAGATAAGGCTGAATATCAGGGACTTGCCGTAACCTGTGGGCAGCACGCAAAATACGTCATCCCTCAGTAGATAATGATGCAGGGCATCATACTGCTCTGGTTTCAATTCCGATATACTCCATGCTTTCTTTGTGTACGGTTATGCACTCGGAACTACTCGGATGTCTCCGCACTCGACAATAACTAGTATGTTGTTAGTATGGAGCTTGCGGAATCAGCCGAGGATTGCCGATTGACGATCAACCAATCAGCGTTTTCACCAAACTTTGGTGAAAAATTTTGAAACATGGATTCGATTGGCTTATATAAAATAGGTCAAACTATTTTCGTCAGAGGTTACTTGACACGATGGAGATAGGCTACAGTGAAAAGGTTAGTGTCAAGTTAGCTCTGAAGCTCAGGGTGCCTATTTGGAGAAGAAACTGGATAAGACTGGCCAACAGAGATTGCATTAAATTAATAGTGCTCCTTTATGACATTTTAAAATATTTTCAGTCACCTAACTGACTCTATACATTGCAAAAGTGGACATAAATTTCATGTTACTGTTACGTGGAAAAAAATTCAAAACCTATATATAAATTGTTGAGTGCCATGGTATAACAGTCTACCTGATTGCCAGTGAAATTTCTGTTTCAGTGAAATTTCTTTAAAGCAGTCACTTACTGCTTACTTACCAGTTAATTTTTTCAGCTGTTACATTTTATAAATGTTCTTACTAAGTGTTGTCTTGATCTTTAATAACCTTTTGAAAATCCCATGTTTTTTATCCTATTTGTAAGAATTAACCACTTTATCTTTTAGGATTTTTTTTTTTTCATTCGGCCCATTAGATTCTCAGACCTTGCTGGCCTGTAAGTGGAACAGTATCTGGCACAGACTGGTATCAGCAAGTCAGATAAAAAAGAATATAATTATTTCTACTTGCACGGTTGAAAAAAATGCCATCATAGACTGCATAAAACTGGAAAACTGTAGCAACTTAATCATTCTTATGACTTCATTTATTACTGCTTATGTGAAAAATTTTTGTTTTTGTTCTTCTATTGATATAATAAAATGGTTTTACTTACAGATGCTACTTTCATGAGTATAGAGTGCTTCAGAATAGAGTTGACTTAAAAGATATTTTAAGTTAATATAGTAAATAATAGTTTGAAATTCAATATTCTCATCTTTATTTGTTTCACTTTAAAGAGCTCAGTGAATACTAAAATTTCTGATATATTTTGTACATAAATATATTTATGAATGAATAAAAATTATTCTTAATGTATAGCACTGTGCACTTGTTTACCGACAAATATGAACAGTGTTAGTACGTGTCAAATAATCCTGAAAAAAAGGGAAATTTCCAAGATAAAGAAATTTATAACGAGTATTCAGTAAACTGACGTGTCGTGGCATTGCCTCAACCTTGGATTAAAATTTTAATTAAATGGATTATAATATTAAAATTATACCGAGTGAGAGAAAAAATACTTTAAGAAATTTAAAACCAGACACAAACACTGTCACAATGTATATGTTTATGGGACCCAAGGGCAGGAGGGTCCAAACGTTAATGTATTAATATTATGTCCTTTGGCAGTGAGGACAGACGTTCACTTGAATGTCATTTTCACAAACCACAGTTGGGACGTTTTCTTTTGACTTCTCCTTGGTGATTTTTCACCGGGTTGTGCCATAAAAAAGCCATCTATCACCGACTAAAAAAAGCTCATGGCGACCATCCTCAATCACCACCTTATAATCGCTTTCTATGATATCGTTCCCTTCCAGCACATCGTCCAAATAATTACCTGTGAAAAAAATCGTCAGCATACAGCGGCGCTTTGACATTACTGATCTCGAATTCTAACGCGAAATAACGCATATGAAATTTATCTCCAAGCTGAGGAGAGCGACGCAGACGAAACCTTGAGACCGGAGGCCCCCCGTAGCTAGCTCCGCCCACCGTAACAGACATCGGACAATAGAAAGGCTTGTGTGTAATCTCCTTCTGTTATAACTCCTTGGTTTGCATGCACCTGTTAGTGCATGTTATATAAATCAGAGTTAACAAATTGAATGTATTTGTGCTAAAATAAAAATAGTACGTTTATCATGTTATTTTTTATTTGTGTTCAGGTTTTCTAGCCAAGGTCAAGGACAAGGCAGAGAATGTTGGCCAGGAGATTCAGGCCAGAATGGAGGCTGCTGGGAAGCCTCACCATGCAGGCACTCACCGCCCTCACTACCATAAACACCATGAGAAAGGTGGAACCACTCACAAGGGCGGAGGTAAACCACAACGGCCCTCGCAGCCTCCACAGTATCACCACAGAAAGCATGCCCAGCGCAGGCCTAAAAATATCTATCTAACAGAGGGGAACCTGACCATGGAGATCGCCCAGTTGTTGATGTCCTGTCTTCATGCCTGGGGCTTAGACCCTGATCTGGACAAGTTGTGTATCAGCAAACTAGGCCTCCTGACACCTTTAGCGCCAATCTCCTTTGGCCTGATCTCCCGTGGGGGTCACATGTCCCTCCTCCTACCTGGCTGGCACAAGAAGCTCTGCCTCCAGTCTAAGCATGTCTTGGACAAGAAGGGCAAGTCTGCAGAGTCGACTGCCTCACCGGCGCCATCTGTTGACAGGGAAGCCCAGTTGTTCACCAGCAGAGCTCACTGGGAAGTGTCGGAGGCGGTGACCACCCAGCACCTGCTGTCTGTTATATCTATTGCTAACACTGTGATGAGTATGAACAGTGCCTCCTTCCTGGTGGGGAAATCTCCTGTCTCTTTGACAAGGTACTGGTTATAATATCTATATGATATCACTAAGGGTTGTGTTTAGAATTGATTACAGAGCACAAAAGGATTGTATTGGGAAATTGGTCAGCAGTACTTTCTGAGTCATAAAGCATGGTCATTGCTTCATAGTTGAAACTACGCATCATTTCATTTCATTTCTCAAATATATTGATTTTATCCATAGCTGCCCAGACAGCCTCAGTGATCTGGCCCACATCTGGCCCAGATCTGGCAACGTCTGGCAATGTCTGGCAAAAGGTATGGCCCACGTATGGCTTGCCAGATGTGGGCCAGATGTGGCAATGTTTGGGCCAGATCTGGCCCAGACATTGCCACATCTGGCCCAGTCCACATTTGCTCATGTGGCCAGATGTCCGCCCAGATCTGGCAATATCTGGCAAAGGTATGGCATGCCAGATGTGGACCAGATGTGGGCCAGATCATTTTTAAATGGGCCAGATTAGGGCCAGACATGGACCACATATGGCCCAGATTGTTTTTTTTTATTATTTCACATTTGCTCATGTGGCCAGATCTGGCCCAGATCTGGCAATATCTGGCAAAGGTATGGCATGCCGGATGTGGGCCAGATTAGGGCCGGACATGGACCACATATGGCCCAGATTGTTTTTTTTTTTTCTTTTTTTAATTATTTTTAATTATTCAATAAGATAACTATAAAAAAAGACATACAAGATTCAAGATTCAAGTATTTATTCTGTGCTAAAACCCTAAACAAAATTATTACACATTATATAACCTTGCTGGCAACTAACATGCAACAAATTAAGGGCCACTCCTTGTCTTTTTGTACAAAACAATTTGTATGTTTGAAAAAAAAAAAAAAAAAAAACCACACTGCAAAAAGGCAAATATACAGACACTTAACAGGAGGAAATGTCACTTACATACATGTAAAGAAAACAGTTATAACAACAATTTTTTTTTCAACACAAAGCTGCTCATCGAATCTGAATTAACACAAATTACAAAAATTGTAATTAATTATGCATGTACATAGGGGGGGGGGGGAGGGATTTGAGGGGGAAATATTTTTGCACACCTCAACCTAAATAATATTATACATTGTCATTTTTAAACTAATTCAAACATATCATTAATAATAATAATCACTAATGAATATAGTTTTGTAATGGATAAATCTTGAATAATGAATGAAAAAACATTCTTTTTTAGATGATGGAGAGTTATAACAAAATTATAAATAACCATGCAGTAACTGTTTCAATTCAACTTGCATGCTGGCTACAGTACTGTACATACATGTAAATTCTGAAAAAAAAAATATGTATACTCCAGCACAGATATAGATGTACAATTAAAAGAGAATTACATGTGCACAAAAACAAACCCCAGTATCAATGCTTTTGAATTAAATCACATCATGAATCAAATCACTCAATGAATTGAACCAGTTTGCAATGCTTGCGCTTTTTTCAAATCCATAACACTAAGAAATGATACACCCGCCTCCTTGACAAGCTTATAGTTATTAAAGGAATCAACAATGGAACAAGTAACTCTACCAAGTTAACAAAAGTTCATTCAAATGTCAAGTCCAAACACAACATCCCTTCCTTTCTTGGAGAGAAACGGTCCTTTCAAAACATGTTAATTGACAGTTCAGTCTTTAAAATGTCTTTTCAAACATTTGCAGAATAGCATATGAACTCCAACTTTTATTCCTTAAACCACACTGAAAATTCTCAAAACTAATCAACTCATATCAAATCCCATGTCCTTTCACTACTACTGGTCTCTTCCTTTGCTTGCCTTTACGTCATATTCAAATGTTCCCTTCACTTTTAAAGGTTTCTCAGACGTGTATGAATAATACTGTTTGTTTTCTGGTCCTCCACAAGAGTCACATTTATTTTTCTTGGATTTCAGCATTCTCCATGTATTTTCATCAATGATATTACAATATGCACCTGAATCTGGTAATACACTGAGATTAACACCTCCTCTATTTCCTCCATGTCTTCTGTGCATTGGTTCCCACACCAAATGTATATGCACTCCTGGATTATCATGTTCAAAGCTGTCATTTACATGAATAATAGGTTCAGTTTTGCAGAGTTTTGCAAAGTGATCCAACGTTCCATGTTTTCTCAGTCAGGGAGTTTCTACTTCGTTTTTCATGTCTAAACTCGTAATGTTTAGACTGGCTTGGTTTGTCAAATGACTTCAGTTTCATCATACTCAGTTTCTGGTGTTCCAATTTCATTCAAAGCGTTAACTGTCTTATGTATATTCATGTTTCTAACCTGTGTTTGGGAGAGTCCTGAAAATATCTTGTAAGTTGTACACCTGTCCCTGCTGAATACAACATAAGCGCGCGTCTCCTTTGTCATGTATTTTTAATTTTCTATCTTTGTTCATTATTCATGCCGTTCGTTGGTTTTGAAAAGATCAATCTTTTCCGTCAGCGAAGAGTTTAAACTGTCTAGCCATCGCGTCGAGCGTGACCCTAATGTCTCCGGACTTCTGTACGGTTCGAATTCCGTAACTTCACATTTTTTCTCCATTTTTTTCAAAGACACTTGACTCACAGTTTTGCACTAGTGTTTATCCTCGTCGCCAGTGTTGATGCCTTCGAAATAAATCGCACCACGAATCAAATCACTCAACGAAATTGTATCAGTTTGATACGCTTGTGCTTTTTTCATATCCATAACTCTAAGAAACGCTACATCCGGGTCCTTGACCGGCTTAGCATAAAAAGCGGAATCTTACAACAGCGGAACGAGTAGTCCAAAAAAGTTTTAGATCAGTGAATTCATTCAAATGTCAAGTCAAATTAAACAAATAGCACACTTATGAGGGGACTTTGAAGAAAAAAGAGAGAGATAAATTAAATCAAAATTTATCAAATGACGTCAGTTCAATGCATTCAGCTCACTGGTCAATAAAAAATAAATAAATAGAAAATAAAAATTGAAAATGAAAGTACCATATCTGGCCCAAGTCTGGGCAGCATCTGGCAAAATGTGGCATAAATGCCAGACTTTGCCAGATTTGGCCCAGATCTGGCAAGTGTCTGGCAAAATGTGGCATAAATGCCAGACTTTGCCAGACTTGGCCCAGATCTGGCAAGTGTCTGGCAATATCTGGGCCAGATTTTGATAATCCAGACGTTGCCAGATCTGGGCCAGACGTGGGCCAGATTACTGAGGCTGTCTGGGTGTGTAATGTTTGAAAGAACCCAAGTAGTAATGACATAGATTTGGCATTTGGAATTTGTACAATTCAGTGTGAAATGAACTTTCTTCACAATTCCTTCCACAGGAAAATCTTTGACAGCCAAGGTTTGCTGATGTCACAGACATTCTCCAGCTCAGACGAGGATGATACAGATGGTACAAGCTCTGCAGACTCTATTGTCATTGAGCAGGCACAGACTAAGCAAGGCTGGAGCCTGCTGGCCACCCTGCACTGCGTCTTATTACCAGACTTGGTGGGCACAGACCTGTACAAGAATCCCAAGCTACAAATGCTGGCCAGTAGGTGGCAGGACAGGTGCCTGGAGGTAAGGTCATGTGATGGTCATGTGATGATCATGTGATACCCAGTGTACCCCATGTAAAACAGTTACAGTGTACTCATTATGCAATCTTTATACATAGATTTGTTTGCAAGGTTTTAATACATCAAACACATTACACGGAACTGGAATTGCCTGTTCACAGAATTGGAATTGCTTATACAGATAACTTGGACCACCTCACTGACACACTTTGTTGTTATTCATAGATATGCATGGCATATGCTTACTAGTAATCAACTGATATCATTCCAGTATCATTTTGTTTGAGTAAAGTCTTCCCCATTTTATGTAGTTTAATGTTTCCCTTTATGTAGAAAGGTCTTGCAGTGATGGTTTCATAAAGTATATGAACAAGTTTTAACAAATATCCACATTGATTTTTAAGCTTAAATCTGGCATGTTCTATAACTATACTGGCACATGTAACATACTTATCACAGTCACAACTTTAAATATGCAAAGTCTTACTGTATGACAGATTTTACGCTTTATACTTTTCATGGAAACTCTTATTAGTGATACCTAGTGTACTTTGCATTTTTTAGTGTCACACTATAAACATGTTTCTAGATACATGCCAACCCTAACTTCTAGTCTCAGCATTAGTGCTATCCCTTGACAAAATATTGTTGCAGCTTACACTGTTTGACAAACATCTAGCACTGCCAGGTTGCTCATAGCTAAGTCACTGACACATTTGTCACAGCTAACACACTGACACGTGTCACAGCTAACACGTTTGTCACAGCCAACGCATTTGTCACAGCTAACACACTGAAACATGTCACAGCTAATACATGTCACAGCCAACACATTTGTCACAACTAACACACTGTCATGTTTGTAAAGCATATTGTTCCCTGTGTTTCTCTCAGCTTCAACTTCTATCCAGTATGTGGCAGCACCGCTCTGTACAGGTAAGGAACGGAAGAATTTGACCAGAGAAGGAGTGACATCTGGTGGCGATTTCTTGAAGTGTTTTGGTTGACAAATTTAGGTAGAAATTTGTTGAGGAATAATGAAGTAGATGTTTTTGTTCAGAGTAGGTTTCAGGGAAAGTAGAAAATAGATTTGTAACAGATCTGGTGATTTCCTGCAGTAAACTAAATTTGTTTCTTGAGAAGGCATTCTTTACCTTTGTTTTTAGTATGCAGATTATGACATAATTTCTGTCTTTTAACCTCAAAACAAATCAGAATTATAGTAATAAAACCCTTTTCCTCAGATGGGGTGATTATTATTACTATTATTATTTTTTTTACCATTCACAGATTATGTATAATGGGCAATATTTTATCCTTACCTGCAACATGTTACCTCTGGTTCTGAAATCTTAATTTTATTTTTTTACCATCTTGCCTAAGGTAAACCATCCCAGAGCCTCCTTGCTGACGTCACAATTAAAATATGTCATTTTCATCTACAAAATTGTCTTAAATTGTCTTCTGTAAGTTAAGAAAAATTTTTCTCCATTGTCTTGCAAAATACTCCCCCTACATAATTATTGTCACCAGGATTTGTGTCACCTTTCTTTCCTTTTGCAAACCAGGGGCGGCTCCAGACCGTCTTCCGACAGAAGAAATTAGATACCCATCAATGTAAACTTGAAAACCTCACCATTGTTTGAAAGACCCAGAAGACGGCCTCAATTCTCCCATGCAAACAGTCCTATAAAGCCCACTACAGTGTGCCAAGAACCTATTACTAGTAGTTAGAAGAGAAATAGCATTTCATTGACTCAGTGATCTTTCAAATTATTCCTTCCAGAGGGTTTTCTGCAATATTGTTCTCTAAACTTCAACATTTATATTTTTCTGGCATGTTAACAATACATTCAAGAAAAAATATGCAAAGGGTTTCAATTTTAGATCAGGCAACTTTTTTTGAAAAATGCAAATAATCTATGCATTAGTTGCTTCTCTGGAATTAAATACCAATAATTATAAAGGGCTAATACTAGTAAAACAATTGTATAATTGTAAAATTAAGTACAGGGGATTCTTAAGTTGTCTTTTTTTTTTTTTTTTTGGGGGGGGGGGTACTAATATGCGTGGTATTTTAAGTGTAATGAAGATTGATAAGTAAAATATGCTGTTGTAAGTGATAGTAGTATAATTATTTTTTGTTTTTGTAAAGTGCACAATAATATTTAGACATAGAGAGTACAGCAGAGCTGCCACTGCCACCTTTTGTTCAAACTGTGAAACATTTTTGTTTCAAGAATTATTATATTTTATCAGATGCACATTTTTTGTTTGCTGTATTTGAGATTATATTCTCTTTTTTGTTGTTATACAATTTGACTTGTCCTGATGCTTCTGTTTTATGTAATTATGTATATTGCAGTGAATTGATTTTTTTTCTACCTAGCATGGAATGTTGTTGAACCAGACTAAACAGTGTTTATATGCTTGTTGCTTTTATTCCAGAAAATCTGTTTATGATAATAGAAACTGTTAATCTCAAAAAAGTTTGAAGGTATTTCAGTGAATATTCCAAAATATTTAACATAAAAAATTTGATAATATAACAGCAATTTCTGGTTAAGCATAGAGTCTGACATAATTGGTAACTGTTATTCATATCAAGGAAAAAAGGTAACAATATATGAAAATGAAGAGAGAAAGAAAGAAAAAAGATTAAAAGATCAAGAAAAAGCAATAATTATGACCTTTGATATCACCAGATCCGTGAAGCTGCCCAAGCCCTCCTATTGGCTGAACTGAGGCGCCTTGGTCCTGAGGGTCGAAGGAAAGTGGTCCAAGAGTGGGCGCCATATTTACCCAATTACATCGACCCCAGTCTCGGTCCACAGGAAGCCCATGGTGCAGTGTCTTCTGGGAAAACTGAGGAGTTGCCTGAGGAGGAGGAGGAGGAGCAAGAGGATATCTCTGGTGAGGATATATCTGTTATAACCAAGGCTTTCATGTTTACCCTGCTGTCACACCTAACACGTTACTGTCACATCTAAAACAGTGTCACATCTAACACAATGTAACACCTAACAATTTGGTATCACCTGTCACATTAGGACTTACTCTGGGATCAAATATCAAAAATTATATATCTAGTTAATTTTAGCTAATTTGTAATCAATATTCTAACCTAAAGCTTTCGAAATTATAGTACAATATTTTAACTTTATACATTCAAATAAGAATTTTTGAAGTCCATGTTATACTAGCAACATTGATATGACCACATGTTCTTCATAACAGAATTAAACATTCTCTTCTCATCCAGCACATTACCCTCTACCAGGGTGTCTGATAGATTTTTACAGATATTCACAGATATGTCTCTAGCTAGATAGATGGTCATTTTGAGCTGAAGTCACCCTGTTGAGGAATCTCAAGGCTGATTACATGGCTGGTAATTGTTTGCATAACTGCTCAGGCACTGCCACTTAGCAGGTCCAGTCTAAGTATGCGTGACAGCAATCAAGACAGTTAATTGCTCTGACTTCAATCACTTGCTCTTCTGTGACAGATAAAAAAGCCTTAGACTGGTTGCGTAACAAGCAGTTATCACATCATTGTGAAGCTCAGCTCATGCAGAGCAAGTACAGAGCCTTTGGCGCGCGCAGAGATAATTGTTTCCACATGGGATTCCTCAACAGGGTGACTTCAGCCCAAAATGACCATCTATCTAGCTAGAGACATATCTGTGAATATCTGTAAAAATCTATCAGTCGCCCTGGTAGAGCATACCAGCACATCATCACACATGCAAAATTCCAAAGTTGTCAACTTTGTGTGGTAGCGTTATCATCAGTTTTGGGGTATTTTCAGTATATGTTATGTACTATTACAAAAATAACAATGTCAGAGATCTTTTATTTGAATCCCAAACATTATCATGGTAGTAGCCACCTTTAAATCATATTTTTGAAGATATTTTACTCCTAACTTCAACACTTTCATACTTTCACTTTCATCACTTTAAATTACTAACAAATTGAATGTGTTTAATGTTTGCTGTTTTCTTTATTACTAACTACTGCTAACTGGGATGTGCATTGCTCTGACTTATTAAATTTATTTATTTATTTTTGGTGTTATACTAACCTTGAATTATGTACCTGGTTTGCATTGTATGCTGAATGTTTTTGTAATTCTACTTTTTCTTTCTTTCTGTTGCACTGGATGTCTTGTCTTTCCTGTATTAATAAATTTTACTAACATTCAATTAATACTTCAGCTGCAGCAACCAAAGTCAAAAGGTCCAAAAGTTTAATATTGAGAAAAGGTAGCTTGAAAGGTAGCGTACAGAGTTCTAAATGCAGTGCATTTTTTTACTGTGGTTAAAATTATATATTTAATTTTGCAAAACTGATAATGGTTGATTTATATAATAAAGCAGCAAGATCTGTTGTTGGGTAAAAGGGGTTGCTTGAAATACATCTTAGTCTTTTGATTTAAGGCAAATAATTCCCAAACAGATGCAGTTCTTTACCTTTCAATTTTCAGCATAGTTCTTATTGCCTTGATATTACCATCCAGAAAAGTTGGGCACCTCATCCCCAATCATTCCCAATTCTTTCTTGGTAGAGATAAGTGATTTGTCCTATCCCTCTATCCCCAATCTCTTCTTTCTACAGGTAACTGGTTCCTCCTATCCCTCTATCCCCAATCTCTATTAGTTCGGATAACTGGGTCCTCCTATCCCTCTATCCCCAATCCTCTATTAGTACAGATAACTGGGTCCTCCTATCCCTCTATCCCCAATCCTCTATTAGTACAGATAACTGGGTCCTCCTATCCCTCTATCCCCAATCCTCTATTAGTACAGATAACTGGGTCCTCCTATCCCTCTATCCCCAATCCTCTATTAGTACAGATAACTGGGTCCTCCTATCCCTCTATTTCCAATCCTCTATTAGTACAGATAACTGTGTCCTCCTATCCCTCTATCTCCAATCCTCTATTAGTACGGATAACTGTGTCCTCCTATCCCTCTATCTCCAATCCTCTATTAGTACGGATAACTATGTCCTACTATCCCTCTATCCCCAATCCTCTTTTAGTACGGAAAACTGGGTCCTCCTATCCCTCTATCCCCAATCCTCTATTAGTACAGATAACTGGGTCCTCCTATCCCTCTATCCCCAATCCTCTATTAGTACAGATAACTGGGTCCTCCTATCCCTCTATCCCCAATCCTCTATTAGTACAGATAACTGGGTCCTCCTATCCCTCTATCCCCAATCCTCTATTAGTACAGATAACTGGGTCCTCCTATCCCTCTATCCCCAATCCTCTATTAGTACAGATAACTGGGTCCTCCTATCCCTCTATTTCCAATCCTCTATTAGTACAGATAACTGTGTTCTCCTATCCCTCTATCTCCAAACCTCTATTAGTACGGATAACTATGTCCTACTATCCCTCTATCTCCAATCCTCTATTAGTACGGATAACTATGTCCTACTATCCCTCTATCCCCAATCCGCTTTTAGTACGGAAAACTGGGTCCTCCTATCCCTCTATCCCCAATCCTCTATTAGTACAGATAACTGGGTCCTCCTATCCCTCTATCCCCAATCCTCTATTAGTACAGATAACTGGGTCCTCCTATCCCTCTATCCCCAATCCTCTATTAGCACAGATAACTGGGTCCTCCTATCCCTCTATCCCCAATCCTCTATTAGTACAGATAACTGGGTCCTCCTATCCCTCTATCCCCAATCCTCTATTAGTACAGATAACTGGGTCCTCCTATCCCTCTATCCCCAATCCTCTATTAGTACAGATAACTGGGTCCAGCTATCCCTCTATCCCCAATCCATCTGCAAACATGCAATTTTGATATATAAGTTAATTTTTTTTTAATATGATTTATATCAATTATTTTCTGATTATATTATTTTGGGAAAATGAATATGCTTTCTGAGACATAGCAATCTTGCTGGACAAGGTTGGGTTGGGTTGTAATGAAATTTTAGTGTCAGCTGTACTTTCATGGTAGTAAAATCTTAAGTCTAGATAAATGCTTAATGAAAAATTGGAGAGTATGTAATGAATAATGTGGCCTAAATATGCAAATATTTGTTGTCCTAGTTTTCATTCTTTTAATATTTAAGATACAAGATTTGTAATTGAGAAATCATTTTCAGAAGTATTGCAGTGTTAAAAGAGCAAATGTGTTTCCTCATGGCATCTCAACTAACTATTCATTTTTATCTGCACAGTTTTAAGCGAGCATACGTATTATTGTTGGTGGTGCTTAATTGTCAAGTCGTGTTTCTTCTTAAGTTGGGTTGAACTAACTCTATGTTCTAAGGGCCATTGCAAATTAACCCTTGGCATAGCTGTGTAATGAACCTTTTACATATACATATGACGAATGTCCTAAACTTATATAAAATTTCTGTTTCACAAAAAAAAAAAAAAAAAAAAAAAAAAAAAAAAAATCAAGTGGTCTACACTTTTAGACGAGAATTTAAGTCTACTTTGCCCCAAGGTAAATCGCTGGCCTTTTCATCAACCCTACCTGATTGGAAACATGCTAAAAGCTGGCTCTTTGCAGTGGTGTTAAAAAGCATGTCAAATGTTGTTGTGGAAATTTGTATTTTATCTGGTGTTAGACTGGATGACAAAAAGCCACATTGATTGTGATAAAAAAGTAAGTTATTTCTAGACAGACTAAATGGGTTTTCTACGTGAGATATGACAATTTGACCCTTTCACATAAATCATGACAGACAGGCTTTCTTTAATTGGAGACAAGTCATGTGATCCAAGTCAAAATGCCATGCCCATGGGTAGAAAATGCATTTACTCTCTTTAGAAACAATTTACTTTTTTATCATGTTTGCACACAAGACAATATCACTGCACTTTGACTTTGTAGGAGGAGGGTCTTTCCGCATCAAGAGACAAAGGTCAAAGTCCTTGAATGAGGGGAAAGGTATATAGCATACAATGTGGACCTTTCTCCAGTTTTGCGGTGGCTGTCTGCTTTACTCCCTTCTCTTGATGTTGCTGTATTCTTTGTGGGATGCCCTGTGTTTCAGAGATCATTTATTGGAAATTAGCCTCTGTTATCAGTATTATATATGTCTCTGCAGTATCTGGAAACCAAACCCAGGGTGCCAGACTCTGGAAACCACAGAGCCATGCTGACAGTGGAGGCAGTTTCCAATGATTTCTTCTGAAGTTGCTATAATGTTTGTCTCTCTGTGTCACCCTGAGTTTCAGCAGTGAGAAACTAACTGGAAACCAACCTCAATTAGCACCATGTATGAATATTTAAAAGCATTTTCCAGTAACCAGATTCTCTGGGTGCTAAATGCTGAGTATGGCTACTAGAAATAGGGCATTAAGATGATGAAGGTTAGTTGCCAGTGGTCTCTGAACTCAGGGTACTTTAGGTGCTCTTGCATTGACTGTGATAGAACTCTCTCTTAGTTAAGTCATGGAACTTGTCACAGTAATTTGTTGTCTTTTCGAGAACTGATTTCTTCTAGTAAAAATTATCTTTATTCCTGTCGTAGTTATTGCAATGTTGCCTGCATAGAAAAGGTGGTCTGCTGCTTGGCTGTTGACAACACTCTGTGGTGATGTCATAAAAACGTCTCAGAATCAATTTTCAGTAACACAAAATAACTTAAGACCAAAATTTAACCTTTTTAAAAGTAAAATAAAGTAACTGCTGGACTTTGGTTATTATTCTACAACTGGTAGAACAGCTTTTGGTTTTATGTTATCCCTGAAATGCTTCTTGCATTTTAGTCAGTGACACTAGTCATCTTCTGCCTGGTGGTGCTTTTCTATTTGTAGGGTTTGGTGTCAGTGCTTATTACTTGGCTTTAAGTTACTGTGTGCTTACCACTTACACCCCATTTCCATAGATAAAATCGACCTACTTTAGATCGACCCAACTCCCTGGGTGTTCACACTAAATAGCTGTCAGCCGGGCGGACACGAAAGTTAATTACCCCTTACAGCCTGCAGTAGGCAGGACGGACATTTAAGTCGGATTATCTGAAAGTAATCTAGTGAGACTCCCCGCGGGGATAGATCGATCTAAAATCTATGGGAATAGAGCCTTAAACACCCTGAGTTTCAGAGTTTTCTGGAAACCAGCTCTAGTTATCAGCATGCTGAAGTCTTCTCCAGTGACCAAACTCTCAGAGTGTGAAATATGGTGTGATCTCTGAAACTCACAGATGACTTGAATGACAAAGTAAAACTTTGTTAAGTATGGATAAGAGCTATGAAATTACTGACAGTATGCTTTCTAAAAAGTACATGCAGTTACTGAGTTTACACAGTTTAACATTGTTATATTAAATCTAGTTGGGAAATAATTTACTAAAGTTTTAAGTTACATTAATGAGGTTACAATTTTTCTACTGCCCTTATTATGAGCAGTTCATTCAATACTTACATGGATATCTTTAACTTTTGTTTGTTTGTTTTGTTTCACTTTCCCAAGTGGAATTCTAGGTTTTTTACATTTTATTTAGTGAGAAAATAATCTGCACTAAGCAATTTTGCTTTTCTAAAAAAAATAACTTGTTCAATGGCGGCCTGCACAGGTTGCATGTATTATGCTCTCTGAAATTTACTGAATTAACCACGGAAAACAGCATATTTAACTCTATGTACAACTTTTAGAAAGATCCTAAACCTGTCTGGGACATTTACATGTAAAGGAAAGCTGACAACTGTAAGGATTATGATGCAAAAAGCTGATCATTAAATATAGTACAGCCTTCAGCATTGGAACAAAGCAAGCAAGATGGAGGACCTGTACACCACACTAGGAATAGCTACAGGATGCACAATAGAGGAGATAACCCATGCATACACCGCCAAGGTTAGTGAAATTGAGGACAAAGAACAGTTACAGAAACTTAGTGAAGCATATTTTACCCTTATCAATCCAGAAACTAGAAAGATATATGATTGGGAAAATGATATCTGTAGTGACTATGAATACAAAGACAATGACTATGAATACAAAGAACAATACATTGGCCCCAACATTGAAAAAGTTATGCATAACAGTCAGTGTGCTGTTGTAGCCATTACGTCTGTGCCTTTAGTCAAGCGTTGGCTGGATGTATGTAGGCAGTATCACAAGCCCTATGCAGACATTGATGTGAACAACGGAACAGGACACCAGCTAAAATTCACATATCACAGCCCAAAAGGACTGAGCCTTGGTAGCATATCTCTGACTTTCTACCATACCGCCAAGTCTAAGAAGATACATGTTCAAGGTGCTGCATACATAGCATGGTTAGCACTGGACTATCCCAAACTTGCACTACTCTTATCATCACCTAAAGTCCAGCCTTGTAGCCAAAGCCATGAAGAAATTGCCACTCAAAACCAGGTAGAATGTGTTGAAAATACCAAAATCAGTAGAAAAGATGAAGTGTTTACTACTGATATAACTGATGGTGACACTGATCAAACTGAACTGAAACAAACACATGACAAAAGGTTAAAGGGTGTCAAAACAAGGAGACTTAGTACAAGCTCAAACTTAAAAGCTATGAAGAATGAGAGAGATATGGGAAAAATTCAAGAGACCCTTCAGTCAGTGGAAAATCAGTATGCAGAAATTCTACTTAAAACGGCTGACCTACAAAGGCAGGATGCCAAAAAGGACAAGCAGGACAGTCAATTACTGATGATGAATGAAGCACTGCAGGGGCTAATAACAACATCCTCTGCAAAGGACAATGAGATAATTGGCCTACTATCTAAACTCATGTCACAAGTGCAGGCACTGACTGAAGAAGTTGCCAACATCAAAAACTTTGTCCCACCCAAAATACAATTAACTACTGCCAACAAAGGGACTCAATCTTCCTACAGCACTGGCCACATAGCAGTTCAATGTATAGTGGATACCTCTGAAGAAGAAATCCAGGTAAATCTACCTGAGATCACCATATATGATAAGCCTCAAGCACAACCCTTCAAGCCCTCTCAGATGAACCAAACTGACAACCCTGCAATTAGCCAAGTAGCTGCAGATCTTATCATACCAGCAGCAGTTGCAGTTGACACGCCCTCCACACCTGAGCAACCTGTACCTGTTCAATCTGTAACACTTTCTGTTGATACTGTAACTGATACCATCACTCCCTCATCAAGTTATACGGTTGCTAAAGTCACACCAAACAATACAGATGCCAACACTTTGGAACTACCTGTCCAGTCTGCTAGTCAACATAATGTACAGGTATCTGGCACCAACAAAGTACAAGCAGCTACTATGGTCACCTCAGCTGATTCAACTACCTCTCCAATTGTGAAGAAATCTTATGCAGCTGCAGTGTCTGAAACCAATGCCTACACCTTTCCGGAAGAGGTGACGAACCCTCTACCTACTAACACTCCTGTGGGCACAACTACACCAGAAAGTGAGAACAAGTTTGATAACATTGTAATTACCAGCTCCATTGGTAAAAACCTTGATGCCAACAAACTTTTCCCCCACACTAAGAGCCGGTGCATCGCCATGAGAGGGAAACATATAGTTGATGCAATATCTACTATTACTGAAAATGACTTTGGTCATCCGCGCACAATCACATTTGCTATTGGGTCAAACGACCTGGCCAGAGAAGAACCAGAAGCAGTCCTAAACTCTACTAAGGACCTTATTGACACCACACGCATTAAATACCCCAAAGCAAAAATCATAATAAGTTGCATTTTACCTCGATGGGGAAATAGCAGGTTTAATAGGAAAGGAATGATGCTAAACTCTCTTCTCAAAGAACACTGCCAAAAACAAAATGTCCATTTCATGGCAAATAGTAACATCACCGATAGGAGAGACTACTTTGCTTACGATGGAATACATCTAAATTACAAAGGAACTGCTGCGCTCGCTCGCGGTATCAAAACTGCAACAGGACAGACCCCATACCACAATAAAACATCTACTAAGGTGCGCACATGGCAAGAACCCTCAGCTCTTTCAAAGCCTTACAATTGTCTGGAAAATAGGAGGATGTATCAGCATCAGGGTAATACAACAAGGAATATGTGGAACCGTCATGAACATAGAAATCAGAGCAACACTCTTGAAAATGAACTCAAACTTTTACGCGATTGTCTGGGTAAGCTAGAAATGAAACTACGCTGAAAATAACATAGTATAACATCATGCTTTATGCTACAACACTCTTACTGTGTTGACTTAATATTCAAATATATACTTTAGCCTATATCGAATGAATTTGGAAAACTCTTTACCTAATTATTGTACATACTTTTAATATATTGTTGTTTTAGGTGGTTAAAACAGTTATTTTTTGGTATAATTACAAGTACTTGTATAGATTTTTCTGACAATGTTGCGCATTGGAATGAGAAACGTTAGAGGGCTAGGGAATAAGCTTTCAGATGAAAATTTTATAACAACAGTAGAGAGCTATGACATATTTATTTGTATTGAAACATTTACCACCCTAAGATCCAAGGTGGTTTTACCCACAAACTCTCATGGTCATTTTCTTAGAATGCGAAAAAAGAAGAAAAATAAAGGTAGGCCCTCGGGAGGGATAGTGATCTATTACAAAAAGGAGTTTGGTGGGGCAATTAAAGCATATGAAAGCATAAGTGAAAACTTACTATGGATAGAACTACAGGGCACTCATTTTGGCTTAGAAAGGGACCTCTTCATTTGTGCTGCTTATATTAAACCAAACAATGGTCCAAATGATGAACAGACCTTTGAGATCTTAGAAAATGAAATAGCTCACTACCAGCAGTATGGTGAAATTTGCATATTAGGTGATTTTAACGCACGCACTGGTACATTGCCTGATGTTACCAGTAATGATAACGCCAAAGGTCCACTCTTACCGAATACCTGTAGACCAGACTTTACACCAAAGAGGAGAAATAATCTCGACCCTATAGTTAACTCGCAAGGTCGAAGTTTGATTGAGCTGTGCATAAGTAGCAGTCTCAGCATTGTTAATGGTAGGACACTTGGCAACTCCTTAGGTTATTTTACTTGTTACAATAGACATGGATGTAGCACGGTAGATTATGTTATTGTTGGTGATGTTCTCTTTAACAAAGTAAGATATTGCACAGTTCACCCAATAGACTACATCTCTGATCATTGTCTGATAGACCTGTCAATCCAAGGCACAGGAATCAAGAATGTAAATACTTCGACACCCATTCTCAAGGCTAGTGAGCAATACATATGGAAAAATGATTCTGCTGAAAAATTTCTTGAAGCCCTTGAAAAAGAAGAAACTATTCTGGCTTTAAGCAAACTGCAACATTCTAACTATCCGGCCACCAAAGAAGGGGTTAATGCAGCATGTAAGACGCTCTCAGACCTACTCGAGAATACAGCTAATGAATCATTAGTTCAGCGAAAACACCCTGTAACAAAAAAGAAAAACAAACCAGTAAGAGCGAAGAAACAGCCATGGTTTAATGCAACATGTGCAGAAGTCAGACGTGAAATAAAACGCTTGGGGAAGCTGTTACAGAATAACCCACAGAACACATTTATATCGCATACATATCATGAAGCTGTTAAAAAATACAAAAAACTAATTAAAAACAAAAAGCAAGAATTCAAAGATTCACTTTTAGAAAAACTCCTTGACAATGAAAATAAGGACCCTAAAGAATTCTGGAAAACTATCAAAAAACTGAAAGAAAATAAAGATTCTGGCAATCTGATAAGTCCAGATGTATGGTTACAACACTTTAATCAATTATGTGGAATGACACCTACTGGGGATCATGAAATAGATACTGAAATCAAACAAAAGGAAAATTTACCTGGTAATACATACTTGGACAAACCGATAACAATATCTGAAGTAAAAAAGGCACTGAAAGCCCTAAAAAATGGAAAGGCACCAGGTCAGGACAAAATTAAAAATGAAATGCTCAAAACTAGCGCTCCATATATAATAGGACCACTCACCAAGATTTTTAATCTAGTCCTTAACACTTCAGAAATGCCAGACTCTTGGAACTTAGGTATTATTATTCCTCTATACAAATCAGGGGATCGTATGAATCCAACAAATTATAGGGGGCTTTGCATAACTAGCTGCCTTGGAAAACTTTTTAATTCAATTATGGCTGGCAGACTCAATGATTTCCTAGATACTAACGGCAAACTCAGTAATGAACAGGCAGGCTTTAGACCAGGTTTTCGTACTACTGATCACATTTTTACATTGAAATCACTAATAAATCAATATGTTAACCAAAATAAACGCATTTATGCATGTTTCATCGATCTCAAAAAAGCATTCGATTCAGTTTGGCACAAGGGTCTCTTATTAAAGTTGCTTAATTTGGGAATCGGTGGAAAATATTATAGAGTTGTAAAATCAATGTACCAAAACACAAAACTAGGAATTTCTGTTCAAGGTGGCTACACAGAGCCATTCACCTCACGAATTGGTATTCGTCAAGGGGATAACCTCAGCCCTGTTCTTTTTAATATCTTCATCGATGATATCAGAGAAAGCCTACAGTGTAGAAACAATACAGGAAAAGTGAACGGTTTATGCCACATATTATATGCCGATGACCTTATCTTACTGTCATCGTCTAGTGAAGGTCTTCAAAGATTACTTAACAAACTGGATAATTATTGCACAAAATGGAAATTGACTGTTAATGATAAAAAATCCAAAGTTGTGATATTTGAGAAAAATGGTAAAAAGCATTCCCATCTTAATTTTCACATAAAAGGTCACCCCATTGACATAGTAAAAGAATATAATTACTTGGGTATTACCTTTACGAGCACAGGGTCATTGAAACAAGCTATGAATAATTTGAAATTAAAAGCCCTGAAAGCTTTATTTTCTCTCAAAGCAACATTGAAATCCCAAAATATATCAAACCCCATACTGACTATGAGGCTTTTTGATAAAATGATAAAGCCAATCCTAACATATGGTTGCGAGGTATGGTCTGAGGAACTATTTAAGCAAAAGAAAATATCACTCAATTTCCTAAACAAATTACCATTTGAACAAATTCATCTTAAAGCATGCAAATGGGCATTAGGTGTGAAAAGATCTACAAATAATAGTGCAAGTCGAGCAGAATTGGGTAGATACCCCATATACTGTGATGTTGTTAAACAAACACAAAATTTTGCAAAAAGACTGGACAATTTACCAGACACGAGAATTGTTAAACAGGTATACAATCAACAGAAAAATGACAAAATATCCGGCTGGTCCTCAGCCACGAAAACAATGCTTGAAACTTGGAAAATTACTAACCATTTCGGGAACATGCCACAAACATTTCACGGCTATCCCGATTTAGATCAAGAAATAATAAAGAAAGTTGAATGTCTCTTCTGGGAGGAATTACACACTGATAAATTCAGTAAACTAAGAACCTACAAAGCCCTAAAAAACTCGTACAATGGCGAAAAATACCTGCAACTCAACATTCCAGCCCATTACAAAATAGCAATATCAAAACTCAGGCTTAGTGACCACAATTTACAAATTGAAAGAGGGAGACATACATATCCTAAAACACCAATGGAAGAAAGATTTTGTCCACACTGCAAAAATGTTATCGAAGACGAAAAGCATTTTCTCCTGATCTGCACTCAGCATCAACGTGAGCGTAAAAGAATGTTAGATTCCCTGTCACGATTCTCTGGTCTATCAGGCACTGATGACGATAGCAAAATAATACAGATTCTCAATCCACAGTGTCGTGCAAGTGCATCAGCAGTGGCCAAGTTTATACAGTCAGTTATGCCTAAGTAGCAAAGGCATATTGTACAAAATACTATATTCAGTATTATTATATTGTGAATGAAGTAGTTAGCTTACATGTATTTTGGCAATGGAATGATCTAAAGAAGTCATAATTATTTAAGTGTATACAATTACAATTTATGTAAAACTGTAGTTTAGAGAGCTTGTAAAATGTAAATGTACACATTTTAATGCTCAATAAAATTATTATTATTATTATTATTATAAAAAATTCAGTTTTTATTAGAAATTTTAACAATTTCAAGGCACTTAGTACATAGCTTGTCTTAGGTGCAGAGAAAAAAATTGATGTTTGAAAAGTTAATTAAATTAGGAAAGGTATTTATTATTGAGTGTGGCTAATATGTATTTTCTCATGGTGTTGGAATTTGCTTCGTTACAAACAAGAGAAATCTTATCAGTATCTTTAGTTATTTCTTTAAAAAATTTTTGGCATGTTTAGAAGTGTTGTCTGTCAGCTTTTTGTTGTCTTTTTTCTTTTATTCTGATTAACTTAACCCATTTACCCATTGTTTATTTATTGATTCATTCTTTTATAAATTAATTCACTTATTTTCTCATTTTCTTTCCAAAATGATATTATTTATTTTATGTCTTCTGTTATGTTTTTTTTAATACTTGAATAGCAAAAAGGGGAAAAAACTTACATAATGCATTCAGTTTGCTTCAAGTTTTGTTGTTGTTTAATTTTAAAAAGAGCACATCTGTAACTGTTATGCCTGAAATGCACATTCAGAAAGTTCAGGACTAATATTTGTAATTGGATTGTGCTACGCCCTCCCTTTCACAAGCTAGACTGTCACCTTGATTGGCTATAGAATTCAAAACCAACAAAAAAAAATAATACACGCTTTAATACCACACTTCAATACCACGCTGTCCAGGATAGTACTAACCCTATTTGAGTATATAATGCGATGTTATTTTTTTATATTTCTCCAGAGGTACAGGAGAAGATTCAGGACAACTCCTACGAGACACGTCGTAAGCAGGCCACCGCCATTGTGATGCTGGGGGTCATTGGTGCAGAGTTTGGTCAGGAGATCGTGTCGTCGCGAGGTGGTGACCAGCAGAAGGGGGTGGTGGAGGGTTTCAGTATTAACCAGGCTCTGGCCAGAAGGACAAGTAAGGGGGGGGGAGACTTTTTAAGGCACATTTACAATTGACTTGGGCAGATATAACTTGATATTTGTAGCCAAGAATTTTGTCAGCTTTGTTATGCAGTCAAATTTTTCTTCAAATTGGTTCTCAGGTGTAGGCCACTGTAAGGCCACTGTAACACCTGTAATACATGTAGCTCCAATCCCTGTAAAAAAAGGTGTTTTGCTTGACACTAACACATATTGAAATGAGAGTGAAAATGGCACTAATAAACTGCACATAAGTCTAAGTGTAGTGTCAGGTTATAGATTTGTTGATCTGGTTTCCAGGTAATGTCCAACCATATTCAGCTACACATGTATGCTCACTTTCACTCTATTTTCTGGCAACGCCCAATCAGACTTATTCATGCTCATTTCCCATGACCTTCTTCCAGGTAATGCCCTGACCTATCTCCTTCTGCAGCCCTCCAGTCCTCAGCTCCCAGCAAACACACCTATCAGGAGAGCCGCCATAGATTTGATTGGACGCGGTTTCACGGTGTGGCAGCCATATTTGGATGTGTCAGCTGTGTTACTGGGTTTGTTGGAATTGTGTGTGGATGGAGACAAACTGGTGCCCAGGTAAAATTTGATTGATTTTTAAGGACATATTTTTGATATGTGCAGTTTATAGTAATAAATGTTCTACTACATGTACGTCTAAGGCTCTGTTCTCACAACTTTTAGATCGATCTATCACCGCGGGGAGTCTCACTAGATTACTGTCAGATAATCCCCCTTAAGTGTCCGTCCCCGCCTACTACAAGCTTTAAGGGGTAATTAACTTTCGTGTCCGCCCGGCTGACAGCTATTTAGCGTGAACCCCCAGGGAGTTAGGTCGATCCAATGTAGGTCGATCTAATCTATGAGAATGGGGTGTAATTAATATTATGCTCTCAATTTATGTATGAGTTTATCTGAATTTAATTGTATCATCTGCCATTTCCAGTACCCTCTAAAAGCTCAGGGTGTTACTGGATTGACCTAACTCCCTGGGGGTTCATGCTAAATTGCTTTCAGCCGGGTGCGCACGAAAGTTAATTTACCCCCTTACAGCTTTTAGTAGGCGGGACAGACATTTAAGACGGCTAAGCTGACAGTAATCTAGTGAGACTCCCCATGGGATAGATCGATCTTTAAAATCTGTGGGAATGCAGTCTATGTCTCTGTTGTTTTCAGCTCAAGGTATGATGATAATAATAGAGGTCAGATACCACTTCATTCTGAATCTTGGGATGCATTCTCTTTGTGCTGTATCTGAATTGCTACAGTCTCCTTTGTCCCATAAAATGACTGCTATCCTCTCTATTCCAGCATGACATTTGGTCTGCCTCTCAGCTCACAAGCAGACGCATGCAGAACCGCACGTCATTCACTTGCACTTATTGCGACAGCTCGACCACCTGCGTTCATCATCACCATGGCAAAGGAGGTGGCACGATACAATGCCATGGCTCAGAATGCACAATCCCAGAGTCCTTTACTCCATACGTCGGTGCTAGTACGAGGGAAGTCGGAGATCATGAGAGTTATTGAACACTTGATTGATAAGTTGCCTAATGATGTGGCAGAGTTGATGGTAGAGGTAAGGAATAGCTTGTACTATATCAACATGGTGAAATTAGATGTTGACTTTGAATTCATGAATTAGTGGCTAAAATCTGCAATCACATTTGAATTAATTTTCCAATTTTTAATAAAGGACATAAGTTAATAATACAGAAACTGATTCATTAGAAAATTTGTATTTTCATTTATGTATTCATTTATCTATTCATTTGTTCAAAAATCCTGTTTGAATTTGTTCACATTCGTTGTTTACTTAATAATTTATTTATTTATAATTTTAAAGGCCTATTTAATTTTGTATATTTCACAGGCCATGGACATCACAGTCCACTGTCTAGACCACACTGCAGTGAAGACCAAGGGTCTCCAGGAGGTGTTTGCTCCTATCTGTAAGTTCTGTATTGTTAGCTATGACACAAACTCCAGGAGGATATGTGTGGGGGCCAGGAATGGAGGACTCACCTTCTACGAGTTAAAGCATGCTAAGTCTCAGGTGAAAGTCATGGTGTTTTAAATTTGTAGCTCTGTGGTATAATAATTTAATATATTGATTATACAGTTTATATGTGTCCAAGGTTTAGTATGTCAAGTCACTGGTAGGAGAGAATTTCTTTCCTGAATACTATGTACTGAATACTAGTATTTTTGTACCTTATATACTGTAATAGTTCGTATAGTCATGAAAAAAAGCATATTAAGCCAAAGGTGTGAAATAGTTATTTGATATTTATATTTTTAGACAGGTCTCATTTTTACATGTGAAAAAGTTTAGGAAACCATTGTCAAAACCCTCAAAATTTATTTAAGGGGTTACTTAAAAAATGGAAAAAGCAAGCTTTTAGATTCTTTGTGAAATCAAACTCAAGCTGTCTGTCTCTGTTATTTCAGACCATCCCAGCTCACAGCAAGCCTATCACAGCAGTGTGTTTCTCACCTGACGGGAAGTTCCTGGCAGCATACTGTCATGAGGAGAAAAGACTCACCTTTTGGCAGGTAAGAGAAATGGATTATATTATGATTTCTTTTATTAATTATTTATTTTTTGTAACTGTAAACTCGAAAAGAGGAGGAAATCTTTAATAATTCTGTACAGGTAAGATTGTGGTGTGAATTTAGACTGTCATGTGAATCTCAAAGATTGTTCCATTTCATTGTCTTGGAAACTAAAAATTGAGTAGAATAATTACCACTATTACCAGTAACAGAAACATTGCCTACATTTGATGATTCATTATTACTATAACGGTAAAGCAGATTTTCATAGCCCAATTTTCTGAGACCACACAGGAAGAATGCAGCACTTGTCAGACACAAACTTTAGAGAAAGATTTTATTTTTATTTAATGTTGCTCTTCATGCATCTTCTTCTTCATCTCTCCAGGCATCCTCTGGTTCTCTGTTTGGTATTGGGCAGCAGCATACGAAATGCGTGAAGACATTCAGCACTCCCGCGTTCCACGTCAACCCTGCCATGAACGTCCTCAAACTGGCGAGACTGATCTGGACGGACAACCGCCAGGTGGTGCTGCTGATGCTGGACGGCTCCGAGACACGATATAGAGTTTAGTTTTATGACGCTGTCCATGACAAGCCAGCGTCGTGATTCTCTCACAAAAGACAAAAGACAGAAAAGGAAAGGAAACAAAGAAAATAGAACTATGAAGAAGTAAAAATTCAAACACAGATATGATGTTGTTTTTAAATGTTGCTTACAATAGAAGATAAAAGTTTTCTGGCAATGAATTATCTCTTGCTGTGTAAAAACTAGACTTGAATTTTTTTTTTCCTGCTCAAAGAATAGAGATTGAATATATAATGCTAGAAATGTAAAATGATATTTTCTGGTGATAGGCTGACTATGAGGTGAGAGGTGAAGTAGATCTCAGTCACTCCTTACAATAGAAACAGGATCTTGATGTGTTCAGACATGTTGACACAACTTTTAAAGTATGAAGTTGTGTCAACATGTCTGAACACATCCAAGATACTGGTTCTGTTGTAACTAGTGACTAAATTATAAATATGGTACGTATTCTTGTGTGAGAAAGTTAAGAGATGAATATGAGAAGTAGACATTTAATTTTTTTTTAATTATTTTTCTGTCAAATACAGGTGCTTTTTTCTGTTTTATTATTATTATTATTATTATTATTATTATTATTATTATTATTATTATTTCATATACAGTCTTTCTGTATCTGGGTAGGTTTTATCTACAAGATGTATAACATTTTTTTGTCGCTTGAAACAAAATTGTTAAATATGCTTTAAATGTTATAAGCAACAGAAATGATATGGTGCATATATTTGTCTATAAAGTAGGATGACAGTATATTGAACAGAGCAGAGATTGTGATGATATCAAAATTATAAATAGTATGACAATTAGATCTATTTGTGGAACAGTTATCCATTATCCAATTGTATAATATGTTCATGTTCTTAAAGAGTTAAAGAGGGATTTTCCACAAAGTCAACATGAAAGACAAGCAAGTAGAAAGTGCACAGCAGCAGGGCTGACAGACACAGGTGATGGCTACATTTCTACATGTATTATGATTAGTGTCTGTCCATGAAAAGAAAGACGTGATGACATTTCTTGTTCCTCAAGTAAAGGAACAACCCATATAGCACACTGATATACATATAATTTCAAAATGGTAAAGACCTTTGATATATTTAAATGGATGAATGATCACGGTGCAATAGAAAATGCCTCAGTGCTGTGATACACCAAAAGTAGTGCTAAAATGGGAAATAAACAGTTTACACAAAAGCACAGGTATATCTGCCTAGATGTTTTTACATTTGGTGCAGCAAAGCAGGTCTTCAAGTAAAAGATTGGATTTTCTTATCTTCTCATTTTCTCAAACTGATGCCATTTCTGTTGCAGGTTTTATGAGGCCCTGACCTTTAACTAGTTTAGATATTGAAAATCATGGGAGAATAAAATAAATATTGAAGTAAATTTTTTTGTTCTCTTGGGTGACTTTATTATTGACATCTAATGCATATCAAAATAGGAATACTTTATTTTGATGTCAGAACCTTGCAGAAGCTGACACACATTGAAAGTGAATCCCAGGATATATACAGGGTTTTAGCAAACAAAACCCAATATTATTGTAACCCTAATTTTAGAAGGGAAGTTTGACTGCTTCTTGTTTTCTATAAACTTTGACAAGTTTAAAGGTTTGGTTTAAAGTCTTTATTTTTATCATGCTATATTTAGAGATGATTCAGCATAAAGTGTCATAAAATACTCATTTCACATGACAAGAAAATCTACCCGAATTTCAGAGCTGTTTATTCCATGTTTATGATAAATCAATCCTATTTTTCTATAAAACCATAAAGCAGATGCCTAAGAATCTGAGACATTTTCTTCACCAACTTCGGGCCAGATGTCTTTCTTTGCTCCAGGTTCATGTTCTCAGCAGGTAGATTTTAAGGTGCAGATGCTTTCTTGATTTAAACACAAAATACAAAAGAAGACAAAAAACTGAGGAACTTGAGGTATAATATTACAGAAAGGATGCATACAAAATACGAATATCAACATTGATTTAATGATAATTGAAGATCTAAGTTACATTTTAAATGAAAAAATTCGAACTGTCTTAGTTGATTTTAAAATGGTGAGCCTAGTCCATATCATTCATAAAAAGTATGTTAATTAAAAAGGAAACATAAAAAAGAAACACCATACATGTTTACATAATCATTGTTCCATTGAAACCACACTTCTATTTTATTAATTTACGCTCTGCATGTGAACTTGTTTATCACCAGTGACTACATTTACTGTTATGTATGGACACTAAATAATATTAACTCAAATCTCAAAGTAAAAAAAATTACAAGAACACGTGAAAACTGCACCCTATGGCATGGTAGGGGGTGGGGGGGGGGGGGCAGGGAAAGGAGGAGAGGGGTGGCTTATGCCCTGCTGTACAAGCTTTTATCTTATTATATAAATACAGTCAACCACTGACAGTAACTGAATGGACACATCCCAGTACAAAATATCTGAAGAAATGGCAAAGAGATGGAGCCAATTATATTAAATATCTCTCTTCCTTTTTCCATTCCTGTAGGCCATTCAAGTCAAGCAATTATAACCAAACTACCACTGTCACACAACCAAGCCTACACAAAATGCTGCGTGCAGTCTGTGTGTTCCATCTTAGATCATTCAAGCCATTTTTCCTGCGATAATACAGACATGCCATGTGGAGGAGTTCATTTGTTATCACAGTTGGAAGCAGAATTCACATGTCATCATCTGAGTCATCTAATGCCGCTCTGCGCCTGTCAAACTGAAAGAAGAATAGGCCAATATATTATAACAAAAATATACTGTAAAATGTATAAAAAAAGATGATCACTTTTTAATTTGACGATTGGTTTACATGGCATTGGCAAGCAATGTTTCTACACAAAAAGTTAACAAAGCAAGATGGAAGCTGCAATTGTGTTAGCTGTGACCACATTTGTGTTTGTTGTGACCACAATTGTGTTAGCTGTGACCACATTTGTGTTGGTCATGATTGATAGGTGACCAGGTGGTTGGTCATGGTTGTTATCAGAATTGTGTTAGGTGTGATCACAACTGTGAAATGCGTTTTTACCTTCACTTTGGTTTTCTGTGTCTGCTCACTCACTCTCTCCAATAGTGACTTCAGCTGATCTTCACTTAGCTGAAAATTTGAAAGCAAAATTATCAAATAAGTGTGTGTGTGTGTGTGTGTGTGTGTGTGTGTGTGTGTGTGTATGTTTTGGTGCTCTTGTGCACGCATTCTAACCGAGGACACACACCCGCCCGAAACCCACTAACCGAGGACACACCTCCAACCGAGGACGTCCTCGGTTGACATAAGCAGTGGAATGCATAAAGGGGCCCATTTCAAGTTAGGTGGTGAAATTTGACGCTATTCTGAGCCAGTCCTCGGTTATGCTGTATAGCGCGGGCCAAATTCCCGCCACGAGTGTATCAGAAATACTGTCCAACTTTTTGTCTGAAATCGGGCTATACACACGCGTCCTCGGTTGTGCTGTTAAGGGCGGACCAAATTCCGCGTCCTCGGTTGTGCTGTAAAGGGCAGACTAAACTGAAACTAATGTTATATCTCAGATGTCTATATATTCAGTAAGTTCATATTTTTAAACTAAAGGTCTTTTTTATCAAATTAAGCTCTCCTAGGCCGTTACGTAACTACATAACTATCATCGCACTGTACATATTACGGCACGCTTCTTTATTAGTACAACTGACTTGGAGTGGTTTAAATAAAGAAGAACTGTCTGAATTTGTGGCTCACTCGGTAGATCTTAGGACCGACAATCTTTTGAGGGTGCAAGAATCAAATAAACGTACCGGTACGTTAATTAATTTTCCAAATTTCTTCCCGCCGGTACGCTCCATTTTCACCCAGTACGCTTATTAATTTTTCAAAAATCTTCCACCCGGTATGTTTATTAAATACATATTGTACCGGTGGGAAATTACACAAGTACAAGTCACGCTTTTTATTTTCTTAAATTGAAGTATAATGAGAAGAAAATTGAGATCTCAACTCATTACCGACTGTTCTACCAACAGCACTGGAAAGTAGGTCAAGCGGAAGTCGCTCTCTGAACACAACAGTACATGCGTCACCTGATTTCAGTTCCTATAAATAGACGTGCTTTCCCTTCAACAGTGACAACTACTCATGTACATCGATCGAATGATGCAATGTCGCAAGGTGATAGGATCATATTTATAGCTAAAGAGGTCATTTCAAGTGCAGCAAAGAAGTTGTGCCTGTTTTCAAACGTCAATTATTTCATGCCGATTTATGATTTAAACGATGTTAAATCACATTTCTATGTAAGATAAACCCTTAGGAGTTTACAGGTATGCAAAACGAACCTTATATCTGAGAATAAATTTACTATGAATAACGTCTCCGTATGGCTCTCAGAGGCGGCTTAGGTGCGACATATCTGGGCCTTCGGCCCCTGACGATTATGAAATTTAACTCATGGCAAATATATATATATATTAAGATAAATTATAATACTGAGTGAATTTTACCTGGTGAATTTTTTTTTTTTTTTTACAATGATCAATAGCTAGCTTTTTTCTTTCTCTTCTTCTTCTTTACTTTTATTTATTTATTTCATTTTTTTTTTTTGGGGGGGGGGGGGGGAGTGGTGCAAAGGTTTTTTCCACCCAGTACTTTTATTCCATCCAGTACTTTTATTAAATTTCGAGATTTTTTACACCCAGTACTTTTATTCCATCAGTAATTTTATTAAATTTTGAGATTTTTTCCACCCAGTACTTTTATTCCATCAGTTCTTTTATTCGATACTTCAGAGTAAATGAAAAGGGTAAATGGATCGTCCGTAAACCCCCTTTACACTGGGGCGGCGTCCTTTGTGCGACCAAGAAACTGGCATCACTGTGGTCGTAGAAAGGAGGTACAAGCATTGCTTTGGTTGAAAAAAAAATGAATATTTGGTGATTGGTCAGTTGTCAGAAAGTTAAGTATTATAATTTTGTACTCTCAAATGGATCCGTACTACAGGACGCAGAAAGGACGCCGTCCAGTGTAAAGGGCCCCTTAGCTAACTATGAATTAATCTACCCCTGACAGTTTGAAGAAGGCTATGACATTATGAAACATTTATTATTACATAATGGCTCTGCGAACTACAGTCACTTCTTTTCACCTGTAGATCTGACCTGTTTGTTATACACCTGGCTGCTAGAATAAATACTAAATCTAACAACTGAAGTGAAATTATATTTTGGATGGGCCCCTGTCGGTCCATGTCGCTAACACAGAGCACACATATTCATAAACACCGCATTTGCAAGAACCGCTTTGTGAAATAAAAAAAGAAAAAAAAAAGACGCCCCGACAATTACGCGTCCTGATATATAGGCCTACAGTTCGGATATGCACACGGCAAAAACGATTAAGGGACCGTTCCCAGATCCTATCGTACTAACTATGGATCGATCTCTCCCAGAAGGAATGCTATATAAATTGCAATCAACGTAATCAGTGTGATCTGGCCAATTATACAAAGTTGCTGTTTTTCCCTTTTCTCAGCAAAATATTATATGCGATGCAACATTTTAAAGAGAACCGATAGGTCTATTTTCATGAAACTCACAGAACTGATGAATATTAGTTAAACGCAGGTCAAGTTTGAAAATCTTCATAATGGGCTGCTTTTTTTTTCAGAAAATTTGCTGTTGTTTTTGCTTTTTTCAGCATACATGCAACACTGTAAACACAGTTCAAGGAGAAGCAATAGGTCTATTGTCATGAAACTCACAGAACTGATGATTATTAGTAAAAGGGTTGTCAAGATCAAAAATCGGCATATCCGGGCCATTTTTTGTCAAAAGTTATGCTGTTTTTTTTCTGCCATTTTCAGCATATAAGTAACACTGTAAGCACATTTCAGGGAGAACGGATAGGCCTGTTGTCATTAAACTCACAGGAGTGATCAATGTTACCAATATACAAATCAAGTTTGAAAATAGGATTGATTGGTTGAGTTTTGTGGAAGTTGTGCCTTGTTTTGATACATATAAGTGGTTTTCCTCAGATTTGATTGCATTTTTTCTCCTTTTTTCATTGTACATGCAACACTGTAAACACATTTCAAGGAGAACCAATAGGCCTCTTTTCATAAAACTCACAGAACTGATGATTATTAGTAAAAGAATGGTCAAAATTGAAAATCAGCATGACCAGGCCCTTTTCTTTCAAATGTTATGCTGTTTTTTTTTTTCAGCATATAAGTAACACTGTAAGCACATTTCAGGGAGAACCAATAAGCCTGTTTTCATGAAACTCACAGAACTGATGATTATTAGTAAAAGAATGGTCAAGATTGAAAATCAGCATGACCAGGCCCTTTTCTTTCAAATGTTATGCTGTTTTTTTTAAGCATATAAGTAACACTGTAAACACATTTCAAGGAGAACCAATAGGCCTCTTTTCATAAAACTCACAGAACTGATGATTATAAGTAAAAGAATGGTCAAGATTGAAAATCAGCATGACCAGGCCCTTTTCTTTCAAATGTTATGCTGTTTTTTTTTTTCAGCATATAAGTAACACTGTAAGCACATTTCAGGGAGAACCAATAAGCCTGTTTTCATGAAACTCACAGGAGTAATCAATGTTATCTATATACAAATTAAGTTTAAAAATAAGATTGATTGGTTGAGTTTTGAGGGACTTAAGCTTTTATTTGTATATAAGTGGTTTTCCTCAGATTTGATTGTCAGGCATGTTGACAGTTTCGTTATTGAACTAACTAGATATGTAAATATGTTAGTGTTTGTCTGAAATTTTCTGCATCTTTACAACATTGCTAGTTGATTATATAAATATGACGGTAAACATGTTATCATGTACTGTGTAATACAGTGTCTCAAAATGGAGGAAATGGGGTGATTATTTTCAAAAGTTTTGCATTTTTTTCTCCTTTTTTCAGTGTACATGCAACACTGTTAACATATTTCAAGGAGAACCAATAAGCCTGTTTTCATGAAACTCACAGAACTGATGATTATTAGTAAAAGAATGGTCAAGATTGAAAATCAGCAAGACCAGGCCCTTTTCTTTCAAATTTTATGCTGTTTTTTTTTTTTTTTGTTTTGTTTTGTTTTGTTTGTTTGTTTTTTTTTTTTTTTTTTTTTTTTTTTTTTTTTTTTTTTTTTTCAGCATATATGTAACACTGTAAGCAAATTTCAGGGAGAACCAATAACTTAAAGCCTGTTTTCATGAAACTCACAGAACTGATGATTATTAGTAAAAGCATATTAGTAACACTGTAAGCACATTTCAGGGAGAACCGATAGGCCTGTTGTCATTAAACTCACAAGAGTGATCAATGTTATCTATATACAAATCAAATTTAAAAATAAGATTGATTGGTTGAGTTTTGAGGGACTTCAGCTTTTATTTGTATATAAGTGGTTTTCCTCAGATTTGATTGTCAGGCATGTAAACAGTCTCATTATTGAATTTACTAGATATGTAAAATGGGTTGTTTGACAATTTCTGCGTCTTGACAATATTGCTAGTTGATTATATAAAAATGGTGGTAAACCTGTTATCTTGTATTGTGTAAAAAAAGTGCCAAAATGGAAATGAACTCGTATCATTGTAGTTTGTCAGATTCAATCATTCACAATGTTCGGAATGGAGGAAATTGGACATTTAAACTTGTTATATTGATATTTTTGCCATCTCAACAATTTTCTTAGTTGATCATGTGAAATGGCAGTAAACTGTATTATTTTATGTAAAAAAGTTAAAAATGGAAAGAAACCCATTTCAGTACAGTGCTCTCTTGTATACATTTAGCATTTTCAAAGTATGACTTTGGAGTTCCATGAACCTGAAAACCTTTGCTAGTCACGTTTTCTGAATATTCATGATACTAATATTTTATTATAAAAAATTGATGATCATTATGCTGTTAAGCATTATATAATATTGCATCAAATTGGAAGAAAGCACAATTTTGGGTGCTGCTGGCATGATGTCCTCAATTGTAAAATTGTGTACTGTGCAAGTCTGTATCCAATGGACGACACTTTGTGTTATCAAAATATAAAATTCATGATAATAAAAGAGTGCTAAATAGAAAATAAGCATTATGAAAATAAAATGTTTGAAAACGAATTTCTTTGGTCTTTTATTTTATTTCATCAGTATCCTTTCTTTTCCTAAATTAATTGATGTTTTATCTCATAATCTTCAATTCTAAAAAAGTGGCAAAGCCCAGCATTAAATATTGTATAACTGTTCATTTAATCATCACCTCTGGTGTTATTTTGGAATTTACCTTAAATATGAAAGAATTTCATAAAAATGTGAATTGCTGCAAAGTAACGCTATATAAAATTTGCTTTGCATTAAAAGTACAATCATTATTACATGTAGATGCATGCATGTCCTCGGTTGTAATGTGTAGTGTCTGTCCGTGTGTGTGTCCGTGTGTGTCCTCGGTTAGAATGTAAAATTCTTGTCAGCAAAAAATTAGTTTTTATAAAAAATTAATTTATAACATTCATACTCGAATAGATTTTACCCTAAATTGAATGTTTTTATTTTGATTTAACCAAGGAATAAGATGTCCTCGGTTGTATGGTGTTGTGCTGATGTCCTCGGTTGGTACACATAGACAAGTATGTGTGTGTGTGCGTGTGTGTGTGCGCTTTGGTGTGTGTGTGTGTGCATGTGTGTGTGTGCATGTTTTGGTGTGTGTGTGTGTGCATGTGTGTGTGTGTGTGTTTTGGTGTGTGTGTGTGTGTGTGTGTGTGTGCAGACATAAGAGAGGGAGAGAGTGTGTACTTTTTAATAAAAATTTCAAAAAGGGATTTATATATTAATTCATTTTCTTTCCTTAGTCGTAAATTGTCTGAACATGCTTTACGCCATTTTATATCAAAACCTGAATTGGTGTGCATCATTTATTACAAGGTCAGCTCTAAACATGTGTTAAGTCTTTTTAACTTTCTCTCTTTCACTTCCTTATATGAGCTTAGGGCCACAAAAGTATTTCTCCAAAGCCACCTGTTCTGGCAGCTGTTTTGAGCTCAATCCCTGATTAAAATTTGGCAGTCAAGCATTATGTATATTACCTTTGTCTGTATCTGTCCCATCTGTGTCATTTGAATGAGCATGTCTTCCACCTTCTTGGCTTTATCTGGTTTGGCCACAGCAATGGTATTTACTGGCCAAAATAATGAAAAGTATTAAATTACTTTTGGCAAAATGAATAGAAGAATTACATATTTTCCTTACCTGACATGACAATAACATTTTCAATATTATGACAGTCATATTTACTGTTACCTTGAATATGATACTATGAAAATTGAACAGATAGTTCTAATTTGTTTTCCTATTTTCACCCTTTATGTTAGACGCATTGAAACTGTAACGCACCATAAAAATAATTATAATAGCAAATTTCTAGCTGAATTATTATAATAATTTATTAAGATTATTATTGTCATCCAATTATACTGATGACTAAGTTCAACTGACTGGTATCAAATATGATAAAGACAGACCGACATTAGGCTGAGATGAGTCACATCATAGATAGACCACTGTGGATAATGCACAGGATTTAATATCCTACTCACGCCTTGCTCTAGCTTGCTGGTCTAGCACTTGAGATAGAATGCTATTTCTCATGTCTGCTTGTTTTGCCTTCATCTCCTCCTGTTCTTCCTGGGAAGGGCCTCCTCTCCCACCTCTGCCTCCCTTACATCATACAATACAAATTGATAATGTACATTAAACATAAAAAGAAAATACAGGAGCAGATATTAAGGCTGAAGTCATGCTGAAGAATCTGCCTTTTGATCCAGACTTTTGACTTCATTAAAAATCTTAAAACGTACATAGGCTGGCATTTTTAACAAACATTTTACTGGTTGATCCATCATAGAAACACAACTGGAAATAGCTAGGCGTGATTTACTGATTAACTCTACTGACTATGGTTTTAGAAGAGATCACATTCTAAATGATAAAATTTAACACAAAGGATGTGATAAAGCATCAGATGACAAAACTGCGGTTGTAACTCTGTATTTACAGTTTATTTTATTTTTGTTAAATGTCTCATATACCTGTTGCTGGGCCTGCATTTCAGCCAAACGCCGGGCCCGAATTGCTTCAAGTTCACTGTCAGCCATTTCAAACTTTTCGATCGACGGCCTTTTTTTTCCCCATTTCAGCCAAGAGGAGCCAAAGAAACAAACATGTCAACATCCGGAAAGTCAGTGAAAGAGGTTTTACAAGCGTTCATTGAGAACTTAGACCTTGTAATAGATCAGCTTAGAAGTAAGTCATGTTTTCTATATGTATGACTGGCCAAATGCATAACAAGAAAAATGGATAAAGCTTAAGAGAAAAATGAGAAACCATAAGAAATGAGCACGTGGGTTACCAACTTGCCTACAACTTACTAACAAATCCACTCTCTATCATTTTACGGCAACCTGGTTCAACAAGTGATGGTTTGATCAGAAAAGTGAAATTCTTTCTTAGCCGGTTCGTTCGAATGCGACCGGACAACTACGCAATTTTCATGCCGCTCAATTTTAATTTCCACAACAATCTAAATGTGAAGTTTTAAAGTCAAAACTGCTATGTTTGTGTGACAAAAAGTGTTCCTACTAGCTATGAACGCTTGATCTTATCATTAAATATAACGGGAAATTGACACTAAATTTAAAACATGGGTAACACAATGTTGGATTTTATAAAGGTAACAGAACTAATTTTTTTATTTTTGTTTATTTATTTATCTTTATTTATTTATTATTATTACTTTTTTTTTTTTGGGGGGGGGGTAGTAGTACTAATTACTGGTAGTATATCTTTGTCACATATTATACCTGCATCTAATATTTTGGCAAATTACTGTTCATGAAAGAATAATGTTGTCTTGCAACAAATAACAGGTGCAAATGTTTTTTTAAGGATTGCAATTATACATGTATGTAAAAATTGATTTCAATATTTCAGAAGGAGAATCAACCAGAGTTGACACTGGCGATTTTCAGGTTGACAAGTACTGGACCCATCTAGGTAAAATATTACATATAGATTAATATACTGGATGTGGGAATACTCCAGTATTTGATTTTATTTAAGCATTCCATGACTATTTCTGCTGTGATGTAATATGTTGACCAATAAATAAATAAATTCATTAATTAAAAATGAAATATTAGAAATTAAAAAGGGGGTAAAGTATCTTTATTTGATAGGTACACGGTGTACATGTATGCTTATCTTAGATACCTTCCAAATTCATTTTATACCAATGGTATTAAATTAAGTCAGGCTCATTAATATTCTATATGTTTATTTCATGAATTATTATCATTATTGCTATATTAATGTCCAGGTGCTGTAGTGAAGGCTGTGTCCCATGAATGTACCAAGTTATGTATTGCCTTCTCCACTCCTCCACTGCCAGCTCCTGAGGTTTGTGTCTATTGATGCACAGTGTGTCAGTATGTGCTACATGTTTGTGTGTGTTATAGAAAGAGTGAGAGAGAGGAGGGAGAGAGGGATGGAATGAAAAAGAAAGCATGCACAACAAGAATTTTTTTAATGGGTTTATGTCAGAAAAATGAAATTAAGATGATTCACATGAAAACATTTGCAATTTTTTTTTGCAAACAGCATAGACTGGCAGGAATTCATGAAAGCAAAAAAAAAAGGAGAGAGAGAGGATACTGAATCAAAAGGAAACAGACTATATGAAAATAGTTCTAGTTTTATGTTCAAATGTCTTAATTGTGAATTATTCAATTTGTTTCAGGAATGTTCAGGTCTTGTTTCTGGTCTAGAGAGAGCCACACTTGCACTGGTGTCAGCTTTTTATTCTCTACCCACATCACAAGGTAATGAACTAGGCACACCCTGTCACAGAGAGTTGTAGCCTAAACTACACACACATGCACACACACATGCACGCACAGGTTAATATACAACATGTTTATATAAGTGCCAGTCTTACACTCGAGAGTTTTTCATTTCCCATGGTGAAACAAGAACATGTACCGGTTATTAGATAGGAGATTATGTCAGCTACCTTCAAGTAGTTCAACAACTAAAGAATGAGATCACAATACTGGTAGACTAATAAAGCAGATACTAATAATATAAACCTGTACTACACACACACACATGCACACATGCCTTATACAACATGTGTTAATGCCAGTGCCAATATCACACTCGAGAGCATTTCATTTCCCATGTTCAGACATGAAGCAAAACAATGCACATATGGGATATTGGATTTGGGATTATGTCAGCTACCTTCAAGCAGTTCCTTCACTTAGATTTATATGTAACAATTATAGTAGTTCCTCCATACCAAGATTGCAATAGACTATAAATGGTGAAAATACAAACCATCTTATACACTTGTACTGGTAAGTGTAAATAAAAAAGATTCATATCACTGCATTTTAAAATAGAGGGATTATAATTTTTTTTTTTTTTTTTTTTTTTTTTTTTTTTTTTTTTTTTATTGCAAATCTCAAATAAGTACAGATTTCAGCAAAAAATACAAAATTTATAAATAACTAAATAAAAATCACTCACTCTCTCACTCACTCACTCACAGAGAGACACTCAGTCATTTGCAATATATATATATATAGTTACTGTGTCATTTATTATATATGTCAACAACGATATATTGATAACCTAATAGTAGAATACTTAATAATACTTAATAAATAATATGATCTAATACAGATAAAAACAAATATGTGTTTTACTTTCAAATATTGGCAGGGGAACATACGCAGATAGAAGATATCAGTCCAGGAAGAGAGGCTGCAGCTTTTTCCATTTTTCATTAAATTTATCTATTGTCATGTTTCTCAGACTTATATTTCTCTCTGCGATGTAGGCCTGTCTCCATTCTATTTTAATATTTTCTATGTTCGGGGTAATGTTTTTCATTTTAAATTTATATATAATAAATTTTGTTATGATCAGCAAACTGTTGAGCGCATTGCATTTCAAATTTGGAATTCCTAGAATTATATCAGGTGCTGTTAATTGTAATACAAGTCCAGTCTTTAAATGGATCCAGTCTTGTATTTTTGCCCAAAGGGGAGCAATTACTTTGCACTCAATAAATAAGTGTTGAAGAGTTTCAGGGTGTTCGTTACAGAAGGAGCAGGTCTCTGTGTCTTTTATCCCAATTTTTCGTAAAAAATTATTTGTAGCTAAAATTCTTTTTGATACTCTGAATTGAAACCAGCGCAGTTTAGTATCTAAAGTAAAAAAGTAGAGGGATTATAATCTTGTTAGTAAAATACTGTTACAATACACAATGAAAGCAGTGCAGAATTGTCAAAATGTCCGGATCGGTAGCTTCATTGTTAACATGATACATGTGTAGTTATATACATTGTTTTCATACTATCCCATACAGTTTTGTATACTGTTGATAAATATTCTCTTACTGGATATGTTCCATCTGACATTCAGCTGTCATGATTTCATGTTTGATTTCTTGGTATTATCAGTTTGATCTTGAGAAAGTTCTTTTAATATTCCAGGGTCGTCAAGATCACCCCATTCAATACCTTGATTATCATACTATCTCTCATTCTCTTCTCTGGAGTTCAAGCTCAGTGTATTGCTGCTGGGGTTCCTGTTCTCCTAACTGTGCATAAGTATTTTCACCACCTTCTCTGTCATCCTGATGGCTGTGGGTTTGGTCAAAGTTGTCTGAAGATTGGGGTAGACGTTGGTTCACACTCTGTCTCTCGTTCTCTTCGTGGAACTGAGTACTTCTTCTCTGGAGTTCAAGTTCAGTGTACTGTTGCTGGTGTTCCTGCTCTTCTAACTGTGCATAAGTATTTTCACCACCTTCTCTGTCCTCCTGATTGCTGTGGGTTTGGTCAGAGTAGTCGGAAGATTGGGATTTTTGAAGTTTTTTCTTTCTAAAATGATAATAAAAGAAAATATGTCCAGACACCACTGATCTAAAGAGGTGTTTTTTATAAGGTTAACATTTCTAATTCAATAGACTCTCTTTAATATGAAAAAAGCAGACACAAAGTTGAATGATCTTTGACACATGTGTATAGGGGTTAGAGGCTCAGTTTGCCATTTTAGCCTTGTTTGCAACAAGACTGAAGACTAGCGCACATAGTTTTGGTTCTGAAAACATTTCAGGTCTTTGGGGCCCTCCCTTGCTCCTGTTACAGATAATGCTTTTAAAGAAAGTGAAAAAAAGCTCAAAGTTGAATTCACCTGAACATATAGCAGACAGCAACTATCATAAGAATCAGCAGCACCAGTGATATGGCTCCCAATGTGCCTCCAATGACAGCACCTAAAATAGTGGATTACTGAGCTGTAAAAGACTCAATTTACCATGTGTATCTTCACTTACCATATATATGTAAAGTACATACTTATCAAAGGCTAAGAAATAACTGCTGTAAAATGTTGATCAAAGTTGTCAACCCAAGTGTAGTGAGGCATTGTGAATAAATAGTCATTAAAACTCTTGTTTGGGTAAGGGATCAGTTTGAAATCAATGTTACAGTTTTTACCAAAAAAAGCAATGCTGCTGTCACCTTTGCCCTGATGTATTTTTATGAATTAACAGTATTATCTCATAAGTTGATTATGTTGCACTTAATATTACATGAAATACTTTAGATTATATCATGTAGGTGTTCTTGTGGTTACTGTTGGCCCCTTAAGTATCAGAAATAATAGTTCCCCGTGCACCTGTACTGAAAATAGAACTAGTAAAAGGCAGGGCTGTTTCAGGATTTTCATGCTTTGCTACTCTGTCACTGTTGTTTTCTGTGTACTTGTAGCAGTAACTAGAGTTGTAGATACTGGAGAAGTGAGTTGGTATGTTGGGGTAACTGTAATGGTGGCTGATGTAATGGTGAGAAAGACGATACTGTTGTTGTTGTTGTTATTGTCATACCTGAGCAGGTATATGTAGCAATAAGTTTATTGGTCCTGCTAGATGGACAACCAGACCCTTGTGGCACAATTCTGCTTTCTGTGATATAAATGCAGCTTTCTCTATTATAACAGATAAGTTTTATGGTAGCTGGTAGGTTTCTATTGCACTCTGGTATACTTCCCTCAGAACAGTTGTTGCCTGTGGATAGTGTGTAGCCAAACAATGCCTCAGTTATTGTGATACTGAACCCAGGGGGACACATAAGAACTGTGACATCTCCCTCACAGCTTGCTACTGTAATATGACCTGCAAGAGCAAAAATGAAAACAGAGAAAGAAGTTGCAGTGACATTGACAGTGTATTGTTCTGTAAATTTCATAACAAACAGTGCATGGAATATTTGTTTTTTACACATATTTCCTATAAATTGTGCATAAACTGTAGAAACATGGTTTCTGTAAAATCTGAGCTCAACAAGTACAGTTGATATTTTGAATAGATTACCATAGACATTTGTGCTGAAAATATGTTAGTAGGTTTTGAATTTCCTCCATTAAACCAGACAGCAACACTCAGAATATGAAGACATCCGTATGTCCTATAAAGGAAGGCCATATTTATCTACTTATATTTTAGTATAATAGTTAAAACTTCTTACTAGTCTGTTCCACTCACCTGTAGCCTGTGCCCCACCAGATACATCCAGTCTAGTGCTCAAACCAAAGACAAAAATAAAAAGAAATGTGCCTTCCATGTTCCACAGCAAATAATGATCTTATTACACTCTGATTTGGAAGAAATTGAGCGTTTTATCGTGTGTCCAACAATTTTTGTTTTTGTAGACTTTGGTTTTCTTGAGATGTGTAAAGTCTGTTTCAATTGATTTGAAGGATTGTTGGATCAGTAGTCAATGTTAAATATCATTTTGAAGTTACTTCCTGGTTTGACTATTTTGCATAACAAAAAAGAACATAGTTCATTTGAACTGTGAGTGGTTTTTCATTGTTGTCATCAATGCAGGTTCTGTACATTTATAAGCTTTATACGTGTAGCTGGTCTGTTTTGAAGTACTAATTTTTATGTACAGACACAGATGTCTGTGCCTTATTATCTTCAAACTCAAGTGGGATTCATATCATGTCAATACAGCTGGATTGAATAGCAGCTTTATTGGCATATTTTGGTAATATTTCCTTTTTTAAATTTTCATTTTTCAAACTGGCATTTTCAAGATGTGACTTTTCACCCCCATCCACCAGAAGCTCTGTACAAGTAACATTTGTCTGTATTACCACATAAGCAATAGTAATGGTGTTTATGCTATTAAGCATTATGTATTATTATTTTGTGCTGTTATAAGCATTATTGCATCAAAATGGACAAAATGATATATTTTGTGCATCTTTATTGTGTGCTTTTTGTCTGTACATTTGACAGCTGCCTTGTTCACACTGTCCCATACAGTTGTGTATACTATTGGTAAATATGTTCGTAATATAGATATGTTCCTTCTGACATTCAGCTGTCATGATTTCATATAGGTCCATTTTCTGGGTATCGTCAGTTTGATCTTGAAAAAGTTGATTTTATATGCCATGGCTGTCAGCAATACCCATTTGAAAACCTTGGTTCACGTACTGTCTCTCGTTCACTTCGTAGAACTGAGTACCTCTTCTCTGGAGTTCAAGTTCAGTGTATTGGTGCTGGGGTTCCTGCTCTCCTAACTGTGCATAAGTATTTTCACCACCTTCTCTATCAGCCTGATTCCTGTGGATTTGGTCAGAGTTGTCTGAAGATTGGGGTAAAGCTTGGTTTACGTACTGTCTCTCGTTCTCTTTGTGGAACTGAGTACCTCTTCTCTGGAGTTCAAGTTCAGTGTATTGTTGCTGTGGTTCCTGCTCTCCTAACTGTGCATAAACATTTTCACCACCCTCACTGCTATCTTGGTTGCCATGGGTCTGGTCAGAATGGTCGGGAGATTTGGGTAAAGCTTCAAATCTTTTATTTCTACAATGGTAAAGAAAAAAATCCTCAGATACAGCTGACTTTTATAAGATTATTTTTTAATGAAGTAAATGTTTTACTTCTTTAGACCTTTTTGGATATGAAAAAAGCAGACACTAAGACTGGGTTCCCATAGTTAGATCGATTCATCTGAATCAATCTAACTCTTTGAGTAGTCTCACTAAATTGCTACGTGTATCAAATAACCGGCTTATATGTCTGTCACGCCTGCTGAATCACCTAGGAGGTACAGATAATTACCCCCTAACAGCGTTACCGGGTCTGACAGACATTTAAGCCGGTTAAGTTGACAGCAATTTAGTCAGATTCCCCAGGGAGATAGATTGATCCAAATATCTGTGGGAATGGTGTCGAAGTCACATGACCTATGACACATATGTATAGGGCTTTGAGACTCAGCTTGTCATTTTAGCCTTATTTGCAACAGGGCTGAGAAAGAGCTTTGAAGACTAGCACTCATAATTTTGGTTCTGAAAACATTTCAGGTCTTTGGGGCCCTTCACGGCTCTTGTTACAGATAAAGCTTTTAAAGAAAGTGAAAAAGTTCAAAGTTAAATTCACCTGAATATATAGCAAATAGCAGCTATATTAAAAATTAGCAGCACCAGTGATATGGCCCCCAATGTGCTTCCAATGACAGCACCTAAAACAGTGGATATACTGTGCTGTAAAAGACTCAAAGACTCAAATCTATTATATATATATATATATATATATATATATATATATATATATATATATATACATACAATGTCACAGTTTTTACCAAAAATGCATTGTTGCTGTCACCTTTGCCCTGATGTATTTTTATGAATTAACAGCATTAACTCATAAGTTATGTTGTATTAAGTTACATTACATACATTGAATTCCATCAATCCTTAAGTTTCTTATAGGATTTAAAGTGTTTACTGTGGATCCTAAAGTATCAGAAATAGTACCTGTAATTGTAATAGAACTAGTAAAAGGCAGGGCTATGTCAGGGTTTCCTTGCTCTACTGTCTCTGTAATTGCTGGTGTTTCTTTTGTACTAGTAGCAGTAACCAGAGTTGGGGAAGTGAATTGGTATGTTGGGGTGACTGTAATAGTGGCTGGTGACGAGGAAGACGCTGTTGTTGTTGTTGTTGTTGTAGATGTTATTGTCATCCCAGAGCAGGTATAAGTAATCATAAGGCTGTTGGTCCAGTTAGATGGACAACCAGGCCCAGGTGACACATATCTGGACACCGCAATAATACTGCAGCTTTCTCTGTGATCACAGAGCAACTGTGTGTCAGTTGGGAAGTTTCTAGTGCACTCTGGTATACTGTCCTCAGAACAATTGTTGTTTGTTGATAATGTATATCCAAACAATGCCTCAAGTACTGTGATACTGGACCCTGGGGGACACATAAGAACCATGACATCTCCCTCACAGCTTGATACTGTAATATGACCTGCAAAAACAGAAACAGAGAAAGAAGTTGCAGTGGCATTGACAGTGTGTTTTATAACATATATTTTATAACAAACAGCTAGTGAATGTAATATTTGCTTTTTACTCATATTTTCTATAAAGTGTGCAAAAATTGTAGAAATGCCATTTCTATAAAGTTTTGAAAAATCTGAATGCATTTGATACTTTGCAGGGATTAACGTAAACATCTGTGCTGAAAATATGTCAGAAGTTTTGAATTTCCTCCATTAAACTAAATAGCAAAACTCCCAATAAGAAGAATTAACTTAAAATATATGTGTGGGCAACTTCCATATGCTCCATAAAGGAATGCTGTGTTTATTTACTGATATTGACTTCTGTTCTACCAGTGTATGAAATTCAAGGAAATTACAAGCCAGACCACGGGGCAGGTAACTCTGAAAAGTTACCAGCCCAGCCATGTAGTTACCTGCCCTAGTTATGATAACCCCTAGAGTTAAGAGAGGTATGCTGAGGGGGTCTAGAATGCATTCTGGGGAGAGTAATTTGGAAAAGAAAGGGCAATATCATGCCTTATGCGTGGAAATTTAGAAATTGGTTGGAATTTCTACTGAATGATACCTTGTCAGTGTTGGATTTAGAGGGGGGTCAGGGGGGTCCTGACGCCCCCCCCCTTTCAATTTCTGCAAAAAAAAAACCCTCTTGAAATAAGACTTTTCACTAGTTGAATCATAGTTCTAAACCACACCAAATGGCACCATTCACTATCTAAAATACCAAAAATTTTCAGGGCCCTTTAGCGGGTGGGGGAGGGGGGGTAGTCAATTCAGTTTATGTTCACCCTGCAGGCTGTCTCATTTCTTCTTCAATAATTTATTCATAACTTTTATTCCGATTTCATGATATCATTTGATCATAATTTCTGCCTTTCTGTATTGCAACAAGTTTGACCAAATACATATATATTCTTGTGAAATAAACTGATCTCTGTGCTGACAATAAAGAAGAAAGAATTCAGCACGTAGGGTCCCATTGAATATCGCTTAAAGCGGTCGGGAACGGTCCTGCACGCTAATGGCCCATAGACAGTCCTGCAGGGCCCCGTATCTCAAAAGCATCGCTTATTGAGAATAGTTATATCACAAAGAGTCTACAATATATTATATGGGGCGAGTATGGGCGAGTTATTGGATCGAGATGCTTGCGCTCGGTCGCAATGCGTGATACTTTCGAGTATCGGTTTTACAAAAAATGTTGCCGCTCGACTCATTGCAAATCGAAGTCACCTTTCCATGGGTCCAAATTTGTTCTCTTTCGTTTGGTTCTGTCATAATCTTTCTTATCTTTATTTCTTCCCTCAATAGTTTTTCTTTTGTGAACTTCTCTATCGAACTTGATAGAATTTTTTTTTATTTTTGATAGCCCAAGATGAAAGCACGTGGGAAAAGAACTACGTCTGACGCACGGCGTAAACTCGTATGTTCACTCATAATTTTGGGATTCAAATTTTTTGTAAAATTCTCCTTTCATTTGCCTCCGTTGCCTCTATTGTACCACCAGCGTTAGCGCTGGCGGTACACATGGTTTTAGTCCCGTCCGGATCGTTCCGCCGGCTCCGCCGGACGGCTACCGTTACCGCTTCTCCTCCTAGACGGTAAGGGCCCCCGTACCCATCTCTTGGATTTAGGTCACCTATAACCTCAACTCGTTCCACTTAAAATTTGGGCTTTGTCGGTATTGGGGTCTAGGTGTGGCACTCATTGCAATGCACCCTTGTCTAAAAATGGCAAAATTAAATGCTAATTATCTACCCTACGGAAGGAATTATGGGAAAAATTTCTACAGACGGCTTTCCAAAAGTCATATGTGTAGATTTCAAATATGCGATTGGATTTGACCTTTGACCTTTATTTCAAGGTCAAACGGGCCAAAATTTTCAAAAAAATGAATTTTTTTACGAAAAAAAAATTATTTGCCCTGTTATTCAGATACTACACAGACTTAACCAATAATATTATTGGAAAGTGTTACTTTTCAGGTCATCTTTCATCTCTGTGAATTTGGGGTCAATCGGTGCATTTTCACTGGAGTAGCGGCCATAAGATACCGAAACTGAAAACTGTCTCTAATTGGGGAACCGTTAATGCTAGAGACCCATTCTTTTTTTTGCATTTTGTAGAGCATGTAAAGCCCAACACTGAAGGTGGTCTCCGTTTTTTTGTATTCCATACGGTTTTCGAGTTACGCTGTATCAAAAAGTACATATTGGTGGTGAAAGCAAAATGTGCAGTACGGTAATGGATAATAAATTTTGAACTCCGGAAAAATAAAACATAAGGCTTGGCAAAGCAGACAACTTGTGGTCAAAAATGACATTATTTCATCAAATTTGAACATCTGGAACTTCAGAGCACCTCCCATTTCAAGAATTTTGACCAAAATGACCTTTTCTAAATATTTTTATTAATTTTTTTCAGTAGAAAATTTATGGCACATTATGGTAACTCCAAAATTATAACATTTAGTCCCTTATATCTCCAAAACTGGCAGAGATAGGTCCATAGTTACTATTGAACTTGAATAGAAGTCATATACTGGCAATCTAAATGTGACCTTGAAATTGACCTTTGACCTACTTTTCACCATGAATTGAACTTTGCAAATTTTGCTTCCTTTTTATCTCCAAAACTGGCAGAGATAGGTCCATAGTTACTATTGAACTTGAATAGGAAGTCATATAATGGCAATCTTACTGTGACCTTGAAATTGACCTTTGACCTACTTTTCATCATGAACTGAACTTTGCAAATTTTGCTTCCCTTTTATCTCCAAAACTGGCAGAGATAGGTCTATAGTTACTATTGAACTTGAATGGGAAGTCATATACTGGCAATCTAAATGTGACCTTGAAATTGACCTTTGACCTACTTTTCACCATGAATTGAACTTTTCAAATTTTGGTTCCCTTTTATCTCCAAAACTGGCAGAGATAGGTCCATAGTTTCTATTGAACTTGAATATGAAGTCATATACTGGCATTAAAATTGACCTTTGACCTACTTTTCACCATGAACTAACCTTTGCAAATTCTGCTTCCCTTTTATCTCCAAAACTGGCAGAGATAGGTCCATAGTTACTATTGAACTTGAATAGGAAGTCATGTACTGGTAAACTAAATGTGACCTTGAAATTGACCTTTGACCTACTTATTATCATGAACTGAACTCTGCTGATTTCTTTCTCTTTTAACTCCAAACCTGGCAGAGATAGGTCCATAGTTACCATTGAAGTTGAATAGGAAGTCATATACTGGCAATGTACTGTGACCTTGAAATTGACCTTTGACCTACCTTGCGATGAACTAAACTTTGATTGTACCATTTTTAGTTATATATATTTTTTGCATATTTTGAAAATTCTTGTTGATTGCATTTTTACAGCTTGTCAAGCACAAGACTGGTGGCTTTGTCCCTTATTTTGTGTATGTGGGGGTCTATACGAATGCGCTTACTCCAGCTGGTGGTACAATATTCGGAGGCGGTATCGCCTCTCTGATCCTCTAGTTACTGTTGATTATAAGCACTTCATGTACCTGTAAGTCTATTTAATCAATATCATAACTTTTTATATTTTCACATTTTTATAACTCTCAACCTACAAATTGCTACTCGTGGTATCTCCTCTACACAAAACAATGACGTAACGTTATCTACTGTGCACTGAAGCTGGTTAAGAACAATGTGCCTCGTTTCAAATTGTCTTTCAACTTCATATAACACAGACGGAACTTTGAAAACTAGGCCACTGAGAGGGAGACTTGGTTACATTTCGATATGAGCGTTCGATTGCAAGCTATGGTTAGTTCTTTGCTTCTATGAAAGTGGGTGAAAACAGTGAGTTGGTTTGATATTTTGCTGAAATCGCTTGTGAACATAGACAAAATAAAAGTTGAAAATAGGCTATAAAAATAGCCAGCCCGTCGGGCGGGTAATTTGTAAATCTTACCCGCCCGGCCTGAAAGTTACCAGCCTCGGGCTGGCGGGCTGGCGGCCATTTCATACACTGGTTCTACTCACCTGTAACCTGTGCCCCAACAAATACATACAGTCTAGTGCTCAAACCCAATACAAAAATTACAAGAAACCTGCCTTCCATGTTCCTCAACAAATATTGATCTTATTACACTTTGATTTTGAAGAAATTGAGCGTTTTTTCATGTGTGCAACAATTTTTGGTTTTGTAGACTTTGGTAGTCTTGAGAAGTATATTGCTGTTTAAGCCTGTTTCAATTGATTTAAAGGATTGCTGTACCTGTAGTCAATGTTAAATATCAGTTTGGGGTCACTTCCTGGTTTGACTGTTTGGCACAACAAAGAAGAACATAATTCAATCAAAGTTTAAGTGGTTTGTCATTGTCGTCGTCAGTGCAGGTTCTGTACATTTATAAGCTTTATACATGTAGCTGGTCTGTTTTGAGGTACCAGTTTTTTATGCAAACAAGGCTAAAAGTTGATTATGTTGTATCAAGTTATATTACATACATTGAATTCCACCAATCCTTAAAGGTACATACGAACCAGGCATCGGTGGAGCGTGGATTCCCAGTAACACATGTAAACCATAATTTTGCTATTTTATGTTGAATTTTGAAGCGTTTGGTCTATATATACTTTATATATATATCGATTCCTACTATTTTGGGGATGCATTTTTGATATTGTTTTGATGATAGTAGGTAATTTGAAGGGCCAAAGAGGGTGCAATTTCAAAATGGTTTTTGGCGGCCATATTGGATTTGAGGGATAAAACGGCCACCAATGGCCTCCATAATGGTGAAATTTGTTTTTTGCTCATAATATAGTCCAATAGCGATGGTTATACAGGTACATCACAAAAATTGCATTGAGATATATTTGAATACGGGTTATCAATATCCATGGTTTTGCAGCGTTCACACATATCTTGGTAGGCACTTAAAACACCCTCTTTGTCCCTTTAAATCACCTACTATCACCATAACAATATCAAAAATGACTTTTGCATCCCCAAAATGGTAGGAATCGATATATATATCAAGTATATATAGACCAAACGCTTCAAAATTCAACATAAAATAGCAAAAATAAGGTCCACTTTCAAAAGTGCAGGTGGCGGCCATCTTGGATTTGAGGCACAAAATGGCCACCAGTTGCTTCCAATGATCAAAAATGGGTTCCTTGTCCCTAATTTAGTCAGGTTTGATAATCTGTACATGTTTCTAGGCCAAAAATTAATTGAAATGTGAAATATAATATATTTTGGCACCCAATTTGCATAATTTATGCTAATTTATGCATCGATAGAGCACGTCTCTTTGGATAAAAAAATTTCTTTTGGCCCAAGGAACATTTATGCCAAGTTAGACATTTGTACTACAAAATGCAGCTGTTACGCCTTCGCGGCCGAGTGCCTTATGAAGGTACAAATAACAATGTAGGCTACTTACTGGTGTCTCAGAGTATAAATAGAGAGAGTCTCAAAGATCCGCAAAGAAGCCAAAGAGCCAAAGAGTCAGCCGCAAAGAGGCTAGAGAGAGAAGCCAAAGAGACCGATTTATTTCACGTTACACCTTATATACAAGTTCAGATAGTACACGTTTACCAATCAGAACCAACTATACAGTGAACAGTTTTACCTTTAGGTTACCAATCACGGGAGAGATTCAAACTTGCACACCGGACAACACTTTACTTACAGAGACATCTACCGGTAGCAATATAAAATAATCTCAGCTAACACACTACATCGTCACACTCTCCCCCCTTTTGACGAACAAAACTCCCCCCTATTATTACAATATAAACCATTACTTTAAATTGTTAAACTAATAATTATTATAATTCAACAACTGAAATGGTACTTTACATTTAAAATACGCAAGTAATGCAAATAAGTCATTCTTGTTATGCCAAGATTCAACATTTATCTTTAACACAAGCAAAGTCAATCAAGTCCATCTCTCAGCATAAATGTCCATCCTTAGGAATGCAAAACAAAGTTTTAAATCCATTATCACTTTAAATCAACTTTAAAAGCAAACAAAGTGATTTTAACTCAAAGTTGCTCAAAACAACATTATTAATGATAACAATGTCAATGTGAAATGTCAAAATCATTATATAGTTCATTTTTCATCCATGTAGCAAAGTAAATTTCATCCGCCGATACCAATGACTACAGAGTTCACGATCCTCTGATGAAAGTTTTTGTAACAGATGATACAAAGTTTTCCAGTGAAACAAAGTCAACAAAGAATTCAGAATCTCAGTCTTAGGCTCCATACCATTTCCATGAATGTATATTTTCACAAAGTTAATGTCCTCCTTGGAACAGTTATCTGGCAACATTACTAGTCCTTCACTTTTCACATAGTCCATCAGCTCCCATATATTTCTCATATTTAATGTCAATATCAGGAAATGTATAAATCCATTCACCAACTGGATCCACAGTTTTTCCTCGAATTCACCAGTTCCACACAAATGAACATCACCATGACGTTTACGTAAAAGCGAATTGTCCTTTTCCATCGATCTGCAATACCAGCACACCAATCCTGGAGTCATATACCATGGCAAATGAACAGATTTCACATGACGTCCAAGATGTCTACTCAGGTCAGCACTGGACACCAGACACAAACCACACAGGACTTCTCTCCTCCGTTCCTCCCCTCTGCACTTTGAGTGGGTAACTTCCTCCCCCTCTTCACCAATTAGGACAGTAGGATCTTCCACCAAATCAGTGTCATCATAATCCGGGACAAAACAGGCTTCATCTAACATGTCTAGATCATCCATATCTGAAATAAACTTATACAATGGTTTATTTTCTTGAATGAACATACATGATAATGAGCTTTTCTTTCAAATGAATATTAACATAATTTTACATTATCAACACAGTATTACACTATCAGCATAGCATTACATTACTAACATAGTAACACAGCATTGCCGCATTAACTATGTACAATTATTCAAATCAAAAGCAAAGTTAAATTGCTTTTTATATTAAATCTATGAAAAACTTTATCATGAAAATATATAATAAGAAAAAATTACCTTAACAATATCCAATCCAATTACCTTACATGCAAAACACATGCTCAACTGCAACATATTAGTTTGAACAGTGTAACTATGTTAGGTAATTTTTTTTTTTTTTTTTTTTTTTTTAATAACCATAATCCAAAAAAAAAAACAAAAGTAGCTATCAATCTATTCATGCAGTGCTCAATGTAACATGCTCAACAATAAAATTCGAACAAATATTTAGAAAACCTATACCAACTTGGACTGTTGTTTTGATCAAATTACCTGAAATATAATAGGAAGTACAAACTATAATATACTTCATCAAATATATCTTTATTATCTTGTTTATTTTTTCTAATATTTTAATACTGATAGAGTTTGTCTCTGAGATAACAAATAATATCAATACAATCTTCTTTAGATAATTCTTTGTTTATTTCTTTCTCGTGGTCCATGAACCAATCATAACCCGTCTCTAACAAACATCTCTCTCTCCATATTTTTCCTAAATGGATGATTATTTTGGCTTGTTTTGAACTTTTTATTTCAATGTTTCTGATTGAGAGTATATATAAACGTTCTGGAGATTCAACCCAATCTGTGCACCATTGAAACTCTTCTTCCCAGATGTGCATAATGTTTGATTCATCCATGTTCTAAATAAAAAAAATAAAAAAAATACAAATAAATAAATTAAATTAAATTCCTTTTATTTCAGCACTGCCGAAAATTAAGGAAGTATTTATATACAACTATACCTTGACTAATAAACTAAATATACATCAATATGATCATTCTAACGCAAAATCTCTTAAATGAGATGGCATTTTAATTTGTCTACCAAATCTTGATCTTTTTACAATTGGTTCTACCAATTGTGGTTCATTCAATTGAAAATCACTCTCTCTTTCAACAAATTTTCTCAATCTATCATGATGTACCACTTGGATTTTTCCTTTTTTATCTTTTATTGTATAGAGAGGTGGGGATGCTTTGATAACCTCATATGGTCCTCTATATAAGGGTCTAAGTTTCTTACTTTCTCCCTTTTTATGACTTTCATCCTTCAAATATACTTTCTGACCACAAGTATATTCATTCTCTCTCAACTTTGCATCGTACAATTGTTTTTGACGTTTCTGCACACATTTCAATTTTTCTCTAGCCATTTCATGTGATCTATTTAGGCTTTCACTCAAGTTTCTCAACCATTCATGAGTATCACATGGTATCAAATTTTCATTCACACAACCTGTTAGTAAGTGTAATGGCATAAAAACTTCTCTCCCTAACATCATCATGTTAGGAGTAAACCCTGTTGATGCATTCACAGTTGAATGTAATGCCATAACTAATTGAGGTAAATCTCTATCCCAATATCTCACATTCCCTTCTACATTACATCTAATCATCTGTGTAATAATACCCATGCATCTTTCAACTTGTCCATTAGCACTTGCTCTAAAACCAGTTGTTCTAAGTTGTTTGATTTCTAATAGTCTACACAAATTTCTAAATAGACTACTTTGAAAATTTGAACCCTGATCTGTATATATCTCTTGTGGACAACCAAAAGTAACTATGAATTTTTCAAAAAATGCTTTTGCTACTAATTCAGCTGTCTGATTTGGCAATGCCACACACTCTATCCATTTAGTAAACTGATCTATCATCACCAAAATATAAGAATTTCCAAATTCACTTTGTGTAAATGGTCCAAGTATATCTAAATGAACCTTTTCCATAGGAAATCCTGCATGATGTAATTTCATTTTGGCTTTTGGTCGAACAGTACTATGCTTGTTTTTATTGCAAAGTTCACATGAACTTACATACAATTTACAATCTCTATTCATTCCATGCCACTTGAATGATTGTTTGAGTTTTTGCAAAGTTTTCTCATAAGCAAAATGACCAGCTGTTTTTGAATCATGACAGAAAAATAAAACTTCATTGACCAAATCTTTTGGTACAATTAAACACAAATTTCTATCCTCTCTTTCTTCCCATTTGTAATATAACACATCATTCAAAAGAATCAACTGCTCTTTGCAATTCCACAATCCTTTTACTGCCATACTACACAAATACAACTCTGATTCTTTAGGTTCACCATTCTCTAACCAACCTATGAGTATTTTCAAATCTGCATCTTTTCTCTGCAATTTTTTCAAGTCATATCCTTTCAACCAATTGCATAATTCATCTCTTTCATTCTTGTCAGTTTTATCATTTGTATCAGCCCTCTGACACATCAAAACTGAACTCAATTTCTCACAATTTGTTTCATTTCTCATATCACCAACTACATTCAATTCAACTACATTGTCATCTGATTTCTTATTTCCCAGAGGAATTACATCATTCACATCAGTCTCAAACCTTGACCAATTTTTATGTACTCTCTGACAATAATGACATCCTTCACAGGGTAAGTCACTCAATTTCACTCCCACCTTATAGCAATCACACACTTTCATAGCTAAAGGTATTCTTGATAATGCATCTGCATTTCCATGCTTCTTTCCTGGTCTATGTTCAATGGTAAAATTATATTGAGATAATTCTTCTAACCATCTTGCTAACTGACCATCTGGGTTTTTAAATCCTAACAACCACACTAAACTATGATGATCTGTTCGGATTCTGAACTTTCTTCCCAACAAATAATGTCTATATTGTCTACAGAAGTTTACAACAGCCAAGAGCTCTTTTCTAGTTGTACAATAACGCCGCTGTATAGGTGACATAATTTTACTTCCATAAGCAATAACCTTCTCTTCACCATGTTGTATCTGTGAAAGTTCTGCTCCTATACATGAATATGATGCATCTGTATCAAGTATAAATTCACCTTCAGACAAAGGAAAGGCTAAACAAGGGGCAGTTGTTAACTCTTGTTTTAAACTTTCAAATGCTATTTGATGTTCATTTGACCAATTGAAAACACTTTTAATCCCTGTCAACTCATACAAACAAGCAGTTTTCTCAGCAAATTGAGGAATATGATCTCTATGATAATTGATGAAACCAAGGAATGTTTCAACTTCCTTTTTGTTTGTAGGTACTGGCCACTTTTTAACACACTCAACTTTACTCTCAGTTATACCAACACCTTCTCTACTGATTGACTTTCCTAAGAATTCACACTTTGTTTGGAAAAGAAAACATTTCTTAGGCTTTAACTTCAAGTTGTAAGAACGCAATCTCTCCAAAACCTCTTTCAAATTCTTAAGATGATCTTCAAAATTCTTTCCCAACACTGTGATATCATCCAGATACACCAACACTTTCTCCCAAGTCAAACCTCTCAATACTAACTGCATTGCTCTCGAAAAACTTGCAGGAGAATTGGTAAGTCCCATAGCCATTCTCTTATGCTCATACAGACCATATCTGGTGATAAAAGCAGTTTTATTTCTATCTTTCTCATCAATTTCAATTTGAAAATATCCTTGAGCCATATCAATCAAACTCAAAAATTGATTTCCAGCCAGACAATCTAAACAATCACCAATGTTTGGAATAGGATAAGAATCTTTGATAGTTTTCTTATTTAATTCCCTATAATCCACACACCATCTAACACTTCCATCTTTCTTTCTTATCAATACTGGTGGGGATGCCCATTCAGAATTTGATGGCTGAATAACATCAGAAGCTAACAACTTTTCAAGCATCTTTCTCTCTTCTCCTTCCATTCCCAATGGAGTTCTACGCAATTTCTGTTTCACAGGAGCTGCACTACCAGTGTTAATAGTATGCTTAACACCTTTCATGCATCCTAAATCAAGATCATGCTTTGCAAATACATCTTCATAATCTCTCAAAGTTTCACACAATGCAACCATTTCATTTGAATCAAGATCCTCACTTGACCTTTCAAATAAATTTTGCAAATGTTCAGGCAAATCTCTTTTCAAACTTCTCATCACTTCTTCTTCATCCACATTTTCATCTATATTCAACTTCATTTCAACTTTATTCACAGCAGACACCCTAGCTTTTCCATCTACATCTTCACATCTCACTTCAGAATCAACTGTCTCAACTTCCTTAATAACACCTAACACACTACCTGCTTTCAAAACAGCATTTCTTTCTCCATCATTCACTATCTCTATAGGAACAACATCATCACCTTTAACTAATGCACAAGATACCAACACTTGTCTATCAACACAAGGTTCTATCACATACTCTTTCTTTTTCTCTAACTCATAATCTGCACAAACAGAAATTTTCATCACCGTCAATGGAGGAACTACTATTCTCTTTTTCGTTCTCACCATATTTTCACAAATTTCAACTTCTCTCTCCATTTCATCAACACATCTCTCATCACTTTTAGCTTCTGTCTCACCATTCACTTTACTCAAATCAGAGTCACCTTCAACTTCTATGCTTCCCTGCACACATTTCTCTCCAATGATCAATGTTTGATCAACTAAATTCACCACACAATTTCTCTCCTTCAAAAACTTCAATCCCAACAACATATCAATTCCTTCTTGCAAATCTGCAACATACACATTTTCCTTATACTCTATCCCATCTATCTCAATACTCAAATTTTCTACTCTATGACCCATCATAAATGCATTTTTTCCAGCAAGCATTAATTTCAAATTCTCACAAAACTCAGGCACACCCTGCAATTTACTATAAAATCTTTTATTTACGATAGTAAATTGAGCTGCCGTATCCACAACTGCTAATGTTTTCACACCACCTACACTAACAGGAATCACAAAATTTTCTCCTACTAACTCTCCAACATTCATCATTTTCACATTTCCACTATCCATAATCCGACCTTCAACATGAAGTAAGGGATCCGAAATCCGGTCGGTCAATTCGTCCCGTTCTAGTTTACCGAATTTCTTGCACCGGGAGGAGGATTCTTTGGCATTTCTCTATTTTGAGGGCAATTTGTTTGAATGTGACCTCTTTGTCCACATTTATTACAAATCAAAATAGAACTTGGGCTGGCATTTTTACTAACATTGGGATTAGGTGGATGTTCTACATTTTCATTCTTACAATCCCTTTGAACATGACCTCTTTCTCCACATTTAAAACATTGTGGTGGACCCCCTCTACTTTGATTTATGTTTCCATTCTGGGGCGACTTTATCATTCTACCAGAATTTCTCTGAGAATTTGACGGTGACACCCATGTGTCATTCATTCTTTTCATCTGATCACACATTGCAGACATGGTTCTTTGCATGTTGTAGAGTAATTGATTTCCACTTCCATTCTCCACACTCTGATCAGACATTCCAACTTGTCTAATATGCACATTTCTTCCACCTGTACCATACACAGCTTTGAAGTTATTGTTTGCAACTTTCACAAACTCTAACGCTTCAAATAAATCTTTAGGCTCTTTATCCATAGCCAATTTTGCAGATTCTTTGTCACGACACCCTCTCAAAAATGAATCCACAGCTATTCCCTCACCACCTTCTGCATATCCCTCTCTAGATGCCATGAACACACGATGAGAAAAATCTTGCAAAGATTCACTTTCACCCTGCCTCATTGATTGAAGTGCTCTACGCGCAGATGAAGCAGACTCTTTCATACTAAAACGTTTTGACATCACTTCTTTCAAACGTTTATATTTGCAGTTTCCAAACTCCACCGCATACTCAAGAGCTCTGTCTTCCAAACATTCAATCATTCTGCTAGTTTTTCTTTTATCATTCCATCCGTATCTTTCTGCCATTCCTTCAAATTTAAATACAAAAGCTTCCCAATTTTCTCTTCCATTCCCACTAAAACTAGGCATTTTATGAACAGGTCCTTTTTCTCTTTCAACTAAAGGAACTCTTTTCTGTTCACATTCAGATTCACTTTCACTTTCACTATCACTTTCACTCTCTGCTAGTTTCAGTATTGGTTTTTTCACAGGGGTTTCCAAACTTTTCTTTTTACTACTTCTAGGTGCAGGTGTGGGTCTAGTAGTTTTAATATTTCTAGGAGTTGGCCTTGGAATTTTTTCTAAATCATGCTGTAAATGCATTCTTTCATACTGAATTTGCAAATGATCATGACGGGCTGTCATCTCATCCAATTGCAATTTCAAATCCATTTTTTCAATTTCACACTTCTGCAAACTTTCTACACGTTTTCTCAACAATTCATTCTGTGTTTCAACCTGTGTATGTAACATCATTTCTTTTGTGGAATACTCTCGACACTCTTCTTCCATTTCCATTTCTTTTTTCATCAACACTTGTTTAGTTTTTCCCAACTCACTCTGAATTTTCACATTTCTTTCTTTCAACATATCATTTTCATTTTTCAAATCACACTTCTCATTTTCCAAACTATACTTTTCATTTTCCAAAGCATATTTCTCTTTTTCCCATTCACTCTTTTCATTTTCCAACTTTTTCACTTTAGCATCATTTATCTCCAATTCACTTGATAAAAATTCCATCTTTTCTCCAGCTTCTTCAACCTCATCTCGAAGATTTGATATCATTTCATTTTGTACCTTCACTCGCTCCATCAACTTTCTATACTTTTCTTCCCAATTCACACTCTCTTCCTTTTTTTCATCTCCAACTTTTGAACCATCTTTTTCTTCCATTACACCCAGAATCACATTACCCTTCTTTTCCCATTTCTGCCATTCTGCTACACTAATACCAGTGATTTCTTCCAAATCACTCAACAGCAATTTTCCTTTTTGATTTCTCAAAGACACCAATCTATGAGCTTTCACTGGACCAATTCCTTTCAAATTTTTCAATTCTGTCTCAGACGCTGTCTGCACATTCAACACAACACTGCTTTCTACGTTACCCGACGCCATTTTCACTTCCAGTTTCCCACAACCTATTACACAATTTTATTGATAATAGCAATGCAGCTGTGCCACAAAAACTACACAATAAAATACTTTCACCACTACCACACTTTACTGTTTGAAGAAAGTTTCAGCAAAAAGCCACTACTAAACTTCACAGTAAATACAAACAAATTTCTCACACTATTCAACCTACTCACATGTACACCTATGATGAAACACTTTCAACACAGACGAACAAGGTAGAATAGTACTCTATCAATATATGCTATTGCAATATTGATAAAAATATACAATAAACAATTCACAATCACTCCTTCATTCAGCAAGTCAGTGAAAAACACAAATTTGAAACCTTTATTTTAAATAAATGCTTTTCTTTGTAAATAAACTCACTAAATTATGTTCTGTATTCCAATTACAACATAAGGCTCTACACGCACTGGCCTGTAATTACACGTGGTCTGTCCGACTACTACTCAGTACACGTGGTCTTTCCGACTACTTCTCAGTACACGTGGTCCACTATATCTCCGCAGGTGTAGTTTCACAACAGAAAATTAATACAAAATATCTCTAAACTACTAAAATGAATACTACTTTGACAATATTTACTGAATTGCCGCGAGTATCAAACAACAATGAAAATGAAATATCACTGCAATATGTTCCGACTAGTTCGCGTCTTGCAACAAGTCCCGACTAACACGTGTCACTATCTTTCCAACTCTCACTCAGCCATACACAAAGCTTTTCAAAAATTCCAATATCACTAATAACTACTAATTCTATCCTCTAACTACACAAGCTACACAAATTCTATCCCGTAAATTGACAACGTTAGCTTCACAAAATTCTATCCTGTCAATTAATAAGCAACACAAACTCTATCCTGTCGGCTGCGCCAATTGTTACGCCTTCGCGGCCGAGTGCCTTATGAAGGTACAAATAACAATGTAGGCTACTTACTGGTGTCTCAGAGTATAAATAGAGAGAGTCTCAAAGATCCGCAAAGAAGCCAAAGAGCCAAAGAGTCAGCCGCAAAGAGGCTAGAGAGAGAAGCCAAAGAGACCGATTTATTTCACGTTACACCTTATATACAAGTTCAGATAGTACACGTTTACCAATCAGAACCAACTATACAGTGAACAGTTTTACCTTTAGGTTACCAATCACGGGAGAGATTCAAACTTGCACACCGGACAACACTTTACTTACAGAGACATCTACCGGTAGCAATATAAAATAATCTCAGCTAACACACTACATCGTCACACAGCGTTTGTCCATTTTTTGGTCCTTAACAAGCCTACTACTAGCAGAAAAATCCCGTTCAAACATCATTTTCGGGTAAAATTAAACATTGCCTTTCTGCAATTCTCTTAGTTATACTACTTAAAACTATATGCTGGCATTTGGTTGGTTTTTGTGACAAAAAATTGACTTTGTATGCATCCTTCAGTTTCTTATAGGATTTAAAGTGTTTACTGTGGATCCTAAAGTATCAGAAATAGTACCTATAATGGTAATAGAATTGGTAAAAGACAGGGCTGTTTCTGTGTTTCCTTGCTTTGTTGTCTCTTTCACTGTTGTTTTCTGTGTACTTGTAGCAGTAACCAAAGTTGTAGATACTAGAGAAGTGTGGTGGTATGTTGGGGCTACTGTAATGGTGGCTGGTGAGGAGGAAGACACTGTTGTTGTTGTTGTTGTTGTTGTTATCCCTGAACAGGTATATGTAATCATAAGGTTGTTGGTTCTGCTAGATGGACAACCAGACCCTTGTGGCACAAATCTGGCTTCTGTTAAAAAACTACAGTTTTCTCTGTTATCACAGAACAACTGTATGGTAAATGGTAGGTTTCTGTTACACTCTGGCATGCTTCCCTCAGAACAGTTATTGTGTGTGGATAGTGTGTAGCCATACACTGCCCTAAGTACTGTGATATGATACCCTGGGGGACACATAAGAAACAAGACATCTCCCTCACAGCTTGCTACTGTAATATTACCTGCAAGAGCAAAAACAAAAACAGAGAAAGTATTTGCAGTGACATTGACAGTATATATTGTTCTAACATAAGTTTTATAACAAACAGTTCATGGAATATTTGTTTTTTACACATATTTTCAGTAAAGTGTACACAAACTGTAAACATTATTTCCATAAAGTTTTGAAAAACTTTAGCATAGTGAATACAGTTGATACTTTGAGTGGATTACCACAGACATTTGTGCTGAAAATATGTCAGAAGTTTCTCAAAAATTCCCCCATCAAACTAAATTGCAACACTCCCAATATGAAGATTGTCTATAAATATATGTGTGGGCATCATCCATATGCTCCATAAAAGAATGCTGTGTTTATTTACTTATATTGACTTCTGTTCCACTCACCTGTAACCTGTGCCCCACCAGATACATCCAGTCTAATGCTCAAACCCAAGACAAAAATTACAAGAAACCTGCCTTCCATGTTCCACAGCAAATAATGATCTTATTACACTCTGATTTTGAAGATATTGAGTGTTTTATCGTGTGTCCAACAATTTTTGTTTTTGTAGTCTTTGGTTTTACTTGAGATGTGTAAAGTCTGTTTCAAATGATTTGAAGGATTGTTGGACCAGTAGTCAATGTTAAATATCATTTTGAGGTTACTTCCTGGTTTGACTGTTTGGCATCACAAAAAAAGAACATTGTTCATTTGAACTTTGCGTGGTTTGTCATTGTTGTCATCGGTGCAGGTTCTGTACATAAATAAGCTTTATACATGTAGCTGGTCTGTTTTGAAGTACCAGTTTTTATGTACAGACACAGATGTCTGTGCCTTATTATCTTCAAACTCAAGTGGGATGATTCATATCATATTAACATGGCTACACTGAATAGCAGCTTTATTGGAATATTTTTGTAATGTTTCCTTTTTTCATTTTTCAAAATGGCATTTTCAAGATGTGACTTTTCATTCCCATCCACCTTAAGCTCTGTGCGTCAAGTATCATTTTCTATATATCCACATATAAGCAATAGTAATGGTGCTTATGCTGTTAAGCATTATATATTATTATTTTGTGCTGTTATAAGCATTATTGCATCAAAATGGACAAAATTATATATTTTGTGCATCTTTATTATGTGCTTTTTGTCTGTACATTTGACAGCTTTGCTGCCTTGTATATACTGTCCCATACAGTTGTGTATACTATTGGTAAATATGTTCGTAATATAGATATGTTCCTTCTGACATTCAGCTGTTATGATTTCATGTAGGTCCATTTTCTGGGTATCATCAGTTTGATCTTGAAAAAGTTGATTTTATATGCCATGGCTGTCAGCAACACCCATTTGAAAACCTTGGTTCACGTACTGTCTCTCGTTCACTTCATAGAACTGAGTACCTCTTCTCTGGAGTTCAAGTTCAGTGTATTGGTGCTGGGGTTCCTGCTCTCCTAACTGTGCATAAACATTTTCACCACCTTCTCTATCAGCCTGATTCCAGTGGGTTTGGTCAGAAAAGTCCGAAGATTGGGCTAAAGCTTGGTTCACGTACTGTCTCTCTTTCTCTTCGTAGAACTGAGTACCTCTTCTCTGGAGTTCAAGCTCAGTGTATTGTTGCTGGGGTTCCTGCTCTCCTAACTGTGCATAAACATTTTCCCCACCCTCACTGCTATCTTGGTTGCCATGGGTCTGGTCAGAATGGTCGGGAGATTTGGGTAAAGCTTCTTCAGATCTTTTCTTTCTACAATGGTAAAGAAAAAAATCCTCAGATACAGCTGACTTTTATAAGATTATTTTTTAATTAGGTAAATGTTCTTCTTCTTTAGACCTTTTTAGATATGAAAAAAGCAGACACTAAGACTGGGTTCCCATACTTAGATCGATCCATCTGAATTGACCTAACTCTCTGGGGAGTCTCACTAAATTGCTATCAAATAACTGGCTTATGTGTCTTTCATGCCTACCGAATCACCTAGGAGATAAAGATAATTTCCCCCTTACAGCTTTACCGGGTCTGACAGACTTTAAGCCGGTCATGTTGACAGCAATTTAGTGAGACTCCCCAGGGAGATAGATCTGTGGGAATGGGCTCAAAGTCACATGACCTATGACACATTTGTATAGGGCTTTGAGACTCAGCTTGCCATTTTAGCCTTGTTTGCAACAGAACTGAGGAAGAGGTTTGAAGACTAGCACACATAGTTTTGGTTCTGAAAACATTTCAGGTCTTTGGGGCCCTCCCTTGCTCCTGTTACAGATAAAGTTTTTAAAGAAAGTGAAAAAGTTCAAAGTTTAATTTACCTGATTATATAGCAGATAGCAGCTATGTTAAAAATCAGCAGCCCCAATGATATGGCTCCAATTGTGCCTCCAATGACAGCACCTAAAACAGTGGATATACTGTGCTGTAAAAGACTCAAATTGTTATCTATTTAATATATATATATATATATATATATATATATATATATATATATATATATATATATATATATATATACCATGTCATAGTTTTTACCAAAAATGCAATATTGCTGTCACCTTTGTCCTGATGTATTTTTATGAATTAATAGCATTAACTCATAAGTTGATGACCTTGTATTAAGTTACATTACATACATTGAATTCCATCAATCCTTAAGTTTCTTATAGGATTTAAAGTGTTTACTGTGGATCCTAAAGTATCAGAAATAGTACCTATAATTGTAATAGAACTAGTAAAAGGAAGGGCTGTTTCAGGATTTCCTTGCTTTGCTGTCTCTGTTGCTGTTGTTTTCTGTGCACTTGTAGCAGATACTGGGGAAGTAAAGCGGTATGTTGGGTATACTGTAATGGTGGCTGGTGAGGAGGAAGACACTGTTGTTGTTTTAGTTGTTAGTGTCATCCCAGAGCAGGTATAAGTAACAATAAGGTTGTTGGTCAAGTTATATGGACAACCTAACCAATATGAAGCATGTCTGGATTCTGCAATAAAAGTACAGTTTTCTTTGTGATCACAGGTAAGCTGTATGTCAGTTGGGAGGTTCACATTGCAGTATGGTGGACTGCCCTCAGCACAGTTGTGGTCTGTTGATAATGTGTAACCATACACAGCCTCAAGTACTGTGATACTGGACCCTTGGGGACACATGAGAACCATGGCATCTCCTTTACAGCTTGACCTTCTAAACATTTCTGCAAGAGCAAATATAGAGAAGTTAAAGTGACACTGATGATGATGGATTGTTCTAAAATATGATGTGGAATATTTTTAACTCATATTTTCTATTAAGTTTGCACAAACTTTTAAAAAGTCGTTTGGATAAAGTTTTAAGAAGTCTGAACTTTATGAAGGCAGTAGATAGTTTGGAAATAGTTATTAAGGTAAAGATATATTAGATAATTGTGCAGATATGTATATGTCAAAAGTAATGAATTTCCCTTGTCCAACCAGATTGCAAAGATATAAAGACAACAAATGTCTGGGTGGGCACCATCCACATGTCTTGTAAGGGAATGTTATAATATTTAAATTCTGTTTTATTGCTAACATTTATAATTTACATATATTCTATTGCACTAACCTGGGGCCTTTTATCCGTCAAACAGTTGGATGTTGTCTTTTTTTAATTGGACTCACCTGTAACCTGTGCCTCAACAGGTAGATTCATTCTAGTGCTGAAACCCATGGCAAAAATGAACAGGAACATGGTAACGTCCATGTGCCACAGCACACGGTGATCTTCTAAAACCCTGATCTTGAAGAAATTGAGTGTTTTCTTTTATGTCCAACAGCCTGTGCTCTTGTAGACTTTGGTTTACCTGAGGTGGATATTGTTTTCTCACCCTGTTTCAATTGAGTTAGAGGGTTATTGTACCTGTAGTCAATGTTAAATAACATTTTGAGGTTACTTCCTGGTTTGACTGTTTGGCTGTTTGAGGGGTTTATTTTTCTGTCATCAATGCAGGCTTGTTCTGTACTTTCTGTAAGCTTTATACATATAGCTGGCCTGTCACACCTGGTGTCATTGTTTGATACAACATTGAGGCTCCCTCCTGGTTTTTCTGTGTGGTAAATGTTATATAATGGCACACATTTTTATATTTAAATTGAAAATTTGATATTATTTTTCTTGGCAGTTTAATTTCCACCTTAAGCCACCCCCAGACACCACAGTTGAAACTGAACTGAACCTTTTCTTTCTACTCTTTGTCTTACAACCAAAAATCATTCCTGAAATAAGAACATTGTTGATTTTGAATATATAAAGTTAAGTACAAGTTACTATTAAATATAATGCATACTTTTAATTCTTTTCTCAATTATTGCACTGTAGGTTTAACCTTGTGGAAGTCATCAGTGGATGCAGTCTGTGACATCATAGAGGGGGTTCAGGAGCTGGTCAGGAGGATAGCACAGGCAGAGACAGCAGGGTAAACTGTGGACTTGGAGGGGAGGGGCCTGAGTGGCAGAGATTACCTGAAAGGCAGCTCTGTTATAAACAAGCCTCTGAAATTTGCAGAGACTGGACTCGGAGTGACAACCACAGCCTAATGATCAGATTGTTTATTGTAACATTATGTTTGAAGGATGGTGGTCATCCTGTATATATATAGCTAGAAAAGTAGAATAAATAACTAAAGAAATAATAAAAAGATTAATAGATCAATAATTGAGTGATTGAATGAATGAATAAATAAATAAAGGAATGGATAATAAAATGAAGGAACATAATGTGAGGAAACATTTCTTGTTAAGGTTTTGAAAAGAAATTAGCTAGAAATTTATTAAAGCAGAAAAGATTTGCATTAATAATTAAACAAAGAATGAAATAGTGTCCTTATTTTTTCCAGCTCTGCAGATCAGCTGCAGTCAACTGGGAAAGTTTGGGAGAGTTGCAATGGCATCAAAGATACTCCAAAAGGTAGATTAATAAGTATCTGAGTGTTGTGATAAATTTTAGGTTTTGTCTTCTACTTAAAAGAAAATATCAGATTCTCCTTTTGTAGAAAAGAGTAATGCCAAGCTTAACAAAGAGTAATATTTAGGAAAAATTATTTATTTAAATTATATATTTTTCTTTTATTGGTTTTTAAATTATCTTTACTCATTAGTTGTGGGAAGATTTTCAGCATCCACATTTCTTGTAAAAATGTTTAGAAAAAATACAACGTGAATTGTACACTTCATATTCAGACTTGACATATAAAATACAAATGGTGTTTAATTTCATTATTCTTTACGTATTACAGATAATTAAGGTTTTTTTCTTTTGCCAGATAACAAAGCAGCAGTGATTACAGTGGTAACAGGTGCTAGTAACTTGGTAAAAGATGCTTTAGAAGAACTGGAAGCAGTAAGTTCTACAGAGATTTTAATCTCATTTAAAAGTGACATGAGCAATGATTTTACATTATTGAACTGAAGTGAGAAATTTACCAATTTCTCAAATTCCTTTCTTTCTAAATAGCCTGGTGAAGAGCCATTATAGAAAAGGTGTCTGTGTTTTTCTGGTCCCTATGACAAGATAACCTGACAACAGTTGAGGGGAAATATTTGATACAGAAGAGATTACTGGATGAGAAAATGAAATAAGGTCATCTTGACCTTTTTTATAAGGTCACAAATTCACTTTCACTTGGGGAAGGTGATATCCTCCCTCAGTATGTTACCTTGTTTCAAACTGTAATCAAAATTTTAGTACTTAGAAAACAAGGATAATGATTTATTTCCCCACTGAGGTGAAATATAATTGTATTATTATATTACAGGCTGTGGAAAATGAAGGTCGCTTGGATGACCTTGACCTTGGTGATGCTGACAGTGATGACCTTGAGGAAGAAACATGGTCTGAGGCAGACAAAAGGACAATAGCACCATGCATAGGACTGGTTAAAGCGGTAAAAGCTTGCCTGAAGAAAACGTCCATTGCTGTGAGAATTAACGGAGAATGTGCGACAGCAGCACAGATCACAGAACTGGACGAATTAGCAGATGTTGTGAGGTTAACCAGCCCTGCTGTGGATGACTTTGTTTCTGGATTGTATGCTCCATTGGACCTTGATATGGCAAAAGACAATGTATGTGTAATAAATAAATAGTTGTGTTCATTGTATAGTTATGGATGTCAGCTGGTATTTTTTCAAATGATTTGCATTGATTTTTCTTTCATGTTATTTTTCAAATTAATGGATTTGTTTTAATATTTAATGTTGATATCCATTAATGAAATTGTATGTTTTTCAGTGTTTTCAACTTAAGTCACATTTTTGAACCTAGAAATATATTATTTTACCTATTTCACATTACGTTCATAAAGTCAACTTTTAAATGTCATCTTTGGTTTTTGTTCTATAGGCAAGAAAACTGGCAGATATTGTATTGGAGCTTTTAGAGCTGTCAAAGTAAGTGTGTGCACATGTCAATGTACATGTGTGTGCAGGCATGCATATGCCCACATGTGTAGTAGCGTTGGCATTTTAAAAATTTATGAATTAAATAAGACAGGAAAATAATAACTAACAAATTAAGAGGCATTTAAAAAGTGGTTGTTTCAAGAAATGTGATAGTGATATTCTCACTTTAATATATACTGACAGTCAATGAAAACACATCATTATTTATCAAATAATATTTAAGTTCCTTTGGCAAATTAAGAAAATATGTGAAATATGAAATAGTGGTCAGCCCACTCTCTTATGACCAAACAAGTGCATTTGTACTCGTTTATATGGTAGGAATTGATTCTCGGTAAAAAAGTACAAGAAAGTTTTCTGATGCGTTTTCATTGACTGTCAGTATATTAAGAATGTGGATAAAAAATTTGATGAATGATGTTGCACTGTTGACTGAATATCTTGTTGTTGGTGTATTAAACCATAAACTATATAATTGCCATCACGATGTTAAAGTAAGTAATTTTCTAGCTTTAAAATATTTTTGCACTTCAAGTTGCACTCCTCAAAATATAATGAAATCTGGTTACTGGTGGTATATGTAAAATATGGTAGAGGTTTGTTCTTGTTTCTAAAGCTGAACTTCTTCATTTCAGGACTTCCCACGTGACATTTGATGAAGATGTACAGTGGATCACTTTTCTGAAAAATGCAGTACAACATAACTTGGAGAAAATTCAGAATCCAGTTAATTTGTAACCCAGTACAAAGAATGATAAATAAGTAATAAAGGGCTCGTACCACCTAAACCTTTGACTATTTCATTCTAGATGCAGGAAGTCATTTTATTTTATTTTCTCTTTTTTAAGGGGGGGCATGTCCTTGTGAGTATTGATTATTAAATTCATATGGTTTAGATTATAGAGCTTATTTGGTACACCACACACAAAGCTGCGCTAAAAATATATTGAATTCCCATTGTGTAATGTACGTATTAGAATTGATATTGTTTCAATGGATTTCATGTACTTTAGTTTGGTTATAGCCTGTATTTATACTGCATCAGAACCAATAAAGAATAATAATAATATAAGACAAGTTCTGTATCCCAGCTCCCCAGGGATGTGAAGACAGCTACATCCAGGCTAAACCAAGGACAAAAATTTAACCAGGCATAACGTCATCTAATGTAAACTGCACAGAGACTTTATTGAGTGGTACAGAAGACTTTACTTTTCACATTGTTTTAATTAAAATGTAACAGTAATGTAAACAGCACAGGTAGATCCAGAACATTGTGTCTGTGCGGGGGAGGAGAAGCAAAAATATATTAAGAGACAAAAACAGGGCTTTTATTTATTTATTAATTTATTTATTTCTATTTTATTTTATTTCATTTTTTGAGGGAGATTGGACATGCCTGGGACCCATAACTCGAAAGCATTGCGCATTGTGACAGATCGCAAGCTTCTCGATTCCATAACTCGTCCATATACTCACCCCATATACATGTACATGTAATTGCCTCGAAATAAAAAGTGATATCCCTTTATGCAATTTGCGATGCTTTTGAGTTATGCATGGAGCCCTGCTCTCCTCCCCCCCCCCCCCCCCATGGGTCTTCCCTTGAACCAGGCAAAATGGCCTGACTTAGCATGAAGTAAAAGAATACACTTGGTTTAGCTGTCCCCCTCCCCCCCCCCCCCACCATCCCCAACCACCCTCAGAGTCTGAGAGGATAGCAGAATCTCATAACTACCCTTAATGTTAGCTGTTCCAACCTCCAGCAGTTACAGAATCTGTTGAAATCTTTTATCGTAATTTGTAACAGCTGGTGAGGTCTCTGGTAAAAAATAGGAAACTAATCTCTCCTATCAACATGCCTCTTTGGTCCTGATATTAGAGAGGAGGGTATTCAATGTCCTCTGAAACTGAGGGTGGCTGTTTAATTTGTCAGGTACCCGTTTCAAATTCATGCATGCTTGAAGACCAAATTGTTTGTTCTGCCTTTGTGAACAAAGCGGTTTCATTAAAATTTTCTTCAAAGTAATTGAGGTCCCAGTGGTATTGGGCCTTGATTTCCAACAACTGTTGTGTCGCATTTGGGTATTTCATTAAAAATTGCATTTACTGAAATTGGTTTTAACTTGTGCACTATAGCTGCATGGGTCTATTTTTTAGTTGCAAGGCAAGCTGGAAATGTGCAGTGTTTGTCAATGTTTGTATTTTAACAACTTCAAAAAAGAAAATAATGAATGCGCGTTTTTTCACTTTTCATGCAGTTCTATGTGTCAGTTATTAGAGGCTGTTTACCAGTAATTAACTGGCACATGTATGAAAGATATTACGTAAAACATAGTAAAAAGAGAAGAAAAAACTTGGATTTAAAATGAAAATGACTTTACTCTGTGCCCAAATGAGAGACATGAAATCATTTCCCTATACAACAACATAAACATGATCAACATTTTTATATGTTATACAAATTAATTTAAATTTAACAAAAACTAGAATTAAAAAACATAATTGACACACCTGTTTTACTCATTTATAAGAAATTAATTTTAAAAATATAACTTTCTCAAATCTCTTTGACAAGTCGAGTTATTTTTATTTTCCACAAAACGTAAATGGTCTAAACTGTTTAGTACACTCCCTTTTTCGCCTCCAGGAATTAGGTCAAGAATCCTTACGCTGATTGGTCAGATAAATTAAGGATACCGAACACGTATGTCACTTATGTCGAAGTTTTTGCACCGATTTTTACTACAATCTGAGGCATTCTATAGCAAATATGCTAGTAAAGGTCGACATATATACATGATACCCTGCTCCTTTCTTCGGATGAAAAGGGAAATAAGTTATTATACAACTAGCTCCAAAGGGAAAGCGTGGTTTCATCTTTGCATTTCTTGTTACGTGCGTTGAAGTACTATTTTCTAAGGGCATATCAAGTTTCAAAGAATAACCTTGCCCTATTCTTAGACTCGTCAACTTGTACATGAGCTGGGAATATTAAATTGCTCTTGAAATTCACAGAATCAACACGGTGATTAGATTATTTGGCAGTGGTCAGACAAGAATAGACCTGCTGAGCTTTCAGTGACCTCAACGAGACCTTCTATTAGCGCATGCGCAAGAGTTTTAAATGTCGGCCAAGAAGACCTAGAATGTGCCGGTGATTTCTGTTGATAATCTTTAAGTTTATGTCCGTTTCTTTTATATTGGCAACTGTTCGGACGGGTGAATGGATCCAAGAATTGGATGGTCTCCGCCAGAACAACTTGGACCAGCGCACCAGTTGTGGACTAGATTGTGGGAAACGCACCTGATCAAGATGGAAAACCTGTATCTCAACAACGCCAATCCAAATTTGGAGCAGAAAACTCAGGAGTACATTCCGTTAGAATTTAACACAAACAACTACGACCAAAGAGACCACAGTTCATCTAGAACAAATAATATAAAATATCAAGATTTTAGGACGAGAAAGAAAAAGGATAACAAAGCTAGTACATTCGGTCTCAATCATTCATCAAACACTCAGTTGTTGGATAATGGTCATTTGACACCCTGGATACCGAGGGGAAGAAATTATTCTCCTGGTGTGATTGGGTTAGTATTTCACATTATGGATATAATAATTATCTTTATAGATCAACGGGGGGTGATAATAAAGATCTGAGATAGCTGAGGTAAGTAGAAAAACCCAAGAGAATTTGGCCGAATCATGTCATCAGCGTCGCGGTTAGTTATGCAACTTGGGACCCAGTTAAGCAGCTATTATCTTACTTAACCACAGTAGCTGCAGCCAAGTACTGGTATACCACACGACTTGTTTTCTCTCTCGGTGGATTAACATCTTTTCTTTGTGATTAACACCTTCCCTCTATCAGTGTTTTTTAATTCCTGATTTTAACTTTTTGATCATGAGCAAAATCTTTTTAAAAAAATAATAACCTTCTCAGTCCAACAACCACAAATATCATGGGTAAACACACCTAATCTTATTGATATTTTCTATATGTACACTAAGCTTAGGCATGAAAGCAAATGCCTCAAAAAGTGTACAATGACAAACAGTTTGTATTAAACACAAGGAGGTTTATTAATCATTAGTTAGGTTTCTTTGTAAGATTTCATTATAAACTGTTCCCAAGTCTCATTCAGTTTTATTAAGGCTTTATGGAGAAAAAAAATTGGAAAGAAAGAGTCCTGTGGCCTTCATCTCTAAATTAATTGGATACTAGTAGATGTAACTGCATGACATGTCACATTATACAATATGTGCAATGAGCTCAGTCTTGTATAAAAACACGATTGACACAAGCTGCCTTCATCCCACACACATCATGAATATATACCACAAATGGTTATCAAACACTTCTCTCCCAAATGTTTGTGATGGAAAGCATTAACATTTAATGCCTATGTCATAATTCTGTTAATGTCACTGGTCTACTAAGTCTCGAGTCATACATGTTCTGTAATTTCACACTACTTGGGACATTTAATGCAGCTTCAGAATGAATGAAATGTGTTTTTAAATAATAAAAAATGATGGATAGGATATCTGAACTATAAAATCAATGATGCTCATCTTGTGCTAATTAAATAATAGTGTTTTTTTGATTGACTGATAATGACAAAAAATAGATTTAAAAAATGAGAAGAAATGTCTTAATTTTTTTTAGTTATTTTATTTCCATGACTGTTTGTGTAATTTTTGCCCCAGTTTCATTTCTTGTTGACATGGACTCACACACATATCAGAGTCGTTATAGGAAATAAAGGAAAAAGACATGGTCACCAATCTTGAAAATTTGCTGAAAATAGAGGAAAATAGGAAATGGTAAACAGCCCAATGTCAAGGCCATTCAGTAATTGACCTTTTTGTGACCTTTTAGTTTTATTGGATAATCCTGTTGAACCAGTCAAAACAAGTTGTTTATGGAAGGCAGCTAGTGTCAGGCTATTTTGATAGGGGTGGAGGAGGAGGGGGGGGATCAAAAGAACTTAGCTAGTTGGTCATAACTGTAGGATCAATATTGTTTTCAAGTCTGCTTTGACCATTGCTAAATCAGTGCTTAGTCTGCAAAATAACTAGTAAATATTTGGCCTGTTAAAAAAGAAATAAATAGCTTTTGTTTTACAGCAATATTTTACTTGATGGTCGTAGACTACTGGGGATTAGTTTTGTACTAAAATGTAGCCAAGGTTCTGATCTTTGAATTAAGACTGGCTCTAGGTCTGGTTTTTAAACTAGATCCCTCATCACAGCTATCAGCTTGTTAGCGTGAAACAAGATTCATGAAAAAAACTAGATTATTAGGAAAGATACTAGTAATGGTCACCTAGTTTTAGATAATTATATGTGAGAGAAAAAGTAGGGTGTGTAAAGTGACCTATGTTTGTGCCAGTTCACACAAGGTACAATGTGAGGTTAAATTAGATGACTATAACTGAGGGTTTGATTTTGTGTCTTAATGAGATGGGTGGTATAAATAGGATTAACTTGATGTAAAGGTCCAAGCTTTCCTTAAAGTGAACATGTTTCTGGTGATGTTTAGATTGTATCCAGGTTTAAATTGAGTTTAGTGTGAACAAGTCTTTGTTAGACTCTATCCAGGTATTAACTTAAACTGATATGAACTGATTTCTTTTAGACTGTGTACAATTGTAAACTTAAACTGGTGTGAACTGGTTTCTATTAGACTGTGTACAGGTGTACTGCATCTAGGTTTAAATTGAGTTTGGTGTGAACAAGCCCTTGTTAAACTCTATCCAAGTATTAACTGAAACTGATGTGAACTGATTTCTTTTAGACTGTGTACAATTGTAAACTTAAACTGGTGTGAACTGGTTTCTATTAGACTGTGTACAGGTGTACTGCATCTAGGTTTAAATTGAGTTTGGTGTGAACAAGCCCTTGTTAAACTCTATCCAAGTATTAACTGAAACTGATGTGCACTGATTTCTTTTAGACTGTGTACAATTGTAAACTTAAAACTGGTGTGAACTGGTTTCTATTAGACTGTGTACAGGTGTACTGCATCTAGGTTTAAATTGAGTTTGGTGTGAACAAGCCCTTGTTAAACTCTATCCAAGTATTAACTGAAACTGATGTGCACTGATTTCTTTTAGACTGTGTACAATTGTAAACTTAAAACTGGTGTGAACTGGTTTCTATTGGACTGTGTACAGGTGTGAACTTAAGCTGATGTGAACTGGTTTTCAGAGCCGTCTCCCTGTAGTAAACAACCCACATAAACAGCTGGTAGAACCATTATCAGAAAGAGGGATTTTCCAGTCTAATCAGCAGATTGTTAATGGCAGTTTTATTTTATGCCTGAATCTGACACGAAAAATTAAGTCATTGGTTTGTGTTCTAGACTGGATACAGCAGACAACAAGTGTGCCTGAAAACCCATTACCTGTGTACTGCATAGCATTACACATATATATACAACAAGGCCGGCTGTTCTACTCTATCTAATATACCTCCCATGCTTGCCTTTATTTTTAGCGAGAGGTCTTGGTGCTTTCTGAACACCTTGTTACCAACCTGTTTCAGGAGAGTTTGTAGAAGGCTGGGAAGGTGGCCTCAGGCCAGAGTATTTTGTAATAGAATATATCCCAGCAGTATTTTGAAAAAAAATTACCAGGCGTGTGTAGTAGTCTTAGTAGTATTCAACCACCTTAGTAGTGTGAACTCATTGTATTAAGCCATGTGTTTTACTCAATTCAGACAGATTTTTATACTAAAACCATTTCAAGTCAACAAAACACCATTTTAATGACCTAATTAATTTATTAAATGTCTGACACACAGTTGGATCTGGAATGGTGTGTTTAGACAGGGACAGGCTCTGCCTGGTGACTCATTGTACTTGTAACACATTTAAGACCACAGGAACGGTTTTACATGAGTCCAGTCTGTAGACGGTTCTTGTCACCCTCCATTGCACTGCTTCTCCCCTAGGGATGTTGTTTGTTAGAAAAATAAGTTTGTTTTTTCTCCTGGGGCAGATCGCACCATGCTAGAGCACATTTGTTACAGTGAATTCTTGATCTTTCTAACTGCAAACAGATGAGGTAGAACATGGACATGTACTGATTGCGAATGTTTTTTTCTCAGACTTTGAAGTATAGTGGGTTAACTTTTAGGTTTTACAATGGGTCATATCAAATTTAAAAAAAAAGAATAAGCTACTATTACACTTCTAAGTTTTTTTTTTTTATAATAAAGTTGAAAATCAATGAAAATCTAAATTTAATTCATATTTAAAGTTTGAAGTCAAGAATGGTGAATGTAGAGGCAAGAGGCTGTCAGGGGATTAATCGGCGCTGCTTTTAAGTGAATGGGCCATATTTAGTCTGCAGATCAATGTGTTCTTTGTCTTTTAGCCAAATATCTGGATAGTTTTAGACATATCTGGATATTTTTGAGACAAGTCACATTTTGAACTACACTGTTGGTAATGATGTATTTGGGTTCATGGATAAGATGTCCTTGTGCCTCATCACCTCAGTAATTCTAAGAGTAAAATCTCGTTTTCGAATCAAATCTGGAATACATATGAAAAACCAGTGAGAATAGTATAAATTTAAGTAATGGAGTTGTTTCAAATTGGAGTGTGCAAGTATTGAAGCTAAAAATTGACTGAAGTTGGCACGTCCTACATTCCCCCCTGGGTAAAATACATCTTTGTATAATCTGGTCTTGCATCCTGCTCTTTATCTTGTTGCCCTCCAGGTATACAGAGAAGACATTGTATTCTAACTGGTCAAGCCCTTTTTTTAAGAAAAAAAAACAAGGTCACTGACTCAGAGCTGGGCTGAATGGGTCCAGTTGTCAGTCCACAGGAGGTCAAGTGATAGAGATCTCACCCACTATCTGCATGGTCAGCTAGCTGTGAACTGTGACCAAACTGTTGACTGATGAACAGTGGTCTGACAGACTTTGGTGCAGTGGAGAGAGTGAGAATGAGTACTCACTAGTAAGTGAGAGAGTGAGGGTGTGTGAGTGAGAGAAAGAGAGAGAGGGGGGAGAAAGAGTGACAGAGGGGAGAGGGTGTTGACTTCTTGTTAAGTACATTTTATAAGAGATGATTCTTCTAGATTTATCTGAAAACCTGGATGTTTGATTTATGCCTGCCCCCCCTCCCCCAAGCAGACCCTTCACAAAGACCTGCCTGCCTTTACCCCTTGCATTTCCAAAGTGCTTTGTTTTTCAGTGGTCATCTTGGCATCTGTTTTATAAATAGAAAATTATTATGCAAGTGACCAAAACAAACTTTTGTTCTAAATTTGGTGGCTGTCAGTCAGTTATTTTTCCCCACAACAGCTGTGTGAGCCTCGGTAACAGTTCTGATATCCTGGGGTTGTTACCCTCTGTAACAGTTCTGATATCCTGGGGTTGTTACCCTCTGTAACAGCTCTGATATCCTGGGGTTGTTACCCTCTGTAACAGTTCTGATATCCTGGGGTTGTTACCCTCTGTAACAGTTCTGATATCCTGGGATTGTTACCCTCTGTAACAGCTCTGATATCCTGGGGTTGTTACCCTCTGTAACAGTTCTGATATCCTGGGGTTGTTAGCCTCTGGAACAGCTCTGATATCCTGGGATTGTTACCCTCTGTAACAGCTCTGATATCCTGGGGTTGTTACCCTCTATAACAGCTCTGATATCCTGGGGTTGTTACCCTCTGTAACAGCTCTGATATCCTGGGGTTGTTACCCTCTGTAACAGCTCTGATATCCTGAGGTTGTTACCCTCTGTAACAGTTCTGATATCCTGAGGTTGTTACCCTCTGTAACAGTTCTGATATCCTGGGGTTGTTAGCCTCTGTAACAGCTCTGATATCCTGGGGTTGTTACCCTCTGTAACAGCTCTGATATCCTGAGGTTGTTACCCTCTGTAACAGCTCTGATATCCTGGGGTTGTTACCCTCTGTAACAGCTCTGATATCCTGGGGTTGTTAGCCTCTGTAACAGTTCTGATATCCTGAGGTTGTTAGCCTCTGTAACAGTTCTGATATCCTGGGGTTGTTACCCTCTGTAACAGTTCTGATATCCTGAGGTTGTTACCTTCTGTAACAGCTCTGATATCCTGGGGTTGTTACCCTCTGTAACAGCTTAGATATCCTGAGGTTGTTACCCTCTGTAACAGTTCTGATATCCTGGGGTTGTTACCCTCTGTAACAGTTCTGATATCCTGGGGTTGTTACCCTCTATAACAGCTCTGATATCCTGGGGTTGTTACCCTCTGTAACAGTTCTGATATCCTGGGGTTGTTACCCTCTGTAACAGTTCTGATATCCTGGGGTTGTTACCCTCTGTAACAGTTCTGATATCCTGGGGTTGTTACCCTCTATAACAGCTCTGATATCCTGGGGTTGTTACCCTCTGTAACAGTTCTGATATCTTGGGATTGTTAGCCTCTGTAACAGTTCTGATATCCTGGGGTTGTCACCCTCTATAACAGTTCTGATATCCTGGGGTTGTTACCCTCTATAACAGCTCTGATATCCTGGGGTTGTTACCCTCTGTAACAGTTCTGATATCTTGGGATTGTTAGCCTCTGTAACAGTTCTGATATCCTGGGGTTGTTACCCTCTGTAACAGTTCTGATATCCTGGGGTTGTTACCCTCTGTAACAGTTCTGATATCCTGGGGTTGTTACCCTCTGTAACAGCTCTGATATCCTGGGGTTGTTACCCTCTGTAACAGTTCTGATATCCTGGGGTTGTTACCCTCTGTAACAGTTCTGATATCCTGGGGTTGTTACCCTCTGTAACAGTTCTGATATCCTGGGGTTGTTACCCTCTGTAACAGTTCTGATATCCTGGGGTTGTTACCCTCTGTAACAGTTCTGATATCCTGGGATTGTTACCCTCTGTAACAGTTCTGATATCCTGAGGTTGTTACCCTCTGTAACAGTTCTGATATCCTGGGGTTGTTTCCAACTTAAGACCACTACTAGTAGTTGTCTTAACTATAACATTCAAATCGGATGACTTGTACCCTGGTTTGTCAGTGGTAGACTAGTAGTCCAGTTAAACAAAGTTGAGCCTCAAGGAATTCCAGTTGGCTTAAGTTTAAGACACAAAGTTACTTTCTTTCAATACTTAAGACTACTATGGATCTATTCTGAATTGAGTTGGACCAAGATTTTGCACTCTTAACATGAAGACCAAGTTTGGGCTAGTGCTGTCTTGTGAACCTTGCCTCTAGGTACAGTGTCTAAGGCAGCATTCACAACCAAAGTTGATCCACAGATTAAGTATTGTCGACCCACTTGAAAGCTTACTGCATAATCCCTGGGGGGGGGGGGTTATTCATTGTCTTTTAAGGGATTATGCGGCAAGCTTTCAAGAGGGGTCAGCATATTTGGTCCACATATATTTGTTTGTCCACAGTTTAACTTGTTCTGAATACACCTAAAGATTGTTGTATGTATCTGCCCTCCCATGATCTGATGGCTCATCACAGAAATAGTACTGAGGAATTTGCTAACTCCATACACACACACACACACTCCCTCACACAGGCAGCAGTTGTATGGGGTTGTATATGATCAATATTTGCCCGAAATTCATTGTGCTTGTACTTTTATTGAAATGAAATAAGAGTTGGGTCAAATAGTGATGTGCAACTCAATTTTTGCTTACTTCAATAAAGTTGTTATGTTTGTGTATTATATTTATTTGCTTATTTGTTAGTATTTCACATTAAGAAATTGAGTCTGTTTTTGCCCATTTAAGGTATTGTTTTTCTTGTTTGGTTTCCATGGATACAGCTTAAATGCTTTATTTAAATATAGATGAGGAAAGAGTCTCCCCCCCCCCAAAAAAAAAAGTAAGTAAAAATTAATAAGTTTTTGATACATGCCTTTTGTGATCTTTTCCTCATCAATGTGCCACCACTGAAAATATAATGAAGTTAATTTTTTGTATATTCCATTGATGTGATTTTTTTTTTTTTTTTTTTTTTTTTTTTTTTTTTTTTTTTTTTTTTTGTCACTGTTAGGTCTCCAAGGATGTGGTTGCTGAAAGTGTGTCACTTTCTCTATTCAAGATCATGACGTTTAGTGACACTCAGACAGCAAATGAATTCGTTCTCACAGTCTTTGGGGCTTGATATATAAAACAATCTCTAATTGAGAATTAGTCTACTATTAATCATTCTATACCATAAGTTCAGTTTGAAAACTTTGGCACAAGAGAAACCAGTTGTAGTCCAATTAAATGAAACATGTGGTCCGTTTTCTACCAAAAAATACATGGCTTCTGTGAGCTTATTTTGAATTGAAGATTCAAGAAGTCCACAATTTTTAAGCTAAAGTATATTCCTCCTGTGTATGTACTAGTACTTATACAATGAGCCACTATAGGTCCTTAGTATACATAATGAATCATTGATATAACAGGGTGTGGTCAGGGTGGACCCAGCTCTGTGGTCAGCCAATATTTAGCACCAAGATATTAGGACATAAAGAGGTGATATGTAGTTAACACAACTAACATGGGCTTTATGTAACTCTTTTGTATCTCACTATCTCTTTACTATTTTGTATTATATTGTTCAGCAGTGGGGGGTGTAGAGTCGTCATCTTATGAGAAAGAAGTGTGAATCTTGATATTTCTTGTCACCCTGTGTTGTGTTACTAGAGAACTGTTTTTCAAAGAATAAGTGTCTGTGATTCAGTCTGTTCCCAAATATGCAGTAATTGTTAATGTGCATGTTCAGCTAAAATGATCATGTACTACTTGTTTTTCCATAATGGGTCTATGTTTACTACCCTGAGTGTCAGAGCAACGTAAAAGCTAACTAGCTTAAATATACCTTGTGATGGAGTCGCTTTAACTAGTATTATTACCGGTATTGCTGATATGGGTTATATATGAAATCAAGATCGAGCTGGCAATACCGGAATCTAGAACCTAGGGTAATGTTTACTGGATTTATCTGTTGTATTAAACAATCATGAAATATGTTAGAAATCATTAAAAACTCTGTTTTATACATATTATGATATTACTGAACAGTGTTATAGGGGTTATTTACGAAATAACATTTCAATTTCGGATCGTATAATGATGTTTTTTAGCTTTAAATGGTGCATAGTCACTTTTTTTTTCAAAGGAAATCTATGTATGAGGAAATACTTTCCCTTCCATGTGGTCTGATAGGCCAATGGAGAACACTGTTATGGGACCACAAATTGATGTACGAGGGTCGCTGTCCACCCACACACACACACACACACACACACATGTATACATGGCCTTGTTAATTTGTCACCTGCATACTGTAGGGGAGAGTTCACAGTGAAACTTTGCATGAGGTAGATCGATCCAAATCGGAAGTACTCTCGCTAAATGTAATTGAATTAACAATGCTGCTCATTCCACCTCAGATGATACATTGTAAATACGTCTATGTGATTGTTTTATGTTGTCTTTGGGGTCGGAAGTTTTCTGTCTAGGCTATACCAAGTTGATCCATGTGGAACCTAAATGCAAGGTGAACTGAATCTACTACTGGCTTATATTGATCACTTAAATGCATGCGTGTGCACACACACAAACACACACACTCTCTCTCTCTCTCTCTCTCTCTCTCTCGGACATCTGGAATACCTCCTAACTGACACAAGATCTCAATGCTTTACAGTATAGAAAAGATCTATTCCATTAGCTAGAACATATAATTATACCATAACTGTCTGTAAACAGGTGCTTTCCCTGTCTATTTCAGCCTCCATGAAGAGATCATTGACCTGTACCAATACATGTTGCCGCGCAGGGAGGAGCACTACATGCGCCAGGACGTCGTACGCAGGATAGAAAAGGTTATCAAGGATTTGTGGCCACAGGCAAAGGTGAGGTGGACTTTTATTGATTATGTGATTGTTTTGTTGATTGATTGATTGATTGATTATAATTGGAAGAGTTGATCTGGGACAAACAGAGCCCGTCTTCTGGAAGACAGTCAGAATTTTTCAAATTTACATTGACATGCATCGAAATTTCTGTGTCGAAAGAGGGTCAACAATGGAAAATGGAAAAACAAAGATAGTTTGGAAGATTGTCATAAAATATAGCTTTGGATCCTCACCTGTTGAATTTGGTGTGGCACTTATAACACTTGTAAACTACAGTGTGAGTGCTTCTGAAGAACTTTTCTCCCTCATTTGCAAGGATTTGTAATGACAATAAAGGTTGCTGCAGTGACCAGGGAATCAAAAAAATAAACTATATATACAGTTCATGCCCAAAACTTTCAAAGTTACAGTTACTAGCTCTTTAAGCAATCAGGGCCTAAAACTTTAAAATTTCCACTTTTTAGCCCTGTGCCTGTTTAGATGGGCAGTTGCTTTGGGTTGGTGCCTGACACTACAAACTGATATAACGAAATTCTGAGGTCATTTAAGTGCAGAATATTGGACGATAAATTCTCCGTCTTGGTTGGGTTGTTACATGCAATATGACCATCACGTCAGTGAAGTATAATTATAAAAGAATTTGAAATGAATTAGACGACAGGAAAACCACCTTGTGTCATGTACATGTGCAAGGGTCTCTTAGGGGAGGGTATTTACTGGTACAAAACCATGGTTTCCAGGCACAATTTACTTGAAAAAAAAAACATTCAAGGATGCATATTTCACAGATTTTTTTTTTATGTAAAGTTTATTTTTAGATGTTAAGTGAATATTTGTGAATACAAATGAGAAGTAGGAATAGATGACAATTAAAAGGAAATGAGGCATTCTCTCTCTCTCTCTCTCTCTCTCTCCACCATAAGCCAAGTGAAGATATCTCTCTCACACATACACACACACACACATACACACGCACGCACGCACACACAGGCACACACACAGTTGGATTGTTCCTAGTATTAGATAATCAGACACTGTGGTGATTTGTAACCCAGGCTAGCTCTGTGGGTTAGCTCGTAGGAATTGTTATTGTTTATGTGATATTTTTGATGGTCAGGGGAGGGTCAACCTGTCATTGGTGGTGTTTGATATAACCAGGTCAGGGATCACAAATATTTCCCAGATTGTCCCATGTAGTCAGTGCACTCGGTAGGATTTTTCTAAGGGAGTACCGTACCCCTTGCCCAAAAAAAGAAGGGGTAATTTTCAAAATGAAGGGGTAAAATTAAAAAATGCTCATCAAGGTGTAATTTTGTGTATTAATAATCATGCAATCACACAGTTCATTTTCATAACAATAACCCACTATCCTTTTATCCAAAATCTTTTATTATTGCAATTTAACAAAAAGAAAACAAAAACAAAATGGACAGGTCACGCATAGGTCACGACTAGATACTGTGTTTCTTTGACTAGAGTAAAAGTAACTGGTGCTACCTAGTAAATGTAACAAAAGGAAAACATTCCTCTTTTGGCTTGAAAACAAAAATCTCAAAATAAATATAATAATAACAATCTCAAAATAAAAGATCTCATTTTAAAAAATTTACAATCTATTCTTGACTGAGATTTAAAAATGCTCCTGGCCTAACTGCTTCCTTAGTAAAGTTTTTAAAAAAAACTAGGTCAAACAAGCGCTCTGTAATAGTTGGGAGAGGGAGAGATAGAGAACGGCGTCAAAATGTCTGGACACTGACAAGTAGTCACCCAGTATCCGTCTCTGTCAAACAAGCATTTTTTAGTATACTATTTGAGAAGGGACACAAAATTTACATATTTAGCCATTTTAATCAATCAAAATGTTCATACTTCTTACTCTTCCTAGTGTTTCTCCCTAAAATTGATGCCGACAAAAAGTAGGTCAAGTCGGGAACATTAGGCACCCGTCGTTTTTAAGTTTTACTAAATTGTTTATAAAAATTAAACCTTTGCTTTCAATTTGTAAATAATTACTAGAAATATTATTTCACAGTTTGTTGAAAGATAATTTTTATTTATGTTTGTAAGCGCAGCACTTCAAGTTCAACTGTTTTCTAAGCTGGCCAAATCTGGAGCTAGCCGGTTGCTGCAAACCACTTTGTTTCCAACCGGCAAATGACTGCCAATAATAAACGATCTATTTTGTCTGTGATAATAAATTTTACACTTCAAATTTTCCGGGCAAGTGAACAGCCGAAAGTCACTTGCGTTTCCGGGCAACTACCAGCTAAATTTTAGTTGCCCGGCTGATAAAACTAGTTGCGAAACGCAACCATCGCAAGTAGGTATGTCGGACTCTGAAATCTATAGTAAATAACTTTGCCTACCTTGCATGACAAAACCTTTTAATTGACTGTTGTTTTTTTCCTTTGCTTTTCTTTTTTCTCGTCATTTTGTCATCACTGGTAATCAGCAGAGCTGGAAATTCCCGGTCGCCCGCTCGTCAAATGCGACTAAAAATTTATTCTGACGACTAAAACTACAAAAGTCACAAGGGTTACTGGCCTAAAGTATTTGGTCTGGGCGAGTGATTTAAATTGGTCCTAAACGTATGGTTGCTCAATTAAAATGTTGAACAATTATGTGAATAAAAAAAAACGATCATTTCATCGTTCTTCATACCTTGTACTAAAGAGAGGCACACGTGCTTTGACCTAAAACTTGCATATTATGACCAATCAGAGAAGATTACGTCATCCTCTGCGGGTCAGTGAAAGAAGAAGCATGTTTTAGTCGGGTAATTCAAGTATCTTAAGAAAAAAATGAGACACTTGGGAATCAATTATGACATTTTCAGCATGAGTCTGACCGTCAACAGTCAACGGACTGGTCAACTTCGCCGATCTTCAAAGCCAAAGGTGTGCGTATTCGTACGCGCTGGGGCTCCAGCCAATGCGTAAAAACAGCAAAACAACGCGTAATTACGCACTCTCATACGCTAACGAGTTTACTGCATGTAGTATATGCTGGTAATGGTCTGATTGGTATGTTAATGGGGTCTTTGCTGAAACAAACAATTTGGACTTGCAGGAGGAAAGTTGGGGGGGGGAGATCTCTTGCACCTGTAAGTTTATAATGCAAAAATTTTAAAAATTAGTTTGGATTTTCATGAAACAAACTGTAACTAGTGCAATAAAGTGGTTTGTCCAGGTAGATATGATTGCCAATGCAGGACATTAATTCTGTGCTTTCCATAAATTTTTATGTACAGACACAGATGTGTCTGTACATATAGCCATCATCTGCGTCTGTCGTCGCCGTCGCCATGCACTTTTACCGATAACACGATAAGTGGAAAACCATTTTACCTTTTGACTTGAAACTTGCAGAACTGATGAATATTCATAATACGCAGGTCAAGTTCGAAAATCAGCATGATCGGGTCACTTTTAGGGAATTTATGCTGTTTTTTCACTTTTTTCAGCATATATACAGCACCGATAACACAATAAGTGGAAAACCATTTTACCTTTTGACTTGAAACTTACAGAACTGATGAATATTCATAATACGCAGGTCAAGTTCGAAAATCAGCATGATCGGGTCACTTTTAGGGAATTTATGCTGTTTTTTCACTTTTTTCAGCATATATGCAGCACCGATAACATGATAAGTGGAAAACCATTTTACCTTTTGACTTGAAACTTACAGAACTGATGAATATTCATAATACGCAGGTCAAGTTCCAAAATCAGCATGATCGGGTCACTTTTAGGTAATTTATGCTGTTTTTTCACTATTTTCAATATAAATGCAACACTGATAACACAATATAAGAAAAACGGATTGGCCAATTGTAATTATACTCACAGGAGTGGTCAATCTTACTAAAACGCAGGTTGAGTTCGAAAATAAGCATAATCGGGCCATTACTTAAGAAGTTATACTGTTTTTTCACATTTCCTCAGATTCAGTTATTAGGCATGTTAACAGTCTCATTATTTAACTAATAAGATGCCTAAAAGTGTTTGTTTGATATTTCCTGCATCTTTACAACATTGTTAGTTGATTATGTAAAAAACATGGTAAACTTGTTATCATGTATTGTGTAATAAAGTGTCAAAAATGGAAATAAACTCATATCATTGCAGTTTGTCAGATTCAATCATCCACTATGTTCAGAATCTCAGAATGGAGGAAATTGGACATTTAACACTGTTCTATTGATACTTTTCCCATCTCATCAATTTTCTTAGTTGGACATATAAAAATGGCAGTAAAATGTTTATTTTGTTTTATGTTAAAAAAGTGTTAAAAATGGAAATAAACCCATTTCAGAACAGTGCTGTCTTGTTTACATTTTGGCATTATCAAGGCGTGACTTTGAAGTTCCATGGGCCTGAAGACCTTTGCTAGTCACATTTTCTGAATATCTGTGATACAAATATTTTATAATTAAAAATTGATGGTCATTAACCTGTAAAACATTATGTAATATTGCATCAAAATTTGAAGAAACCCCCATGTTGGGCACTGCTTCCATGATGACCATTTAAGGAAAATCATGTCACTTACTGTTTTCAAACTTACAGGATAGAAACATGGGACTAAAATACAGCTTCAGTAGACAATGCAGTCTGTTTGGTTTTTTTTTTTTTTTTTTTTTTTTTTTTTTTTTTTTTTTTTTTTTTTTTGCAGTTAAACAGTTTTTTGTGAAAATTTAATTTTTCACATATTGGCATTTTCAAGGTGTGACTTTAAAGTTCCATGATCTTGAAGACTTTTGCTTGTCACATTTTCTGAATGTCCATGTTACTAATATTTTATTAATAACATTTGATTGCAATTATGCTGTTAAACATTATGTAATGTTGCATCAAAATTTGAAGAAACCCCTATTTTAGGCACTGCTCCTATGATGACCATTTAAGGGAAATCATGTCACTTACTGTTCTCAAACTTACAGGAAAGAAACATGGGTCTAACATACAGCTTCAATAGGCAACGCAGTCTGTTTGGTAAATTTTTCTGGCAATTTAACAGTTTTTTGTGAAAATTTAATTTTTCACTTATTTGCATCTTTATTTTCTGTTCTTTGTCTGTACATTTGACAGCTTTGCTGCCTTGTTAATCTTTCCATCAACTTGTTAAATTCCCCTTGTTAATTCTCATCCTGTTCGTATTTACTAGTATCTAAATTGTCTTTCACCTATAATGACTAAATTTCAAATTTCAAAAGTCTGTACACAGAACTGAAGCATAAGGTTATATAAAGCAACATTCCTCCAGTCATTTTAATAATCTCCCTTGTACCATGGTAGAATTAACTCCAAAGATAGCTCCAGGTTTACATATTAAGGCCACAGTAAATATTATATGAGTGACTAAAGCGATGACATCTATAGTGGCTTGGGTTGTGAAGTTCATCTCTGCCCTGTGTGGTAATCAAACAATAATTTCAAACTACTTGAATTAGTAATTTTCTCCAAAAATAGTCTGTTGAGGTATATAAATATTATTGAGTCAGAATTTTTAGTAGGCGGGACAGACGCTTAAGCCGGCTAAGCTGACAGTAATCTAGTGAGACTCCCCACAGGGATAGATCGATCTAAAATCTATGGGAATGGGGTCTAAGATAAAATAATCCAGAATGTAAGGTGGTTGAACATTTGAAGTAATTACCGTAATTCTCCATTCAGTGTGGGTAATCATTCCACACATAGCCTTGTTTACTCATCTGCCTACACATAGTTTTCAGTTGACTGACATTAAGGAGTTTTCTAGCACCTTCTGTGTAGAGTTGCTTCTAGAATTATATTTAGACATTGACTTTTATTGGAGCTAGACAGCGGCTGGGGTAGTGATGTACCATGCTGGTGTTTAAGATGTACCAGTCTGCCTAATTGAGGAAAGATATTTATAATGCAGTCATATTAGTCAGAGAAATCTGGGTTATATGTTATATTTTGCTTGGGGGGGGGGGGGGGGGGGGTCACTTCTCTCCGGGAAACTGTATGAAAAAAATCAGAAGAAAAAAATGGATTCATGATAGTTCATTCAGAAAAATTTTAACTCGGAGGTTGAAGTTGTAATGTAAAAAGAAAATTAAACTTTAAAATTAACTCACGTTAACTTAAGCTGATAGCTTAAGCTGTTCAGTTCTTAATTAATATTCTTTTTAAAAAAGCTTAAAATTAAAAAGCCCAATTTATTGAAGTGTTCTTGAAATATTATATAAAAGAGTGTCTAACAAAGGGTTGAACAGTTAATTACTAGTATTTGTCCCTAATGGCTCTCTTGATCTTATGAAGGGTACATATTAGTGATTAGAGTATACCTGACCTGTTGAACTGTATTAAGTGCTATACCACCATGACCTCTTGGGAAAAAGTATGTTTTTACCTCTTAATACTGGTCAGACCTGTGCTATATAAAGTAAAGCTGTGTAATATTGATTTGTAGGGTCTTTACTACATAGAGCAAAAGTAAGACAACTACGTACATGCATTATCACCTTTATTTCAATTTGAATTATGAATGCAGTGATGGGCCCTCATTTCTGAGTTTTGGCCATATTCAGTGTATTTTCGTAACTAGTTCAAATTTTATGGTGCACTTTTTCAGATAAAGATCCCCCCCCCCCTTTTTTTTTTTTTTTACTTGCAGGCTATATAGGTTTGATTGGAGAATGTACTTATATAGTAGTGTTCTATGTTTCTACTATGCAACTAGTTGGCATGCTTGGAATGACCCAGTGTTAAAAATGTGAATTATATATATATATATATTTTTTTTTTTTTTGTGTCAGGATTTATGAAGCACTAAATGCTAATATCATATATAGCACATCCAGTGTAAACAACTGCCTGTCATAGATCATACTTGTCATTCTTCATCTATTTCTATACACCTCTAGTTGGTTACGAAACTGGAATTTTCCCCCCGAAACATTTTTATCCACTGAAAATAAACATGACTCACTGCCTTATAATTTCATAATGGCCAATGGTTTTATGTTACTCCTGCTTGTTTACTACCCACAGCCTGAAGTCTGCCTACGGTTTACCAGACATCACCGCCTACGCTAATTGTGCCTCTATTCATGTGGTCCCAAGTGTCTGACTGTGAAATGTAACATATATTGCCTTCATTTGTCACAGCGTCATGGCTTAGATATTCAGGATTGATGTTGAAAATAGATGCTCACTAGTATGCTTCAGTTAAACAGCTTCAGTGGAAAAATTATTTAAAAAATATAAAAGTTTTAACCTTATGTTGCAGAATGTACAGATCAACACTTTGACTCACCATTTTTGATTAAACACCTATCTTTTTGAAATGTAGATGTCTTGTTAGATGAATTAAAAACTTAAATTTAATGGCCAGATTAAAAAAAAAGTGCCACATTGAAAACGTTGTACAAACTTTATTTCTAGCCCAGATGTCTGTTTTGATGGGTGAAAGTTAATGGGGCCTGTTGCCTCAAAAGTGTAAAGTTTTATAGCTTAAGTTTAGACTAATGGCGACATTGGCCAATATTGAATGCAGTTGTCATTTCCAAATTGGCTTTTGTTGCCACTTAGAGTAAAAATCAGTTCCAGGACTTTCATAATTTGCTCTAGATAAAAGAATTGTTAAAAGACTGGAAAAATGAGACAAATGACCATAATATTGTTTTTAAAGAGGAAGTTAGTCAACTAAATTCCATAGCAATCTTTGCAAGGACCGATTATTGGGTTGGTAAGTGTTTTTGTGAAAGATGGCCTTGGGGGAATATGAGGGGTGAGAAATGGTGAAGAGATGTGTGTAACTATAACTGCTGTAGACTTGTTGCATGTGACTTAATAGTACAAAATACTTTGAATTGGTTCAATAATATGTATGTCTTTGCTGTACTTACTAGTAATGGGATACAATGCTTTATGGCTTTAATGTGCAGAACAAAGTGAAAACAGTTAAAGAAGCACTTTTTGAGTCATTTACAGTCAGGTACTTAATGGTTGGGCCAAAATGCACTGGTTGAGCAAAAAAAAAAGAAAGTCACTGGTTGAGTCAAAATTGCACTGGTTGAGCCTAGTACTTTTAAAATAGTTGAGACAAAGATGCATTGGTTGAGTCATATGACTTCATGGTTGAGTTTAAGATCAATGCACTGGTTGAGTAAGATACCCAATGGTTGAGTCAAAGATATACTGATTGAGATATAATGCTTGTGTTGGCCACTGTGGCACGAAGTTCTGTAGTCATGATATATATATAACATGTAATCTGATGGAATGTTACACTTAGAAATGGACTTGGTTTAGGCTTAGACCCCATTTCCAGAGATTCGATCGATCTACTTTAGATCGACCTAACTCCCTGGGGGTTCAAGCTAAATAGCTGTCAGCCGAGCGGACACGAAAGTTAATTACCCCCTTACAGCTTGTAGTAGGCGGGATGGACATTTAAGCCAGATTATCTGACAGTAATCTAGTGAGACTCCCTGTGAGGATAGATCGATCTAAAAGCTCTGGGAATACAGCCTTAGTATCGTAGTTATGTTTGAGAGGAGGGGTGGGATAACCTTACCGGGATTGTACAAGATTCATACAAATATTGAAACCATATGTTTGACATCGAACTGAAAATTACCAAACTGCAGCAGGGGGAGGACAGAGTTCAAAGAGCGAAATTCCCTTTGAAAATGAGGGTTGTTGTAAAACATGAAATATAATTAGGAACTCTTGTTAAGGGCAATGGCTATGCTAGGGAAGTGAGGGAACTGTGATAAAAGTTGTTTTTTTTTAATTTTTTTAAATTCACTTATTTACATTTTTTGTATGGGGTGGGAGGGTAAAGGGGGGAGAAATACAAGACATTTTTGACAAGTACGTATATTGACAGATTAAAATTTTTATTGTCTCCATTTGTTTTTCTCTTTGTTGATAGGGGGAGGGAGAAAGGTTTTACTTTGATCAGACATGTAACACATTGATACTAATTAACCGTTCGACAAACTATTTGAGGCCATTCAGTCCGTTGACCTGGGGCATTTTATTATTGGGAAGTAGGGCAAATATTTTAAGTGAGGAAATAATTACCCTTGAGGTGAAGTTCATAACCAATAACATATTTCTTCTTTTATCCTCTCTTATAGGTCGAGATATTTGGAAGTTTCCGCACCAGCTTTTATCTGCCAACAAGGTAAGTGATTTTGTTGAAATCACCCAGACTGATTCTGCTGCGTTTAAACAAGGACAACTTTAGACTGAAAACAACTGCCTAGTTTTTTTTTTTTTTTTTTTTTTTTAGCTGTAGACATAATTCAGACTGAGTGAGTCCCTATCCAAAAAGTCCAGTGGTCAGTTATACACCAAAAAAAAAGGAAAAAGCCGGAAAATTGGTCTCCCAGATATAATCACAGTAGTCTGCTGAACTATAAGGGATTTGTCTGAAACATTGGTAAATTTTTTGTTTGCATATAAATATCGTAACCAAAAAATTTCTTTTGATGTTTTACTTTAGCGTCAGGAACCCCAGGGAATAGAAATATATATCATTAGCTTCAAACTGATATTTTTGGACTGTTTTCAAAGAAAGGGGTTGGGGGCAGTTCGAAGACTAATTCAAAACTGTGACATTCGGTAAAGAATTATTCACACACACACACACACACAAACACACAGCAAAGAAAATCTGAGCGCATTGCAATGTTCTGACAGTCCTATCCATTTAGAAACTAAATAGCTACATAAGCATGTAATTCCTGGTAAAGATCTGGGGTTGTTTTGACTGGCTACATAGTCTGTTTCCAATAAAACCATTACCTAGCTGCCATCTCGGGTCATTCTTCTCTACTTCAGACCCTCCCCTGGGTTTAGATAATGATGGAGTTTGACGTTCTCTGCAAATAAATATTGTCGAAATTGTTCCACGTAATGAAGAGGTGATGTAATTGCGCCCTGAGAGTCAAAGGTTAGGAAAGACGCACCCAAAGTGGGGCGCCCTGAGTTTGGTGAGGTGGAAGGTGATTTAAGTGTCCCAGGCCACTTGGGGGTTTTGTACTGGTGGGAAGGAGGATTGGGGGGGGATGTTAGTAAAGAAAGAAAGGTGAGTGAATACCTTGTCAAATGGTGATGCAGACACATTCTTCTAACATTTAGCAATGAGTTCTTATAAAAAAGTAAAGCCAAGTGCATGTGGTTATTGAACTGGAAGCAATCAAGTGCACTCTTAGTATCTGTTTCATAAGGGGTCTGGGTTTTGAATGTGGTGGGAAAGAGGTTTTAGGTTGGGGGGGGGGGGGGTGCAGAGGAAAGTTCAACTTTAGGCCAATATGTTATTTCATCCTAAAGCAATCAGTGTTGTCCTTCAGTCAGCAATGCAATCCAGTTACACAATGTTGCCTGCCCTCCACTTCCTGCAGTAAATAGAAAGAGGGTAAACTGATCCACCAGCCTGCTCCTTACCTACACCACCACCCTGGCTGCCCTAGCATCTAAAACGGCAAAATTATCCACCTTTCCATGTGTTGCTTGATGATCAGCCTTCTTAGCAAAAGGTTACAGGGGTATGTAGGAAAACAAGACAGCTTCAGGTGGAATGGAACTCGGGGTACAACACTGAACTCACACTTAACATTTGTTGTAGACGGGAACCTTGGTATGGGGTCATTGGTCTGTGTAGGAGCACCCTCTCTCTCTTTCCCCCACTCCCCTCTGCAAACACCTGCAGAAATAATTTCTTCCTGCTCCTGGGTCTCGAGTTGTTTATGCATAATTTTTTAGTTTATGCGTATTTTTTTTAACTTGGTCTTTAGTCAAGAAATTTCAGCGGGTAAATGGAGGGTGGCTTTGATGCTTTACAACATTATTTTTTTATGGATAGTGATCAGTGATCTTCTGATTGCAGTGCCTCATGACAAAGTGCAGTTAGACCCCATTCCCATACCTATAGATCTATCTAGCGGGATCAGTCTATCTTCGAGGGAATTCTCGCTAATTTGCACTCAACCTAAGCAGTTTAGATGTCAGGGATGCCTTCTGAAGCTGTAAGGAGGTAATTAAGGAGGTTAAAAAGTTCAACACCTTCAGTAGGCATGCCAGACATCTAAGCCGCTTAATCTGAGTGCAATATATTTAGTTAGAATCCCCTCGGAGATGGACTGATCCAGCTAGATCGATCTAGGTATGGGAATGGGGGTCTTAAGTAATCTTAGGAACTCACTTCTTAATTCTTCTTTTCTCCTTGAGGGAGAGGTTGTATTATATCCGAAGCCAGTTTCACAAAAAACTTATGCCCAAAAATTGGTCTTAACTTAAAGAATGAAAATTGTTCTAAACATTTAGACCATAAATTTTAATTTCCAGGTTAACTCACTGTAATTGAGTTAAATAAAAAATTGTCTTAGCCATGTCTTTCTTATTGCCATAAAACAGGTGCTATGTTGTATTTCATTTCCTTGGACTAATGCTGACACACCTTGGGTCAAAATAGAACGTTTTTGGTTTAAAATTTAAGACCAGTTTTCAAGTTTAAAAGTACCTCTGTGCAGCCTGCCCCAGCAGCTAGATGTAAGTTAATGAAGGGGAAGGCGGCAGTCAACAGAGTTAACATTGAGGTAGTGAAGCAGAAGCCAGACAGTAAACACTGCCAGTGTCAAATGTGAAACAACCACGGAGGTCTCTCGCTTAAAGTTATACTGTGGAGAGAGAATACTTTGGGATTCTTTTTTTGAAATGGTTATATATCGTATTTAGTCAAAACAAGTAACTTTTTTTTAATGAGAAAAAAATGTTATTTAGTTAAAAGCTGATGCTTGTTTGCTATGACTTAGAGGTATCTAATGCTGTTGTTGAATACAGGATATTGGATTTTCTGGATTTTTTTTTTTATTCTGTTCTTACATGAGACAAATAGTAATGCACCATACAGAGTAAAGAGGGAAGAAAAAATTGCCCATTTAATTACACAAAGCTGATGCTTGCTTACTGTGACAAAGCTTGTAGATTTTTGTCCTGTTTGGTGACATATTTGATCCCAAGTCTCTGACCCATGGGTTAATGGGTTGAAAGTAGCTTAACACACTAGGTGTGATAGCCACTGCAACTGTTACATTATTCTGTACAAAATCATTAATGAACAGCTGTGTACCCTTTATCAAGGATACTTGTGAACACAAGGCTACTTCACAGGGAGAGATACAGCTGGACCAGTATGTTTTATGAGACTAAATAGTATTATGCATCCTCCACCCCCACCCCACTCGCACACACCTTAGTGTAATAATAACATGGTAGATCTTCTCTAGGCATACTGATACAGCTGTATCTCTGACATATAAGACTCCTTGTGAGACCTCTCATATGATCAGATGCCAGGTGAAATAAGATTGTGTTCACAATGAAACTATCTACTAGGTAGTTTGAATCAACTCTGCGCAAACCTTTGCTGAATGCAATCAGATGAACAAGCCTCCTTGTTTCAGGCATACTCGTTCTGTATTCTTCTCAATTCCAGGAGGAGGCATGTTAATCTTGTCATCTGATTTCCATTTACAGCTACTAGATGCTGTATGACGTATACAATAAAGGAGTTGGAAACTTGAAATATTTATTTCAAAAGAATATTCTTGTAAATTTTGATGATTTGAATATGTAACAGGTTAATGAGTTCTATTGAGTTTTCTGTAATCAGGGATGAGATTTTTCCGACTGTCAGCAGATTTCCGACTTTTTTAGAGCCAAAAATGTCATGGGCCTAGGCAGCCCTCTGGACCCTCCCACACCACATTTTCTGACTTTTTCACTAAATGACAGTCTAATCCCTGTGTAATTATTTGCAATCAATACTTTGGGTTCATTATGTGCTGTATATTTCAGTGACATAGACCTGGTAGTGCTGGGCAAGTGGGACTCCCTGCCTCTCTGGACGCTGGAGAAGGAACTTCTGGAGAAAAATATCACCGACAAAATGAACATAAGAGTGCTTGACAAGGCTTCCGTAAGTACAAGCATAGACACTCAGACACGTGTAAACTCTAACACACACACAAATGCACACCAACAGGCTCTTGCTCTAATTCACACACACATGTGCGTGCTCACACGTACACATACACACACACACAGGCTCACACAAACTCTCTCTCACACACACACACACACACAGCACCATGTTTCATAGTTCAGTGAAGGAGGGTGAGTTTTTTTTTTTTTTTTTACATTGTAAGTAAAAAATGTGTGGTGTCATGTCCGCAATGCTGCCATAACCACAGAAAACCTCCATATTGGGTGGTGTATATTGTTTCAGTGACACCAGGCTAACTAAGTTACACCTAGATTGGAAGAAAATAGGAAATTCACAGTTGACTAGGTCCATGATAATGAGGTTACGCTCTCCACTTGTTGTAATTTAGTGGAGGTTGGATAACGGTTGTAGTGCCTGGATGAATTGAGGCAATGAAATAGAATACTTTTTAATAGTACTTATGTAACAGATACAGGAGATTTTGCCAAACAAAAAAAAAATAAATTATATTAGAAGCCTTTGAAAGATTTTGTTAAAGTTCCGTAGGAATTTAATGCAAATACAGAAATTTTGTGTATTAGATTTTATTAACTGGGAGTTAGAATTACATTTAAACTGTGTGGTGTAGTTTGAAGATAACGTTCTCAGCACTGCTTGCAATTTATTAACCAAATGCCTCAAAACAGGTGTTGCTATCTTCTAACATCACATCTAAAAACACAGGGAATGTCAGTAAAAGGTTTGCATTACACTCGAACATTGCTGCCCCGAGTTTTCAAATAGTAACTTGTTTCTTTTTAAGTATATTCTGGCTGCAACAGAATTTGAAAAGTAAATTTCCTTTTTTCAAATAGTAAGAAAAAAAACTGATCAGTTTGTGCTGCTGGCTCTGCGGGGTGTTCACCACATATAGACCAGTAACATGAAGGGGAAGGGGTGCGGTTTCGTTCTGGTTCTTAGTAATCATTTCCTTCAGGTTTGCACATATACAGGGCGTGCCAGAAGATTAAACTCAGTTTGCAAAGATAGCACATGCCCTTGTGAGGCAGAGATAGTTGGATAACTTTGTTAGGAAGATAAATCGTACATTTAGATTTAAAAAAAGACAGATTAGCTAGATGTATATGTATTGGATTAAGGCTTAGGTGGGAAGCTTTGAGAAATCATTGAAGTTGTATGGTCAATTATTTTTTCCTAAGTAGATTTTGTGCCAGCTGAGGTCAAGTTGAACTCTGGTACATATATATATAAACTGGGTCAGTTGAGTCCGCTTGGGACCGTTTTTGTGGTCATATTTACTTGGAGGCTATTTGATTTTGAATTTTTTAAAATTGTTTTTTTGTTATTTTTATTTATTGTTTTTTCTACGAAATTAACTCAGTTTGGTGTCAGTTAAGGTGAAGTTGAGCCAAGAGTTCACAAGTGGAGATCACATTAGTAATCTAACCAAGTGATTTAACTGCACCACTGCCACTACAGTCTTGACAATTTGAGTGGTTGATTTAATTTTGTAAGTCGAGGGCACGGTGTACGGTGATAATTCAAAACATTTGAACAATGTGAATTAATAAAAACATTCAGGAAAAAAAGTTGTGTAAGTAATACTTCAAAATTTTGCTACAAAAGAAATCTTGAAAAACTGTTTTCCATTTTGTAGATTGTATTTTGTTGTGAGTGTCTGACAACGATAAATCTTTTTAAAAATGAATGAAGTAAAATATTGCATAAATCGAGGTGTTTGAAATTTTTAGATAATTACCTTAGTTCTGTCAGTACCTCGTTGTCTGGGGACGCAATTATATTCTGATTAACTGGAATTGTGTGGGGTTCATTTTTGAACGAAACCTGTGACCTGATTTCCACAGTGAAGGGCCAAGTGGTGTTGAATTTGTGAGGAAGAAAACAGCGTTGGTTTTCAAATGGCATATTTCATTGAGTTTGACTCAATGTAAAAATATTGTATTAACTAAGTACACGAGTTTGTATGTATCTTAAGTTTTAGAAATCTTTGTCAGTTGTCTTATGAAATTATAGCCACTAATGTTGTATAAAACCTCAGTCGCTTATGTCATACAAATCTGGTGAAATGGAATGTAAAATTTGTTTTTGTCAGCAGCTCTGTCTTCAGCAGTAAAGGTGCTTATAACCATCCTGTTAAAAATAACTCTCTCTACTCGTGATGTTTCACCTTAAAAGGGGGGGGGGGGGGGGTCAAAATAAATATATTGATGGATATATTGTAATGAAGTAGCCAGCAGTTAACGTCTAACACTTTTTTTTGTGTGTTTTACTAAAAGAGAGAACCAAATACCATAATTAATAACACAAATAGAAAAGAAATATTGATTTGTTCTCAAAAGAATCTGGTAAGAATTCCAAAAAAAATTTTTTTTTTTTTTTACTTACAGTGTTACTCTCTGTCACCAGTAACAAAATGATAATGATTATGGTGTTATTGAATTTAAGAAATAAGAATATTATCACTATGTTAAAAAGAACGGATAGAAAAGAGAAAAAAATGGGCAGGATCTGGAATGTGGTAATATATGACCTCCAATTATGTTCATTCATGAATTTTGACCCTCATTTGATTGAAAACAGATTGGTGTGCCAGAACCAATTATTACCCCATTTATATCAATGTGTTCTTAGAGGATGTGAATTTGACCCGATAACTGCATGCTACCATCCCTGCCACTCCCCCCCCTCCCCCCTGCGTGAATACTTCAGACCTTATTCAGGGTTTTTAATGCATTTTTGAATGAAATATATGAAAGATTGAATTCTAGAAATTTCACAAGCCCAAGGGGGAGTTGATTGCTTTACATCATACCAATGCAGACAAGCTGAAACTGTCAGTCTGATCGGTCATGACATGGAACATTTGTCTGGACCCGTAGAAAATTGGACTTGGTCAGTCCAAAGGACAGACGAGAGTTTTAAAAACCACAATAGTGAATTTACAGTCATCGTATGACATACTTTACTAATAAAATTATATAAAACCCAAAGCGTTTTTTTTTTTTTTTTCCCCTTCCATTTCAAATCTGTCACATTCACAAACAAAGTAAGCTACCTAATCGTACTGGTAGTATCTGTCTCAAACGAGTAGGGTGATTTTCTGTCCAACAAAAATTCATTTGGTCCGGCAAATTTTTCATTACTGATGGTCCAAATGTTTTCAGCATGTCTGCAATGTGACAGTCACACTACAGAAGTCATCATACAACCAGACTTTGGACACTGAGTGAGGTCAGACAAGACTAGAAATCTTTAATTTTGAAAACCTTGCTTCTTTCCTCACTCACCCGCCATTGTAAATTACACTTTACTTGTACCCAAACCTTGAGGATCTGACTCCTTGGTCTTAAGCTTCTATACTTTTAGATGTATAGGTCAAGTACTTGGATCAAGGATGCATGTGTAAATGGATGTTGTTGGTAACTTTTTAATGATGTTCCTTCACCCTTGATTCCCTTCATGGAAAGCACTCAGGATGAGAGGAGCTTGGGGGGAAAGCACTTGCTCTCTTTGCTGTTAGTGTAATTTTATAGGTTAAGTGCTGAGACAGCAGAGTCCTGCACATACATCAGTTTGTCCAAATTTGTATTTCATCTTATCAGCTTTTTTGTGTTAAGATGGTAAAAAATTAATTGCTTTTAAAGAAACATGTTTTACCTGTGACATATAGACTCTTCATCATAGGGGCTTGGTTACATTACTTTGTTATCAACATAAGCTCCAAAAGTTAGGATTAGAATGTTAACACATGGAGGCGATTACAATTTCCATTCTTCACATCTTCAGATATTTTCAAGATTTTCCGTTTTGACAAAGAGTCGATCTATGCTCCATAAATAAATCCCAGTCATAGCTCAGAATTTTATTTTTACTCCAGGTCCCAATTGTGAAACTGACCGACATCAAAACTGACGTCAAGGTGGATATCAGCTTCAACATGGTGAATGGTGTGAAGAGCGCTAAACTCATTATGGTAAGGCTACACAATTGTGCTGTCGTCTGCTTTCTTTTAGTCTAATTGTGTACAACACTGTACGTCGTCAGCTCTGACGCATTTGCTATGTTATTTCTGTCGTGTTTAATTGGATTTGTCACTAAATAGCGTTTTAGTTTTTGTGTTTAAAATGTATGCAGTTTTAGATGAGAAAAACATTTTTTGTCTAAGTTTTTTTATGGAGAACTTGACCTTAAACCAAAAATGTTTGGGAACGTGTCGCATGATGAGGAAAAGGGTAACATCCTCCATACAGGCTTTTAAACTTCACATGACCTCAAAAGCTAAAAACTCCTTGTGATGTCATCTCCCAAAACCACCACCCCCCACCCCCACCCCAAAGTGTAACCCCACCTTAAGCACAGTCCTGCTAATAATAGTAATATGCAGGTATAGCTTAAGTTCATGCATATAGAATTAGGGGAGCCTGCCACTTTGTAAAAGTTGACTTCCTGTTAAAATATGTACTTTTTTATTTCCAAAGCAAGGCTGTGGTATATCTTCTTTGTTACAAGTGTATATGTAACTGTGTGTGTGTGTGTGTGTGTGTGTGTGTGTGTGTGTGTGTGTGTATATATATATATATATATATATATATACGAAAGGCTGACTAATATGCTTCATGAAGTTTCTGTCTTCACTTGAGGATCTAAATATAGTTCATTGTTTATACACTAGAACTAAAAACTGTGCCTGAAATGCCACTGTGATTTCACTTCATTGCTATTGTTGTATGTTTAAGACTGGAATTTATCAGGATGTTTCTGCTTGTCTTTGCTATGAATATTTATAAATAGCCCATATTCATACATCACAAAGCGGAACTTGTCCTGTATTGCTTTCATTTGACCCATTTGTATGACAAATTCTGCCATCTTGATCAGTTGGTTATGTTTGTGTTGTTTTCTTTTTATGAAGAGACATTTGTCATTAATATGTAACTACTATTTACCATGCCCTGGATAATAATCAATTAAAAGTTACCATTTTCTTTCATATAATGAAATATGAATTCTCTATATATATGGCATAACAGTATTTCATATTGTGGTTTCAGAAATACTGGGACCAGTACCCCACTTCTACCACTAGTACTACCATAGTGGTATAGATGATATAACAGTATTTCATATTGTGGTTTCAGAATTATAGGGACCAGTACCCCACCCTGCAGTACTTGGTGATGGTTCTGAAGCAGTTTCTCTTGCAGCGTGACCTGAACGAGGTGTTCACTGGAGGAATCAGCTCTTACTGTCTCATCTTGATGGTTGTCAGCTTCTTACAGGTAGGTGCTGACACCTGGTGTCAAGTATACAAATCTGCTGCTACCTGTCATTGAATATTGGTACTTGAACTGTTGCTTTAAGCACAGGAAATAAGAGGGAAGAGTAGATTTTTTTTTTGTTTAATACAGTTGAAACCATCATCTCCCCGGTGTCTTGTATTGATTGTTGGTAGTATGTGCTGCCACCTATAGCTGAATATCAGAATTCATGGAATCACATAGGATATGGGCATTGTTAAAGATTTAGGAAAGTTTTTGGGTATGGGAAGGGGCGGTAAATCTTTTCTTAACAATCTCTGTCCCCAGCTTGACCTTTTAACTAGAAATGCAGTATTTGGCACACCAACCAAGCCCATATATTTTCTTTGTGATTGATAATTGATGAGTTAAGTATTTTCTCCTGCCTCTCAGCTCCACCCCAGAATTGACGCCACCTCTGAAGATGCCAATCTCGGCGTTCTCCTCATCGAGTTCTTTGAGCTGTACGGCCGCCACTTCAACTACCTGAAGACGGGGATCCGTATCAAGGGAGGCGGGGCGTATGTGCCAAAGGAACAGATTCAGAAGGAGATGGAGAATGGTTACAGACCTTCTCTGCTCTGTATCGAGGACCCTCTTAACCCAGGTACGTAACAGGGGTAGTGAGAAATGTGTGGCTTTTGTTTGTTTTAAAATAGACCTTGCCTAATCCCATAGGTTTTGCTGACATCAAATTATCAAAAAACTACAACTGTTTGCATATGACTTAGTAACTGTTTAATTCAACTGGAATTCATCAGTGAAGTACCTTTTTATGAAAGGTACAGGTGAAGCAAATAATAAATATCTTCTCTGGTTTATTTTTTATTGTAGGAAATGACATTGGGCGCAGCTCATATGGAGCCCTGAATGTTCGTAATGCCTTTGAGTATGCCTACCTGACCTTAAGTAACGCAGCCCTGTCAGCCAACTCTGATGTATTCAAGGGACAACAGAGGTATGTCAGGGTGTCTGGAGTCCTGATAGAAATTCCTCTTTCTTTAAAGATTACAGGTCTTGAGATATTTGTCATTTTCTTTATTTAAGGCTGGTTTCAGAAAAATTCTTTGAAAAGAAAAAAATTAAAGTTTGTGAATACATGAAAAAATTATTTACATTTCAGAGTATGAAAACTGATGACCACAACTATAAGTTGTTAAAGCATATTACAAAACCTTTCAGCTATTACTCATGCCTTGATCAGTATTTCGTACAATGTTGTTGACATCTATGGCGTTAAGTGGAAAAAGTGTCGGCCATTGTCCCTCTGAGAATGTTGTGTATACATGTCTTTACAGTCTTCTCAGTCGCATCATCCGCGTCACAGATGAGGTCGTGGAGTACAGACAGTGGATTAAGGAGACGTACGGCAAAGCCGCGGAAGACGTGGTGATAGAGGCTGCGTCCTCTCCCAGCCCGAGTCCCAGTCCCAGTGCCAGCCCCAGCCCAAGTCACAGCCCAAACAGAGACGGTCCTAGTAAGACCTATGCCAGCGTGGCCACACAGCCACCTGCTAGACCTCTAGTCAAGGAACAGTTAGTGAGGTAAGGCAGCTCCGTGTATGTGTGTGCGTGTGCAGGCCTGCATGTATGGCAGAAGACTTATGTTTAGTAACACAGACAATTGGATATTTTGGTTAAGTGTTTACTATTTAATTGAAAAATATTCCTGCTATTGTCTCCAGGGGTAACCTGTCCAGTTTGAAGGAGGTGGAGATATCTGACAGCGGCAGTTCTATGTGCCAGTCTTCTTCCTCTCCTGCAGCCTCCAGCAGCTCCAGCATTGCCAGTGACACAGTAAGTGGGATCTCTCTCTCTCTCTCGCTCACACACACACACGTGTCTCAGTGGTTTTGCAAATCTTTCTTCCTAGATCTAGGTTTGAATGTGTCAAACATATAAAGTGATGAAAAATTTTAATGAGTTAATAAATAGAAAACAGATAAAGAAAAATAAAAAGCAGCCCTCATATATCATTTTCTTTACAGGAGTCTGATATATCTGTGGAAAGTCCCAAAAGTCGCCCCCCTGCCAAAAGTGCCTCAGTAACAATCATACGGAACAGCAGCATGCCCACCAAGTCTGATGCCTCGCCAAGTCCGCGCCACTCTGCCTCCCAGCCCACACTCACCAAAAAGAGAGACATAAGCTCCGACTCAAGAAGACGCCGGTCCGCATCTGTGGCAAGTAATGACTCTGGGCGTGGCGGTGGCCGCAGGACTTCTGCTTCATCGAGCGTGGCTGCACCAGACACTCACAGTGAGACTGTCCTGCCAAAATCTGCAACTGTAGCTCATGGCTGGACACGCACCTTTCGCAACCAATCAGCAATGGGTTCTGGTGGAGGTAACCAAGGTAACAATGGAACAGGGAGTGGTGGTGGAAAGAAATACAAGTCTTACGCAAAGCGCAGGAAAAATAGTAACGGACAAAATTCTCAGCGCCGCGACAGGGACAATAACAATCCTGCAGAGGGCGGACGGCGGTGATACTGCTTTAGAAGTCTGCCATTTTACTTTGGCAGGCATTGACTTCAATATGCTCTGAAATGTTCTTCGGAGAAATCCATTACAAGATTCCTTGTAAACTACCCTCAGTGATTCAAAACAAGAATTCTGAGCAGTGATGGAAAATTTCTCCGCGTCTGTACAAAGCTCCTCTCCTCTTTACGTAGACAATCCATGTCATGTTACCATGGACAACTGGAGCTTCTTAGAAACTACTGATGGAAGCATTGATATAGGCAGAGGTATAGGCAGACTGCCAAGGTACAGAGGCCACTATAGTGGGTATGAGGAGGTATATTAAGAGGGAGGCATGTGAAAGTAATCAGATGGTGTGAACAGTGTGGAACTTTGTCTCTTGTGTGGTAATGATACTGCACGTTGAAAAGATATCCACCGAGGTTTGAGCTCGCCTGTTTATGATGGATGACGGCATTGAAACTTGGAGAGATGAAGATTCGAAATGATGGCTGCAATAATGCAGAATTTATAGTCCTGTGATGATGTCTTTCTATTATAGTATACAATATTACGCAATCATGACAACCAAAAAAAAAAAAATTTAAAATTGTGAAAAAAAATTCTAAAAATATTTTCCTTCCAGTTTGCATGTAAATTATTGTGCTTGACTTTTTTTCTTTTCTCAAAAAAGAAAAAAAAAACAATATTTAAAATGTCTAAAAATGGAAAGAAAGGAAAATATAAAGACAAATCTTACAGCATTCCAACACTGGGAAAGATTGTGACAACATTAATTTTGTCCGGGTGTGCTTTTAGTCTGGTGAGTTCAATGTTCAGGTGTGCAAAGACCCCTCGCTTGTCAGAAGAGAGATTTTGACAGAATGACTTGCAAAAAAACAATCAGTTTAGTGGAAGTAAAGTGTTTAATCCAAACAAAAAATTCAAACACTTAAAAAAAAGTATCTTATACAGCTGAGAAAAATATTTTTTAGGTGCTGGTTGATTTTATATATCCAGGAATGACTTTGCAAAGATTAAGTTCTAGTCAAGAGATTGTCAGAAAAAAAGATTGTTTGAAACAAAATAAGACTATTGAATTTTTTTTTTTTTTTTTTTTTTTTTTTTTTTTTTTTTTTCATTTTTTGAGAATGATTGTGTCTCTATGACCTGGACTGCAGTACTGACAGCTGTTATAATTGACAATCTTTGAAGATGTTATGTTATGTTACATGGAGCAATAACAGATGGTGGATTTGACAAAGAGTCACATGTCCAGTTTATCTATGAGTTGTCAAGATTATTTTTATTTCATTTTAAGAAGTTGCAAACGTAACTGCAGAATATTGGGGTAAAGAATAACTTACTAAAAAATTTTTAAGGATTTCCAAAAAAAATGATAAAGCATACCTTTTTAATTCTTGCAAAATTGCACAAGACTTTTGTGTTGGAAACAAGGTGAATTTCTAGTTTTAATTTCATTTCTTTAATGACGCAGTCTTTCATACCCTCAAAACAAGGGGATGTGCAGCACTGGTGCCGTCTGGTGAGATGTACTAAAGGAAAATCAAAACAAATGTTGGATTTTTTTATATAATTATTTTTTTTTATTATTTATTTATTTTGTGTGTGTGTTTCTGTTAAAAGTATTGAAGTATGTAGTATATTATTGATTTTAGTTGTTCTTATGGATACTTAATTACAATAAAAAAGGAAATGTGTACTCCATATATTTAAGAAAAACAAAGTGAAAAGAAATGCACAGCTTCAATTATAACCTTATCTTGAAGAGTTAAGCAATTTTCTTGATTCAAATGAAATATGGAATTTTTTATTATTGACCAGCAATGTTTGGACTTACTCATTACTGCACAAGTCTTACCATGCAAGATTTTTGCCTAGAAGACTTCAGTGTCTTTTCTGTTTTATGTATAAATGGTGAACTAGATTTTATTGCAATATGTGTAAATGGCTAGTATTATTGTACAGTGTGGATAATGTGAAATATCCACAGTAATAAATAAGTAAAAAGTTTTTTTATAGATGTGTTGGACAGATACGAGGCAGGTTATCTAACTTGGTGTAAAAATACAGATGCATCTCATCAAATATTATTATATTTTGTTGAATTCAAGCACAGACCAGAGTTGTTCACTTTTGGCCAGATTTTGTCAAAGTTGGAGACCTCGTTTCCTCAGTATGTGCAATCCAAGTTCACCTTTAATTAAGATTGAAGTTATTTTATTTAACACATGGATACAAGAAAAGTTTGGACTTAAAATGATAAGTTTATTGGAAACCTTGTTGAGCACTGCTCTAATAGTTACGGGATTTCTGTTTTCAGCAAAGTTAAGGATGCATCTTTTATGGTAGACTAATAATTTTTAACAGTATGGCAATAAAATGTTTCTCAATTACATGCAAGATATTTGAACTAACAACTGCTAGCAATTAGAGAAATAGCTAGAGAAGATGTGGTATTTCAAGAAAGTTAACTATAAGGCTTTTTATTATTATAATTATTATTGTTATAACTGTGGATCAAGAAGTTTGCTTTTATATGGATAAATGTATGATAGTGACATGTGGTGAATAGAGTGGTCGAATGGCTAAGAGTTGAATATTCTTATACAATCAAGACGTCTCGAGATCTTTAGCTTGGAATGTGAGCAAGATGTGATGTTGAATTCAGCAGAGACGTAGAGTGAGAGGGTAACGTGGTAGAATGTTTTGTCACAATTTAAAGTCCAATAATGTGGAGAAGCATTTTGAAAATATTTTTCTCCAGTTTCTTAGAATAAAGGTTCTTTTTACGGACCACAAATACAGAGTTGTTGTTATCATTTGTTCAGTTGAGAGTGACAGTTTGAGAGCAATTTTTATATATCTGTTTAAAATTGTTTCTGGTTAACTGTGACTGGGAATCGTTAAGGAATTTTGTCAGCATTTTGCTAAAAAAAAATCCTGCTGGTTTTTCTTGCGATGTGGTCTGAATGGTGAGCGCCAGGTGGCAGCACAATGGTGTGCAGGTACCCTCTATCAGAGCCACAGATTGTTTTTTCACCAAACATTCGCAGATATGTGTCGTTTTAAAAAATCATGGGACTGTTTTGCACTGTGGCCCATTAATGAAATCTCGAGGATGATTACGTAGCTGGTCATTATTTGCATAACTACCCAGGCACTGCCACTCAGCAGGTCAAATCCAAGCCCCCTTGACAGCAATCAAAACAGTTGAATGTTCTGATCTTTTAAAATCACTTGCTCTTTTTTTGACAAATATAAAGAGCCCCTTATGAAAAGCTTGTTACTTCAGAGCATTCCTTCAAACCATGTGACTTGTTTCAGCAGACATCTCAGCCAAGACAGGAAGCCTTTCTTCCACAGAGCGGACACAGCGTCACAGTATCATTTGCGCGCTGACAGAATTGGTTGCTGCCCTCTGGCCAAAAGTCACAGGGTTCCGTTAGAGAAAAAGTGCACATATTAAAATCTGCGAGCCTGGTAGTGGGTTGTCTGCATAAATGATTTGCTGAGGTCTTTATTTCATTTATGAATGCAGAATGTTTATATAATTCTGGCAATTCGGATTTAGTTGCTTGATATCACTATGATACATAATAGGCAAGTTTATTAAAAGGACAATCGTCAAAGTCTATGCCATTAACTTTTCAGCATTCGCCATTCGGACCACCTAAAACTACTGGTCAAAATCAGAATTCACTGATCCGAATTAAAATTTTATAAGACTGGACATTTTCCCCAGTTGCATTGATATTAACAGGAATGTCATATATTTATATCAAATTAATTTCTTTATCTTATAGCATAAAAGAATCTGTACGACTGTCATCTTTATGTTCCATCTGTTTTATTGCAACTTTTCAGAGCCTTAATTATTGACAATCGGAATTTAACAATATTGTTCTTAAAAAACAGAATTTGATTTTTTTTTACGCAGTCACTATTTTCATGAAATGAAATATATTCACTAGATGCAACCGACATTCATCTCAAGGGTTAATTTTTCCTGCAGTGCTTCAGCTACAGCTTTAAGACCCATATAAAGATCTTCGCCTACGAGTGGGATGAAACGAGGGGGAAGCTCGAATCTAAAAGACCAATCAGCCGTTCTTATACTGGGACTCAATTCTACACTGTAGGAATACTTAATGCCCGCTTTGCCCTTAGCCCAGTCGCGAGAGCCCCCGGCAGCGAGATCTAGAAAAATAGAAAATGGATCGAGTGAAATAGAGTCAAATTCTAATGGCAGAGATTTCAAAATAACATGGTGAATTATAGCACTAATGTGGCCTTTTACCTATACAACTTCAGGTACTTTCTCTATTAATTGGGTCATAAAAACCAATTGTGTAATTACTTTCCCAATTTTGTGAGGACAAATGGAAATTGCTCTTTAAGACTGGCACCCATAATTAAGTAAAAGTCGCTCTAAAACCCACTTTTAGGGGGAGGGGGGAGAAAATAGGGAACCCTGGAAATTTTTGAGCAAAGATTTAGGGTGGGGGGTTGAAATTTGAAAATGACAGATGGGGGGGTCTCGAAAAAATTATCTTGGCTACACATGTTCAAGTTTTTCATCTCTCAATTACTAGTAACTTTTCATTTAATTTTCATTAAAATTTGCGAGAATAATACATTGTTTTTACGCCTTCTCTTCGAGCGTAATATGAAATGAAGCACCACATGGTATGGTATGTTTGATATTGTCCTGTTGAATGCATCTTTTATGATTTATGTGAATCTGTTCATACAAAGTATCAAATATAACTTTAATACATGTATGTATAAAATATCGACAAATCTTATCCGATTAAATTTCATTATATCTTTTGTCTTTCTTTTCATACTACCAGATTTCATTTATAAGAATGAATGGAATAAATTCTGTAGTATCTATAGTATACTGTTAAATCCCGAAAGAAAGGCAGACACCTGTTTATACAAAAGAGAAACTTTCCGTTCCAAAGTAAGTTATCAACATCTCTATAAACAGTAGTTAATACTCAAATATAGTACAACATACTAGAACAGTGATACAAATGGTATTTTAGTGTGTATGTGTTGTGTGTTAGGAAAACATACATGATAGCAGTCCTGCAGCAGATCCAGTCAAATATTCTTCTCCTCTGACAGCAAGTATGGCAGCAGCGGCTATGTTGGCGATTCTTAGCTGGAATAAAGTAAGACAGCCTTCTTACAGAACTATTTGAAAGATGTTTAAGTAGACAAATTCTAGGGAATTTAAACACAAGCTCATTAATCTTGGAGGTATATAGTATCCAGAAGTGATCCTAGAATTACGAACCACAAAGTTGGTTTTGGGGTTTGTAATTGCCTAGGTTTTGAGTCACTCTAGAATGGAGATGTAGACTGGTAAAGGGAATCATCTGGGATGATCTGAAGTCTTGTAAATTAGCGTTAAATCAAATCAGAATTTAAAGGAGAGAAGAAACAGCTGCAGTAATAATGGTAGACAAGTGAGCGCGCTGCAGCAACGAATAAAAGATGCTAGAATTTATCAAGATATATTTTTGTTATTTTCTATTAAAATATACTATCCAGATTTCCTAAACAAATTTATTTTTTCGGGAAAAAAGCAGCCATCCCCTACTCAATGAGCATCGCTCAATCCGTCCCTGTATTTGGATTCGATGTTTTATACCATATCTCATTGAATAATTCAATTCTAAATGATTGACCAGTCACTCATCATCTTATTATATGTGTCTTCTTGAACATTCCAGAAAGATACAGCCACATCAAGTACTTTTATTTGAGGGGTTTTTCATGCCTAGTAGTAGCTTTGCAGGAAATGTTGACAGAAAATATGATTTTGGGACACACTTCAACGTGGAGAGGATACCTTTATATTCCTCTGAATCCCGCAACATTACTAATTCCATATGTTTTGTGTGCCACTGTATTGATTTTGGAGACGAAATTCCCGAAACACAGCTTCTACCTTATGGGTTTAAAATTTAACATCTCTTGAAGCGATTTCACGCCCGTATGACGTCACGTTCTGTACTCAATTTTTCAGGCTTAATAATAATTATAATAATAATAATAATAATATCATCTCACCAGTTCATCGTAGTCACCTGGAAGGATTCTGGTGTACCCCCATGGCGTCAGCCATAAATTTCCGTAACTATGGAGACTAATGTAAATCTTAATGTCACGCCTCTTAGACAAGATAAAATCACTCATCGCCTGGGTTTCTGGTTCGGAAAACGCCCTCTTGCCAGCGAAAGTATTGTGACAGGGGTCCGGGTCAGTTCCAGCCTCTAAGAAAAGAATGACTTTTACATAGTATAAAAACTAAATATTTTAAAAATGTAATTGTAATGTTGATTCTGTTAATTTCTCTTATTTCAAAGGTTTCTTAACACTCACTATGTTTTCTCCAAAACATTCATGTGGTCTTTTTTATTGCATAGTCTAAAAGACTTTCGTTTCACGAAATAAACGCAATTATTTGATAATTATTACTTCTACTCATTGCTTAACAATGAACTGCAAAATCTGTTTTCATATTATTTCATTGTAATAACCCCTGAAACTGGCACAGCAAGGTCTAGGCAATTCCTTAAACCGCCACCATGCATGTTGATTGTTTAGTTTCCAGTGAGTTCCAGTGTTAACATAGTTCAGTACTACATTGTAATACCTCATTAACATACGTTACATGCTTACAGCCCAGGCAAAAAAAAAAAAAAAAACAGTTACAGCTGCGACAGAATTTATTGCATTCCTTTGAAGTCTCTTAATCAACATACTTGAAGTCAGACAGAATATTTTCAAGTGCAACATGATATATCCAAAATATCCCATTGCAATATAAATACTCCCAATAATTTATGAAAAATGGAATATATCAATTGTAACGCGCTGTTTTACACAGAAATCTATTTCCAAAACCACGTTTCTAAATATACAACTAACTACAGATATATTGAAAAATTCCGGAAAAAAAGATTTTGCTTCATAGTCTAGCATGCCTGCTTACCCTGCAATGTCTTTATCTGTAATCCTTGAACAGAAATGCTGTACTGTTCTGAAAGAACTGTTCTTGGGCTGTTTTTCTATTTTCTCTCACCAATCGGCGGTCATCTTGAAAAATGTCTCGAAGGTTGTAACAAACTCAATGTTGCTTCTCTTACCATAAGGAATACATATCTTTAAAAAGAGTCTCAGAAAAGACATTGCAGCGTTCCAGCATTGGGCCCTAGGAGTGGCAACTCGACTAAAACTTTTGGTCATTAGTGTATGTATGTGTTCTGGCGCAAACGTATTCCTACCATTCCAGTGAAAGTTAAAGTTCCTGTTAGCATCGACTCCGTAGCAATCATTATCCTGCTTTGAACGTGTCTTGCGCCACATGCGATCCTAAAACAGTGCGAGTGAAGTAATTTATTAGCACATTTAAGGCTTGAGTCAACTTGAAAGGTTTAAATGAGGGTCCTATTGGTGGTGGTGGGGGGGGGGGGGGGTATCACACTTCACAGGAAATAAAATCATCAAATCACAAATCAGAGTAAATAAATTTTAATTCACATCTCATTGAAAATTTGAGTAGAAAATCACAAATCACCGTGTAAAATGACTTCGTTTTATAAAAAAATGAGAAATAACAAGGCAGCAAAGCTGTCAAACGTACAGAAAAAAGCAAAACATAATGTTGCACAAAATAGGACACCGTCAATTCTGATGCAATAATACATCATGCTTAACTGCAAAGCCAGCATCAGATTTTATTTAATTCTGCGCAACAGGTAATACCAATGAAAGTAAAATGTGTAACAAGCATAAGGCTTCAGACCTAAGAGAGTTCAAGTTCATGCTTTGAAAATACAAGAATGAGAAAATTCCACAAAAAATTATAATCCAGTAGAGCTGTTTTTCTAATTTTAGTTGCACGACAATCCTAAGAATCATTCTTGAAAGTTAAAAAATAAGAAGTGGCTCATTTTTCTTTGCATAATATTTGTGGTGGTATTGCACTGAGTAGGTTTTTTATTTGTCAATTTTGATGCAATATGACATAATGATTAACAGTCCAGCTCTACTGGATTATTATTTTGACTCATACATTCACTAATGTATTATTGCATCAGAATTGACAGTATCCCATTTTGTGCATTATTATTCTCTGCTTTTTGTCTGTGCATTTGACGGCTTTGCTGGTTTGTAATAATTAGCAATTATATAGTATAAATCATAATCGTTCTTTTACGTGTGTGTGAGAGTACTCATATCCATCAGGGTTGACCACGGGTAGAATATACCAGTCATACGAGTCCACCAAGTTCTTCACCTCTGGCTGGTCGTAGTCACTGATCAGCTTGAAAATAAGGGGGTAGATTTTAAAATGATGCAAAACAATAATTAATTTTGAACAGAGTAAAAGTAATCAGCCACACCCGAAGAGTGTAAAAAGTAAAGAGCAGGTTTCTGTTACGGAAACCATTTCTGTACAAAGCGTGTACTTACAGTCCCATGAATGTGTACCTTGTTTATAAAGTAAAGAGCGGAGGAGATCCCAATCCACTCCCTGGCGTGCAAGCCAGAGTCTATCCATATTGCTGGTTTGTTGATTTGGGGATTAGGGGTTCCAATCTGAAATTATACTAGAACTTTTTATGTCCAGTTTGAATGATAGGAAATGATAGGAATGGAGGTTATAATCGAAAGAATATAAACATGTTCATTTATGAGGCTTGACTTTTTGATCCTTCATCAAAGGTCATTGATCACAATACCGTGGTTCGTGGGTAAAATGCAATAGGTTAGTCTTGATAAAAACGATGATTTACTTTCCAACCTTTTTTTCGTCTTGCCAGCTGTCTTATCTCGTATTGTCTTGTCAGCAAATGTAGGAGTAACCGTTTCAATCCAAACGAAATAACAATCATATTTGGAAAGAACTAGACAGAACTTGAAACGCGCCAATCTAGAACTATTTTATACTCATTACTGTATACCTCATGGTAGATTTGACGCCAATAATTCGTCCTGTGCTTTGAAAGACATATATATAACGTTGATCCTCGCATGCTTATTACCGAATTATATCAATTTTCCTTAAAAGCCGTATGCTAATTACTAAGTGAGGAATATTTAAAGAACGACAATCTTTCCACTAATCTAAAATGTCGTACATGATATGTTAATAAACCCCCTGTATGCTAAATGTGCCCTCTGTATGCTAAACTTTACCAAAATAGTTCATATTATATGCTTATCACCGTACCTTGATGGCACGTAGTGCTCGCCCTTCGGAGGATTTATACCTTAAGTTGAACACGGAGCATTTCCCGCCACACGAACTCTCCATCGTCTTCAGCCATTTATAGATCTGAAGTCAAGAGCGAGAAACCCTGGTTTCAGAGTTCACTGAGAACTCCCCTCCCTATTATCAGCATCTATATTATCTGCAGTCTCTACAGTTTCAAGAGAACTCTTCAATCTCAGGGTAAGTAACGGGATGAAGGTAATTTAATACCGAGAGTTGGTCTTAGGTTCTAGATAAATGTTTTAACTGCTGTCGCCCAAAGTTTAATTTGAGTAATTTTGAGCCTGTTTTTTGACAACACAGAAATTGTGCTTTTGTTTTTGATTTTTTTTTCTTGTCGACTACTGAAGATAAACACTGGTGCTTAAAATAACAATTATGTAGAAATATTCTATTCAAAACGGAAAAACTAAGAGAAGACAAGTACGTTAGATAACATATTGGTTTGTCTTCACGCGCGCATGTGCGTATATGTAAACTAGAATAACGATGATACATGTTATTTGCAATTATAGGGCCTAATCAGCAATCATTTTTATGCCTTACGACGTCAACCCTATTGTAACCGCTCTGGTTGAATTGGGCTTGAGGTGGCAAAGATCGTTTCTCCCTTCGCTGGACTTCCGGTTTTTCTTCATCTATCACTCTGGAATAGGTGTGTTAATATGTACTTTTTACATTAAACACAAATAAAATGATCAAATACAGGAACTAACGAGGTACACTTCAACAACAAGCCACGTTGCGTCCTGGTTTATGCTGGCTGGTAGAGTAGATATATAACTGTCATTGAAATAAAGCGTCAAACCGTTATGCACTTCGAGAGTGATCTATATGACGAAATACAAGAAATGAGTAACTGCTAAGCGTTGCACCCACATATACTGATGAATCTTTGCCAACTATCCAAATTCAACCAGGTTGTGGAACATCATTGAAATGTGTACGAAAAAAACACCTTTGGTCAATCGGTTTCAAAAGCTGAAAAACTGAAATTGGCCAATAGCACTGTAATATCCAGCAAAGACCAAAAAAAATAGACAGGTGTGATGAATATTATTGGGAGATCAGCTCAAAGAGAAAGAAGCACTAAGCAACATTACCAAAATGCCCATACTAAAAATAATAGGGATGGGGTCGTGGTGGCTGCAATACGTTTGGTGGAGTCTCACTCTTGAACATTATGAGGAAGCTTTCGACAGACTTACTGTCAGCAGAGTACAGGTATTGGCTGATCGTGTAAATGAATACAGTATCCTGAGTTATAATGACCAAAAAATGGCCACGATAAGGCGCATGTCGAATGAGGTATAAAGAATTAAACTTAAGTTTACTTTTATACCTGAATCAAAGCGCGGCTCCAGTACGCAGTTCTCAAGATATGAAATGTCAACTACTAGAAAATTGCCATAAGCAAAAGCAACCTTTATAACTGGTATTCATTGAGCTGATTACAGTATTTGACTTGGTGAAGTAGGAGAAAAAGTTAGTAGCCCTTTCAGAATGACATGCCATGCGCAATCTAATATGATAATTTATCATCAAATCTTTTTCCCACAGATTTTGACTTGAAACAATGATGTGTTTAAGCTTCCACAAGTTTCCACTGACATATTTTCCTCCTCTATATCTTTGTCGCATGCCTTCGGGACTTTAGAAAACGACATTTATATAGACATATACATGTATATGCACGTCCCAAAGCCAAAACAGATCTTTACCAACAATTAATATTTAAGATTCGATTTAACTAACAAATTACTTATACAGGGTTGCTTACAGACTCGTCCAACATGGATATCAGTTGTGAGGCACTCATTCAGAAATTCCCTTGTTAAGTTTAATTTCTCTAAACAAGAAATTCAGAACATTAAAAAACTCTAAAATAAATAAATAAATAAATAAATAAAAAAACGCATGCCGGCCTATTTGTCGTCTGACAGGTGCCAGTGTCTGGCAATTTTGACAAATTGACTGAAGATTGTAATCTTTACGGTTTGCCATAACTAGGGTAGACTCATGAAACTTTTCAGCATTATTTAAAAAAAAACATTTTTCTAAAGTATTCCGAATTTCACTGCAGTATCCTAAAAACTGTGCAAGCTTTTGAACTTTGAAATTATTAACGGTTCTTTAGCCACCCGACATAGATGAAAATTAATCTGATGCAAACTGTACACTTTCAAACGATAGATGATGTACTGAATTCTTATAATACAATAAAAGTTCAATTTTCCGAAATACACAAACATGCCATAAACTGAATGGTGGTAATTGTGGTGTTTTGATCGATTTGGAAGACCATCTGTTTACATTTGTGGCACAAGGGGTGACGCACCGTTTGGCCGATTAGGATTATCAATCAATTAATATTTATTGACAAATTGTCCCATTTACTGGACATAATATCAAGATTGACCAATCAAATTCAGATCTGGATAGACATGGAGCTGTAGTGTCGAATGAGCTTGAAAATACAATTCTCTTGCCAATTGCGACTAACTTTTAAAATCTGAAAGCCAGCGAGTAAATTTGTTTTAGAAAGCAAATAAAAAACTTACCTGTCATTTCTCTTGACCGGGGTCGGCAGAGCCGTTATCAGGGTACAGAAACCCGTTAGTGCCAGCGCTAACAGCATCGCTCCTCGGCGATGCTCCCGTGCCGCGGACTTCGGGTGACTGTTGGAAGCGGTCATGACAAATGCGACCTGTTAAACCTGTCAGAGAGAAAAGGCTGATCGTATTAGATTTGAAATCACAAATTACACCCTCAATGTTGCATCCGGGAAATATGCATCGCGTTAAATGAATTATTTCTCACCGTCAGTTCAATCGATCAAAGTTAATTTCTTCGCTTCTTAACAATGTGGCACCGTAACTGAACAAGATGCTTGGAATCTCTCTACTGCGCATTTACAATCTGGTAGATGGGTGCGGCTTAAGTACTCATCACCTCTGAGTTAACATGTCAGCCAATCATAGTCAGCCAGGTCCTATGATTAACCACGTCATACTTCTGCGTTCAAAGTTCGCCTCTGAGGACGTGCTGATGATGATTCAAGTGCCCTCATTTCAAAAGAAAATCACTTTTACTAGCAGAAACGAAATTCATTTCTTTCTCTCGGTGCCTTCTGTCATGCCTTGACTTAATATGATAAAACACCAAGAAGCAACGGCTTTATCCTTCACATCCGAAAACGACACAACGTGTGTGTTCTGGTGGTCTCGTAATATCTTTGAGACTTATGTAAGTTATATGAGCAATATAAGTTATAAGTTCAGTGGTACTTAGATCATAGGCCCCATTCAGAATACACGATCCGAGTGCTTACTGATCCGCCGATTAAATATGTCCGACCACAATTCAAAAGAGATGCTGCCTATTCTCGTTGGACACCCGGCCTCCACACACGCCGTCGCTGCAGGCGCCCAGCAATTAAACCTCAGAGCCGAGATTTAATCCCTTTAAAGGCGCCTGTGGAGGCGGGGAGACTATCGGGAATCAGCGGCGTCGCTTTTGATGTGTGGTCGGCCATATTTAGTTGGCGGATCAGTAAGTACTCGGATCATCTATTCCGAATGGGGTCATATAGTAGTAAAATAGTTGAGTACAAACAGAATTTTCCTTTCATTATTTTCTGACGTCCTGGTGAAGATGAGAGTGGCAATCGACTAACCCCCCCCCATGAATAGGGACTGGGGGGATGGGGGTCGATCTAGCAGACATTGAAAAACCACCTTAAGTTCAGTGAATATGCTAATATTTAGGTTAAATTTGGCTCGTATTCAAAAGCTTTATTAATGTGTTATCTGTGTGGGATACTGCACACTTCTTCTATTTTCTTCTCCTGTCTCATAAATACACACGATGACAGACTTACGTTGGTAGTAACAACTGCATTTCAATTCAAAGTATTACAGTATTTTCACATATGATTTCAATTTGAATTATTCATTGCCGGGTTTCAGTTCCAGACTTCGTTGCATATTAATTCCATAAGTGGTTTATGCACCCAATATTATTAGTCGGTTGTCAGCAATCCAGCTTCTTTCTGCATACCATATCATATGGGGCCACAGCAATTTTATAACAACAAGACTTTATGAACTGGTGCTTATAGTAAATGACATTTTAATGTTCTATAACTCAGTAGACTTAGACTTAGTACCGTTTGCCAATAGAGATGTTTTCACTCTTTCTAAAAAAAAGGTCCAACTTTTTATATTATTAAACATAAGAGAGCGGGAAAATTGTTTGTCAAAGTGGCACTTACCTCACATCAGTCTAGCAACTTAAAATAAACAAAAAAATTAATTACTAGATTTAAAAACATAAATGAACAAAATGTTTAACCTTCGTTACTGTCGCTTGCAGCACCATTTCACTTTCTCCAATAGATCTACAGTAGTTTATTTTAACCCTTCATCTGTCGCACTGCAGGACTGTAAGCTGCAACACAGTTACAGTTTTAAAAATATTTGTAAAATGCTAGCCCTTTTCATTTTTCATTCTACTTCAAGTTTCTTACATTTCGTTTCCTTCAACCTCTAACTGGTATACTGCTAGATTTGGGTCTTAACCCCCCCCTCACACGCACACAACCTCCCCCCCCCCCCACACACACACACAGGCACGCACACACAATAAGCATTATTCTTCTTTCTTTGCAATCCCATCTTGTCCTTTTACTTAACTCGCAGTTAATTAAAGTAAACCCTTGGTTTGTTGATATAGTAAGAAACCCGCCGTCCAGAAAATAACGTGGACACTGCCTGTTACATACAGTGTACGTTTGTGCATGGGAATTAATGTACTACCTTTTGGACCTTGGTTATTGTTTGGGGAAAGTGAACGTATTTGCAATAGTTGAGATGTAACAGTGCTGGCCGTAAAATTACAATTATGTTAAAATGGCCTTTTGAGATCTCTTGATGATGGCTTAAAATAAAGAGTTATTGCAATGATTTTTTCTATAACCAATTATGTGTTCAAAAAGTACCTATTTTTAGCTGTTACGATGGGTCATTTGCAATTAAGGTCATAAATATGATGCACTAGCTCTTTATGTCAATGATTTATGGTGAATATGATATTGGTATATAATTCCTACAACATATGTCTTCTCTTCTAGCAGGTTCTTCCAAGCAAATGTTCTGAGAAAAAATGTTTCAACCATTTTGCTTAAACAGGCTTTTGTACACATTTTACTTATTTTTGTTAATGCAATGAAAAACATATTTGATAAGGCCAAATATTACTTTGAAATCACCTACGTGATAATAAGATGAATTTACCATGTTATGACTTAAACATAATAAAGGAGTTGTGCACATGTAACCATTATTAATTATGCTATGGTATTTATAATCATGAGCCCCTAGGTGTGTCCTAATTTTTGTAGTGTCCGTACCCCCCCCCCCCCCCCCCATCTGTTTTATTTAGGAATCACATCATATTTTGTCTGATTTTATTATTTTATGTATGTCCACACTGACATTTATTTTTCAGGAAGAAAATAGCACATTACCCCTTATTATGAAAAGATATGCAAGAATTTGGTGCAAAATGTAGTGTCCGTACCCCTACTGTAGTGTCCGTACCCCCAAGTTATACTTTAACTATTGGATAACTGGCTACTTATCAATGATGATAAAATTTCAAAATATGGTACAAAATATTGTTCTGGATTGTATAAAATGCATTCATGTCCTATGATGTTTAGAAAAAACTTTGTATATAAATGTATATTTGATAAAGTGATACTATATCAATAAGAGTCAGGCAAGACATTTTGCAAATAAATAAATAAATAAAAATAAATAAATAAAATAATATCAGTAAAGATGCTACTCTTTGCATTCAAAATGAACAATATTGCTTCCAATATATTGCTAAATATAGCTAATTCCAAAATAATAAATTGTATATGGATTAATATTCTATGGATTAATGTATATGATATATTTTGAGGGGTTACGGACACTACAATTCATAAATAATTAACAGAACTATATTTATAATACTCTCAGTGGATAAAGTATCAAACATGGATGACAATGAACAAAAGCCAAATAGGAAAAGAAATAGGAAACCTGACATTTTTACTGTCAGCAAAAATAATTTGAAAAAAAATGTCAAAGAGCTAACAGTCATGCTGAAGCACGTAAGGAAGATGTTGAATGCACGTAACATAGCAGAGCAGAAAAATGAAGAATCATCCAAGGCTGGCCCAGCAAGAAAGGCTAAAGATGAGAGAAGAAATAAGAACATATAAGAACATATAAGAGAGTCAAGGAGAAGCATAAACCCAACAATCCTGAAAACAGCAGAGCAAGAGGTGCAAATTAACGAGAAATGAAAAAGAAGAAAAGACTCAAAAAACAAGAATCAAGACTGAAACAAAAATCAATCAATCAATCAATAAATAAATAAATAAAAAAGACCAAGCAGCAGAAAGAAAAAGTTTAAATTAAAGTCTGGTGAATGAAAGTTAATACATGTACTTGTATCCTTTTGGTTAAAGTACTGTTGTTATATATTTATTTTGATATTTTTAGAATGTTGGCAAAAATAACTGGTAAACAATATGATATTTCAGTTACAAAAGCATCAATTACTTGCATGTGTAGTGTCCGTACCCCCAAATCTTAGCCTAAGAGGCATTCTGTTAATTTGAACATAACACAAAAAATAATTAATATTGTGTTCTAAAAATGTTGGATGTCATAGTTAAGATGTTATTCTTTTTATCTGTTACAAAATTAAACAAATGCATCAGAGTTCATTTTTCTCTCAATGTGACCCCTATTTTGTACCCCTGATTGTGAAACAGCCGATTTGCTGTGTGACTTACTTCAAAGATATGGAAAGTAAACTATAAGGCTTTTTATTATTATAATTATTATTGTTATAACTGTGGATCAAGAGGTTTGCTTTTATATGGATAAATGTATGATAGTGACATGTGGTGAACAGAGTGGTTGAATGGCTAAAAGTTGAATATTCTTATACAATCCTGACGTCTCGAGATCTTTAGCTTGGAATGTGAGCAAGATGTGATGTTGAATTCAGCAGAGACGTAGAATGAGAGGGTTACGTGGTAGAATGTTTTGTCACAATTTAAAGTCCAATAACGTGGAGAAGCATTTTGAAAATATTTTTCTCCAGTTTCTTAGAATAAAGGTTCTTTTTATGGACCACAAATACAGAGTTGTTGTTATTATTTGTTCGGTTGAGGGTGAGAGTTTAAGAACAATTTTATATATTTGTTTGAAATTGTTTCTGGTACACTGGTTAACTGTGACTGGTAATCGTTAAGGGATTTTATCAGCATTTTGCTAAAAAAAAAAAATCCTGCTGGTTTTCCTTGCGATGTGGTCTGAATGGTGGGCAGGTACCCTCTATCGCAGCCACAGATATGTGTCCAGTTTTAAAAGTGATGGGACTGTTTTTGCTGTGACCCAGTAATTACGTAGCTGGTTATTGTTTGCATAACTACTCAGGCACTGTCACTTTAACAGGCCCAAGTCAAGCCCCCTTGACAGCAATGAAGACAGGCGATTGTTCTGATCTTTTAAAATCACTTGCTCTTCTGTGACAAATATAAAGAGCCCCTTTTGAAAAGCTTGTTACTTCAGAGCATTCCTTCAAACCACGTGCCTTGTTTCAGCAGACATCTCAGCCAAGACAGGTAGCCCTACCTCTGCAGAGGGGACACAACGTCATTTGCGCGCTGGCAGAATTGGTTGCTGCCATCTGGCCAAAAGTCACAGGGTGGCGTTACAGAAAAGTGCACATATTGAAATCTGCAAGCCTGGTGATGGGTAAACTGCAAGAATGATTTGCTGAGATCTTTATTTCATTCATAAATGGAGAATTCTAATATAATTCTTTTAATTTGGATTTAGTTGCTTGATATTATTATGATATATAATAGATAAGTTTATAAAAGGGCAATCGTCAAAAAATATATGCCAATAACTTTTCAGCTTACTCGCCATTCAGACCACCTAGAACGACTGGTCCAAATCAGGATTCACTAAAATTTGATAAGACTGGACATTTTCCCCAGTTGCATTGATAATAGCAGGAATGTCATAGATTTATATCAATGCAATTTCTTTATCTTAATCAGCATACCAGAATCAGTACGACTGTCTTCTTTATGTTCCATCGGAGTTTCACAATATTCTTTTTAAAAACCAGAATTTGATTTTCATGCAGTCACTATTTTCACAAAATAAAATATATTCACTAGATGCAACCGACATTCATCTCAAGGGTTAATTTTTCCTGCAGTGCTTCAGCTACAGCTTTCAGACCCACATAAAGATCTTTGCCTACGAGTGGGATGAAACGAGGGGGAAGCTCGAACTCAAAAAGGCTAGTAAACCTTCTCGTACTGGGACTCAATTCTACAGTGTAGGAATACTTAATACCCGCTTTAGCTTTAGCCCAGTCGTCAGAGCCTCCAGAAGCAGCACCTAAAAAAAATAAGAAAGTGGAAGAGAGATAATTTCTTATGACAGAGATTTCAAAATAACATGGTGAATTATAGCACTAATGTTTTCGTGGCATCATTATCTTTACAACTTCAGATACTTAATCTATTAATTAGACCATAAACACCACTTTTATTTTTTTTTCGGAAATTTGTAAAGACAAATGGAAATTGTTATTTAAGACTGGCACCCACAGTTAAATAAGAAGGGTGAGGGGTGGAGGAGAAAATGGGGAACCCTGGAAATTTTTTAGCAAAAATTAAGGGAGGTTGGGGGTAAATTGAAAATGACAGATGGGGTGGGGGTATCGAAGAAGAGTCATGTTGGCTACACAAACATATGAATTCACGTTTTTCATCATTCAACTAGTACCGCCTCCGGATATTGAACCAACAGCTGGAGTAAGCGCATTCGTATGGAAAACCCTCCAAAAATGGACACCACCACCAGTTTTTTGCTTGACAAGCTCTATAAAATGCAATCAAAAAGAGTTCTCAAAATATGCAAAAATATATATAACTAAAAATGGTACAATCAAGCAGATTTTTGAATTGACCTGCATTTTCCTAACATTGATCACTCCTGTGATTCTCTAGACAATAAGCCGCCTATGGGTTTTCCTTGAAATGTGTTGTCAGTGTTGTATAAATTCTGACAAAAGAGAAAACCTAGGGACAACACTGAGCACGTCTCTACTAGTTTTGAAGATATGAGGGGCCAGAAAATATGCAAAGCTCAGTTCATGGTGAAAAAATAGGTCAAAGGTCAATTTCAATATCAAAGTATATGAAGTTCAATTTGCCATTTTTGGAGATTTAAAGAACAGAAAACACGCAAAAAGCAGTTCATCATAAAAAGTAGACCAAAGGTCAATTTTAAAGTCACAAATAGATGGCTAGTGTATGACTTCATATTCAAGTTCATCAGCAACTTTGGGTGCATCTCTGTCGGTTTTTTAGATATAAGGGATAGAAAATTTGCAAATATCAATTCATGGTGAAAATTAGGTCAAAACTTACTTTCAGGGTCACAGTTAGATCACTTCCTATTCATGTTCAATACTAACTATGGGCGTATCTTTGCCAGTTTTGACATATAAAGACCAGAAAATTTGCAAAGTGCAGTTAATCATGAAAAGTAGGTCAAAGGTCAATTTCAAGAACACAGATTACCAGTATATGATTTCCTATTTAACTTCAACAGTAACTATGGACCTAACTCTGCCAGTTTTGGAGATAAAAGGGAAGTTCATGGTGAAAATGAGGTCAAAGGTCATTTTTAGGGTCAAAGTTAGATTGCCAGTATATGACTTCCTATTCAAGTTTAATAGTAACTATGTGCATATCTCTGCCAGTTTTGGAGATATAAAGATCAGAAAATTTGCAAAGTGCGGTTTATCATGAAAAAAAGCTCATAGGTCAATTTCAAGGTCACAGTAAGATTACCAGTATATGACTTCCTATTCAACTTCAATAGTAACTATGGACCTATCTCTACCAGCTTTGGAGTTAAAAGGGAAAGAAATTTGCAGAGTTCAGTTCGTGATAAAGAGAAGGTCAAAAGTAAATTTAAAGGTCACACTTAGATTGCCAGTATATGACTTCCTAAGCAAGTTTAATAGTAAATATGTGTGTATCTCTACCAGTTTTGGAGATACAAGGGACGGAAATGTTGCAAAGTTCAGTTCATGGTGAAAAGTAGGTCAAAGGTCATTTTTAGGGTCAAAGTTAGATTGCCAGTATATGACTTCCTATTTAAGTTTAATAGTAACTATGTGCATATCTCTGACAGTTGTGGAGATATAAAGATCAGAAAATTTGCAAAGTGCGGTTCATCATGATAAAGGGTCAAAGGTCAATTTCAAGGTCACAGTTAAATTGCCAGTATATCACTTCCTATTCAAGTTCAATAGTAACTATGAACCTATCTCTGCCAGTTTTAGAGATAAAAGGGAACGAAAATTTGCAAAGTTCAATTCATGATGAAAAGTAAGTCAAAGGTCAATTTAAAGGTCACACTTAGATTGCCAGTGTATGATTTCCTATTCAAGTTCAATAGTAACTATAGGCGTTTCTTTGCCAGTTTTGGAGATATAAGGGACTTAAATGTTGCAAAGTTCAGTTCATGGTGAAAAGTAGATCAAAAATCAATTTCAAGGTCACAGTTAAATTGCCAGTATATGACTTCCTATTCAACTATCTCTGCCAGTTTTGGAGATATGAAGGACTTAATGTTACAATTATGGAGTTACAATAATGTGCCATAAATTTCCTACAAAAGAAATTATTTGAAATAAAGAATAGGTCATTTTGGTTGAAATTCTGGAAATGGTAGGTGCTCAGAAGTTCAAGATGTTCAAATTTCATGAATTAATGTCATTTTTGACCAGAAGTTGTCTGCCTCGCCAAGCTCTATGTTATATTTTCCAGAGGTTTTTTTTTACATATTACCGTATTGCACATTTTGCTTGCACCACCACAATGTACTTTTTGATACAGCCTTACTCGTAAACCGCATGGAAATTTAAAAAAAAAAAAAAAAAAAAAAAAAAAAAAAAAAAAAAAAAAAAAAAAAAAACGGAAACCACTTTCAGTGTTCGGCTTGACATGCTCTACAAAATGCAAAAAAGAATAGATCTCTAGCATTAACGGTTCCGAATTAGAGACAGTTTTCAGTTTCGGTATCTTATGGCCGCTACTTCCGTGAAATAGCACCAATTGACCCCAAACTCACTGAGATGAAAGATGTCATGAAAGGTAACACTTGCCAATAATATTATAGGTTAGGTCTGTGTAGTTTTATGAACATCAGCGTAAATAAATTTTTTTTTCGTAAAAAAAATCGTTTTATTGAAAATTTCGGCCCGTTTGGCCTTGAAATTAAGATCAAAGGTCAAATCCAAGGGCATATTTGAAATCTCCACATATGACTTTCGGTCAGCTGTCTATATAGAAAATTTTCCCATAATTCATTCGGTATGGTAGATAATTAGCATTAAATTTTGCTTATTTTGGACAAGGGTGCATTGCAATGAGCGACACACCTAGACCCCAGCACAGACAAAGCCCAGATTTTACGTGGATCGAGTTGAGATTATAGGTGACCTAAAGCACAGAGATGGGTACACAGGGCCTTGTAGTCTAGGAGGAGAAGCGGTAACGGTAATGGCGGCAGCGATACGGACGGGACTAAAACCACGTGGTGGTACAACTAAGTTTTTCTTAAATTTCTAATAAAATTTGCAAGAGTAATACATTTTTTAAATGTACAGACACCGATGTCGCTGTGCACTTTCACCAATAACATGATAAGTGAAAAATGTATTCCCGAAAAATCAACAAATCAGACTCGTTTTTTAAGCTAAAGTTGTATTTTAGTCCTATGTTTCTTTCTTGTAAGTTTGAGAAGTGTAAGGGGGATGGTTTTCCTTAAATGGTCACTATGGCAGCAGTTTTCCTTCAATTTTAATGCAATATTATATAATGCTTTTACAGCATAATCGTCACCAATATGGGCCATGTGTAAGATAAGTGTGCGCACTAAACATGTTTTACCCTCTTTAAATAAAGTTTATTATTATTAATATTTAATTATGCACTGCAGGAAACAAGGGTATTTAGAAAATGTGACTAGCAAAAGTCTTCAGACCCATAGGACTTCACAGTCAAACCATGAAAACGCCAAAATGTAAACAAGAGATAACTGTACTGAAATGAGTTTTTTTCCCTTTTGAACTGCCTCCATAATGACTATTTATTTGTAGAGAAACCATATCAGTTACTTTTCTTAAACTTTACTGGAAATAAACATAGGACTAAAACGAAGCCTGAGTTGGAAAAGCATTTTAATTGGCTTCTTTTTCTGTTGTACATTTTTGTGATCTTTCACATATTGGCATTTTCAATGCGGGACATAGAACTCCCACAGGCATGAAGCTCAGTGGCAATCAAATTTTCTAAACGTCCATGGTATTAATGGTAGATAATTAAAAATTGGTGGTAATTATACAGTTAATCATTAAGTAATATTGCACCAAATTTGACAAAAACCTACTTCGTGCACTACCACCACTAACGTTTTGAAAATTAAACTGTGTTATTTATTATTTTTTAACTTACAAGAATGATTCCTAGGATTGACATAAGCTCAAATTAGAAAACCATCTCTCTTTGATTATCATTTTTATTAAATTTGTGCAATTTTTGGGGAAATTTTCATTTTTCTCATTCTGGCATCTTCAAAGTGTGAACTTGAACTCTCGTGGGCCTGAATCTTTTACTTTCATCGGTATTACCTGTTCTGCATAATAAAAAATGGATGCTGACTTTGCAGTTAAGCATAATGTATCATTGCGTCATTACAGTATCCAATTTTGTGCATTATTACTTTCTGCTTTTCATCTGTACATTTGACAGCTTTGCTTCCTTGTTTACACTTTCTTTTCAAGTATAATATTAAATTAAGCACTACATGGTATAGTATGTTTGACATTGACCTGTTTGTTAAATCTTTCATGATTTACATACAGTTTTATACATACAGCTTATATTTTTCATCTTTCTTTTCATGCTATTATTTTTCTTTAATAAGAATGAATGGAATAAATTCTGTAGTATCTAAAATTAAAGAACCCACATGAGTGGAGTATTTTTATCTTTATTACCTACTTTTTATGCCATTATTTTAGATAATTTACAACGCCTGGAACTTTTTCATTGGACAGAGCAATTATAATAAAATGTCAATGCTTATCCCTTTTATGAATTACTCTCTGAATCACCACGAGAACTCTCATCAGTTTCTGCTGGTTGCGCCTTCTCAAATTTAGAAAGGAAGGCAAACAATATCACCTGTTTATACTTTGCCTCTTTAATTAACACTGCAGTCTTACTAGGATACAAGAGTTCTTAGATCCTACAGTCATATAAAGTGGAACTTTCTGTTTTTGAATATCCTAGCTCTTTAACTTCAGGCAGTACGCATTCACTAGCATATCATTAATAGACTATAGTTCCAAACCATAGTAAAATATTAAATTTCAATGTTTCTTTCATTTTTATTGAGTATGGGGGGGGGGGGGGAGGGGTGAATCTTTCTATGAATTTAAAAAGGGGTACTGAAAAAAAAAGTGAATGTTTTCAAGGGTGGTCTCGATTTTTTTTATTTTGTATCACAGGAATTTTCCTCTCCACCCCCCTTCGAATTAAATAATTCCCGGTTCCTTACCAAAAATTTCAAAACTACTTATACAATTTATCAATGAGATTGTGAGTGGTTCCAAGGAATTTTATTAGTCACTGTTTCTAGTGATGTTAACCTCTTACTTATGAACGAAGAGTTATGCAAGACAGCAACGTTTCGCTCTTGTCTCAAGAGCCTCGTTTTGCTGAAGAGCGAAACGTTGTTGTTTTGCATAACTCTCCGTTCCGAAGTAAGTGATAAACACTCTACTAGTACAGTATTTTTTTTTGTGTGTGTGCGTGTGTGGTATATACATACCTAGCATTCTCGCAGCAGATCCAGTCTCATATACTTCGTTTCCGACAGCAGATATGGCAGCTGCGGCTATTTTGGCGATTCTTAGCTGGAATGGAGTAATACAGTCTTCAATCTGTTTTGGGGTTTGTTTAGGGGTACCGGAGGAGAGAAAATTCATCAGAATTGTGCCGGAAGTGACGTGTAGTGGTAATTTTTAGCTGGAGGTGAACGGGAATAAAGTCGTGGACTCGGAGAAAAAGCAGTTTTTCTAACAACACGATAAGATAACAATTTATCTTTATGCATTTTGAGGAGATAATACTTGCAGAAATAATAGGAGCATGGTATGAAAACGTGTCACGAATTTTAAGGGTGAAAATTTGTGCTTAATTTGCAGACAATTTGTTTTGAAATATATGCTGCATCCTCTTATTACCTAGTTTTTGAGTCACTGTAGAATGAAGATGTAGACTGGTAAAAGGAAATCAAATGGGATTACCGGAATTCTCGTAAATGAGAGTTAAATCAAGTCAGAATTTGAGGAGAGAAGGGTAAGAAATAATGGTAGACAAGTAAGTGCGCAGCAAAAAAATGACGACCAGTCACAGATCAGATCACTGTGTCTTCCTGTACATACCAGAAAGATACAGCGACATTACGTACTTTTGTTTGAGGGGTTTTTAATGCCTGAATTGGGAAATAGCTAAAGTATTAGTAGTTTTGCCGGAAATGAAGACATTTAAGTTCGTCTGAATTCCGTAACAAAACTCAGATGGTGCCATTTTTACTTGTTATTCTATTTGCTTTAACGTATTTGGAAAATATGTGCAAATTTAGATAATTGCACATCATATAAAAATAATAATATTAATAATATTATCTCACCAGTTCTTGATAATCACTTGGAAGGTTTCTGGTGTACCCCCATGACGTCAGCCAGTAATTATTGTAACTATGGAGACTAATGTAAACCTTAATGTAACGCTTCTTAGACAAGATGAAATGACTCATCGCCTGGGTTTCTGGTTCAGAAAATGCCTTCTTGCCGCCGAAAGTATTTTCACAAGGGTCCGGGTCTGTTCCACTCTCTAAGAAAAGAACGACTATTAAATGTTCAAAACTTTATATTTTAAGATGCAATTGAATCTGCTGTTTCAAAGAAAGTTTCTTAAACATCTCATTATTTTTACTCCAAAAAAATCATGTACAGGACACCTATTTAATTTTTATTGCACAGTTTAAAAGACTTTAGTTTCACAATGTGAACTAAAGAATCAGAAAGGAGATAACGCCTCCTAGTATTGTACCACCAGCTGGAGCAAACGCATTTGCGGGAAAACAAAAAAAAAGGGACACACCTCCAGTGTTGAACTTGCCAAGTTCTTCAAAATGCAGTTAACAAGAGGTTTTGTTGTTTGTTTAAAACTACAATTTATAATAAAATCATGGGGAAAAGAAAAAGGTCAAATCCAAATTTGTGAAGTGCAGTTCATGGCGAAAAGGAGGTCAAAGGTCAAATTCAAGGTCACAGGAAGACTGTCAATATATGATTTCCTAATAAAATTCAATAGTAACTATGGGCATATCTCTGCCAGTTTCAAAGATATAGGGATGAAAAAGTTGCAAAGTTCAGTTCACAGTGAAAAGTAGGTCAACGGTCAATTTCAAGGTCACAGTTAGATTGTCAATATATAACTTCCTATTCAACTTTAATAGTAACTATGTGTCTATCTCTGCCAATCTTGGAGATACAACATTTGTCAAAAAGGTTGTCCCACCTCTAGTTTCGTCACAGGAGTAACTTGCTATGCCTGGTGATTTTCATTCCAGATACCATAACTAACATGATTAGTGGTACAGAAAAAACAAACTAACGGTGAATATATCCATATTTAATACCATTTATTCACATTTATCACATGCACCCCCTCAAATCTGATGTTCCACTGTCATTTCTACAGAGGTAAAGAAATGCCCATTGAATTGAAAAGACACAGCCAAATGTCCCCAAATTTACACACAGTTAGCATAAGGGCGTGCTCGTTAAAGGTCACGTTTATTACTATAATTACCTCCTGTATATGGCGCTTCTGCCTTCAACAAGGATAACAGTTCTATTTTGTGGGATCTTGTCCCATGTTTCCTAAAAACCTAGGCGGAATTTCACGGGAGTTTTGTTCTCCTCTGGATTGCACACTTCAATTCATGCCACGGGTGTTCAGTGGGTTTATTATCAGGGCACAAAGATGGTTTCTCCAGCCTGAGATGCAATTTTGGAGTTACAGTAATGTGCTATACATTTCGTACAGAAGGAAATATTAATTTTAATTTCAATTAAATTTGAAATAAAGAGAAAGTCATTTTGGTTGAAATTCATGAAATCGGAGGTGTTCAGAACTGAAAGGTATTCGAATTTCACGAAATATATCATGTCTTTTTTGATCAGACGTTGTCTGCCTCGCTGAGCCTTATATTATCTTTTTGTTTTTGTTTTTTGTTTTTTGTATGCTGGTGGTACAATTATTCACAAAACAATTATTTGATAATTATCACTTCTACCCATTGTTTAACAGTTTTAACTGTTAAAACTGCAAAATCTGCTATCATATTATCTTCATTATTATAACCACTGTAACTCAAGGTCTAGGCAATTCTCTAAACCGCCATCAAGCATGTTGAAAATGAGTTTCTAGTGGATTCCATTGTTAAAAGAATAACAACTATTCATTTTGGCCAAAAAATGAATTTTCCTTGGGTAAGCGACAATTTTCCCATACTCACCAATGGTTAATGAATCCATTTCTGCATTCAAAGTTAGTCCTTGTTTTTTCTAAAAAGATTGTTTCTGTAATATAGCCATCTATGGAGCTCACGTGGTCCGATGACAAGCAGAAATTTCAGTATAATTACTATAACTGCCATTTTTGTGGTTAAATAAAATGTATTATATTTCTATGAGTTGTTTACAATGTATTTATTATGCAATATAGATCTCCTACGAAGAGTTGTTATCCCTTTAACTTATTTCAGTACTAGTATCTTACCAACATACGTTACATGCTTACAGCCCAGGCAATATACAGTTACAGTTGTGATAGAATTTATTTTTACACCATGCATTCCCTGGAAGTCTCCTAATAAACATACTTTAAGTCAGACAGGATACTGCACTGTTTTACATAGAAAACTATTCTCAAAACCATGTTTCTAGATGTATAACTAAGCACCAATATATTGAAAAATTCCAGAAAAAAGATTTTGCTTAATAGTCCAGCATGCCTGCTTACCAGGCAATGTTTTTGCCTGTAATTCTTAACAGAAATGTGTGGTTATGGCTAGAAAACAAAAATAAGCTTCGTTTCTTATAAGAAATTGAGCATTATTTAAATATGCCTGTCAATTAGTGCACGAAAATAGAAGAAAATATTTCAGCCTTAACTTGTCATATTAATTTAATTAATTGTGTTTTGGTATAGAAATACAATTGTATATGAAACTCTGCTTTACTAAGATCTTAAAAACAAGGTGGTCGATACAAGCGCACTGTATTTTTTCTTCTCTCATTTTAACTTATCGTCATGCTACACCACATGCATTTGTGGTCTATTGGAAATAAAACAAAACGGATGTAAAAACAGAATGTAACTTTGAGAAATCAAAATTTCCGCTAATAAAATGCTTATGTAGAGGGCGATAAGCAATCAGTAGCAGAGAGGAGGGAATGGAGCTGATAAGACTACAGGTATTATACCAAAAACATACAAATTCCACTTGCTTTCTTCGGTATTTTTGGTGGTCGGTCCTTTTTTCTCTTTTTTTTCAAACAGGTAACTAGGCCCGTAAACGAGCATATTTTCCCCATTGAGGTTGGAAAAAATTGGTGACAAAGGTTTCTCAACTGATTCTGGTCCGTTGGAGGCCCAATATAGCCCAAAAATTTTTCCCCATGAATCCCCCCATGGCAAAGTCTCATTTTCCACAAAAATCCAAAATGGCCGCTATTGAATGGGGTGGGTGGACTTGAAATCCATAACTTGGGAACCCAATGTCACAGAGACATGTTTTAAGTATCAACTTCTACTAAGTGAGGGATCCCCAATCTTTTGCAACTAGTCTCAAGGTCACTGGAGGTCAAGGTCATGACCTTATTACAAGGTCAAGGCATTTTTGGAGGAAAAAACCCCATAATGTCTATATGACAGTTTCCCAATGTCACAGAAACATGTTTTAAGTATCAACTCCTACTAAGTGAGGGATCCCCAATCTTTTTCAACTAGTATCAAGGTCACTGGAGGTCAAGGTCATGACCTAATCATAAGATCTATACATTTTGTGAGCAAAAAAAATGATGTGATGTCCATATATTGGTAACCTAATGTCACAAAACATATTTTAGTATCCACTATTATTGAATGATGCACCGCCAATCTTTTGCAAATTTATTCAGAGTCATTTGGGGTCAAGGTCATGACCCTAATTTCAAGGACACTGCATTTTTCGAGCAGAAAATTCCCATATTATCTAAACCTTTGTAATTGGATGTCACAGAAGCATGTTAAAATATAATTTCCTACTAAGTGAGGTTCTGATAATAATATGCAATTGCTTTCAAGGCACCAGAGGTCAATGTTATGACCTTATTTTCAAGGTCATGGCATTTTTAGCTCGGACAAAATGTCATCATATCTACATTTTGATAACCCGGCCAATGTCACAGAAACATGTTTATTTTATCGATTCATACTAAGTGACATACTGCCGATCATTTGAAACTATTTCTAAGATCACCACAGGTCAGGGTCATATCCTTATAACAAGGTTGTCATAATATTTAAGAAAAATTGATTTTACACTTATTAAACACAACACAGGTGATTGTTTAAAGAATATTTCATTACAGAAAAGGCATCGCTGCTACTGCATAGTACTCATTTAAATAAATGGCATTCAGTTTACAAGGCTTAAAGGTATACTGTACCCATTTCAAAATCACTAGGGCCTATGTGTTATATCTACGTTTAAATAAAGCTGTGTGTTTTACATTATACAGGAACTTAAAGTGAACTAAAAGCTTAATAACAAAATATAAACTTGTTTCATACTGGGCAAAGACAGCCTCTTATACAATTACCATTGTAGCCTCACATAAGACATGTAAAAAATTGGAATATTCATAATCTTATTACAGCATTCTATACTACTGCAATGGGGGAATTATGTCATGTTAGGTATATATATATATATATTTAGATAAAATATTATGGAATTAGAAATGGGGACGTTTTATATTGTACACAGGCTGGGGGTACAAACTGCCAGTAAAAAAAAATCATACAACCGGTGGTGAGTTTATAAGGAATGAAACAACCATATCAGAAGTAGGTAAGCAGTTTCCCTGGGGAAATATAACCAGGTGGGATGGCACATTTTTATGGTATTTACCTTCTTGCCCAGAAGTCAGATTGCTACACCATTTGAACATCCGTAACAAATAAGTTGGGTTTCTCTCCAGCTTTAAAAAAATATCAAATGTTGATTTCTCAGATATTCACTTCCAATGCTTCTCTCAAATCTTCAAACTTACTGGCCACAAGTTTATCACAATTGCTAGCTGTGGGTCTTAAACAATAGGTCTACATGTAGATGTGGCATAGCAGAGTTAGGTATGGGTCAATAAGAGTCCTTTTCAGAGAAGAAATGCATTTTCCTGGACAAATTTAAGGAGCAATTTGACTGCATGATGGACAGTGATTAAAAGGCAAATGTGTCCTCTGCAGATAAGTTGGACTATTTGCTTCAATACAACTTGAGGATAAGGTAGTCTGCATTAATGCACAACATTCAATAAGCATTTATTACCACCGGATCACTTAATATTTGTCAGAAGGTTATTTCTACGTGGTCAGCTTCAAACTGAAGGATACAAAGTCCTTTACATACGTGTTAGTTCCTAGCCCACAGCTACAACCGTTTGTACGTCCCTTGTGTCCTTGGTGCTTTGACCATCAAATACAGGCCTGTAGCCAGTGGTGTTCTGGATAAAATTTTATCTAATTACACAAATATTTCTTGGTAGAAGGTCCACTTTTTCAGAAAAAGCCCCCCTCCCCCTATTTGAGACCGCAAGCTCGACACAATGACTGTCAACTGAGCTGCAGCAAAGTAAACGAAGGATGATGACGAGAGCCTGTAGCCAGTTTCCTATCCTAACAGACCTGATAAAAACTTCCAGGTTGCAATCATGGCTCGGTACTAGTTCTCCAATCTGACAGGAGCTGGCATTATATGAAAACATGTAACTACTTTTGACACAGATGACCACACCACGAAACAGCAGCTTTAAAGTTTATCGACCAAAACATACTACACCTTCTAGTAGAGTGTTCACTTGCGGTGAACAAGTTCTTCCCAGCAAATGATCTGCTGCTTATTTCAGAATCCCACTGCAGGACCAAGAATTGGGATATTTAGGAAAAAAGATGCTGAAATGACACTCAAAGTGCACCATCTACAAGTTTGTCTTCACACAAAAAAACTTATTAATTTCCCACTCAGCACATTAAAATTACCCAATTAACCCAAGTACAGACTTGTGTCAGCATGCTCAGTAGGCTTGGGAGAGGGTATAGCTTTTAGACCTCACCCATCCATGATGGAGCTAAAGGTATTGAATCGACCATTAAGAATCAACACACTTTACCATTGGCAATTCAGTAATGGCTGGCCTTTGGTTGTCATAAAAGCAACCAAATACAGATACTGATTAAATGGACAAATAAATATGCTTTATCCACTATCTCCTCTCTACAATGGCACACAGATACTCCAAAGTAGATCATACATAAAAAGGTAGGACAAGAAGGCTTTAGGTCAATCATTGGGCAGACAAGAAGAGAGTTTATGCCTGTGGCACCTGTATTAAAATTTAAAAGTATTTACATCAAACCACAATGGGCTCAGGTCGTTCTATAAAATGTAACATTTGTCATAAAGAATGGAGATGCATATTTTTCTCTTAAACACTCTTATGTGTTGTATTTAGCACTACCTAGAATCAAATTTTCATTAAATTTCATGATGACCTTGCAATAAGGTCAAGCCTGTACCTCCTAGATTTTGGAAATAGTTGCAAATGATAAAGAGGGCCCCATTTTCAAGGCATTAATTGGCCCGCTAAACGCGTTTCTGACACATTTGGTAATTGAGAAAGTATGGAATTTTGCTTTTAAACCTCATGACCTTGTAATTAGCAGTCAAAAACTTAATCTCTGGCGACCTTTAAATTAGTTGCAATTGATTGTTTACTTCTCATTTAGAAGAACTGATACATTAAACATGCATGATTTAGTGACATACGGTTACCAAGATATAGATATGATATCATTCACTTGGAAAATGCCATGACCTTGACATTTTTTAATAATATTGGCCTCTGCTGACCTTGAAAATAGTTGCAAGTGTTTGGCAGTGTCCCACTTGGTTGGTATTGTTTCTTATAACATGTTTCTATGACACTTGGAAACTGTCATATAGACATTAAGGGTTTTTTTGCTCCAAAAATGCCTTGACCTTGTAATAAGGTCATGACCTTGACCTCTGGTGACCTTGATACTAGTTGCAAAAGATTGGGGATCCCTCACTTAGTAGGCGTTGATACTTAAAACATGTTTCAGTGACATTGGGAAACTGTCATATAGACATTATGGGGTTTTTTTCTCCAAATATGCCTTGACTTTGTAATATGGTCATGACCTTGACCTCCAGTGACCTTGAGACTAGTTGCAAAAGATTGGGGATCCCTCACTTAGTAGGAATTGATACTTAAAGCATGTTTCTGTGACATTGCGTTCCCAAGTTATGGATTTCAAGTCCACCCACCCCATTCAATAGCGGCCATTTTGGATTTTTGTGGAAAATGAGACTTTGCCATGGGGGGATTCATGGGGAAAATTTTTTGGGCTATATTGGGCCTTCAACGGACCAGAATCAATTGAGAAACCTTTGTCACCAATTTTTTCCAACCTAAGTTGTTTATTGACTAGCCTAAACGTGTAATCATCAATTCTGCTGTGCTGTTCTGAAAGAACTGTTTTTGGGCTGTATATCTATTTTCTCTCACAAATCGGCAGCCATTTTGAAAAATGTGTCAGAAGCTGTAACAAAATCAATATTGCTTCTCTTACCATAAGGAATGCATATCTGTAAAAAGAGTCTAGAAAAAAGACATTGCTGGGTTAGAGCATTGGGCCCTAGAAGTGGCAACTCGACTATAAGTTTTGGTCATTAGTGGATTCATGAGGCCATTCAGAATGAGAAGAGCCGAGTTCTAGCTAGCCCACGGCCTAAATAAGGCGGACCTACATGAAAGGAAGACCGCTTAATCCTGTAATGGTCTCTATGTATGCGTTCTGGCGCACCGTATTCTTACCATTCCAGTGAATGTCAAAGTTCCTGTTAGCATCGACTCCGTAGCAATCATTATCCTGCTTTGACCGTGTCTTGCGCCACGTGCGATTCTAAAACAGTGCGAGTTAAGTAATTTGTTAACATTTAAACCTGGCATTGAGTCAACTTGAAAGGTTTAAATGAAAGTCCCTTTAATGGTGGTTAGTGACAACAGTTCACATGAAATAAAATCATCAAATCACGAATCAGATTAAATAAATAATCTTTATTCACATTTCATTGAAAATGCGAGTAGAAAATCACGAATCACCGTGTAAAATGAATTTGTTTCATGGAAAATAAGAAATAACAAGGCAGCAAAACTGTCAAATGTACAGACAAAAAGCAGAAAATAACGTTGCACAAAATAGGATTCTGATGCAATAATACATCATGCTTAACTGACATACAACTCAAATTAGAAATCAGCTCTATTCACTGAGAATAAAATTGGAGTCATTTGACTCTCTAGTCAGAGTCCAGCACCTCTTGACCCTCATGGAGTTAATTTGACCCCTATGTAAGGGTCAAATTACCCCACTACCAGAGTCTTTATCTCTTATCTGAGTCAATCACCCCCTGGATCTCATGGAGTCAATCTGACTCTAATATCATAGTTACATTACCGGGGGCCAATGTCTGGCTGACCCCTTTCACCGACTCTTTTCGCTCGCTGGACAGTAAGTTTCGTTTCATTACTTGTGATGGCAGTGAGCAGACGGCGTGGAGAGAACAGTTTTCATCATCCTTTGTCAGTATGAACATTACTTTATTGGCCATAGTTGGTTTTATGCATGAACAAGTGGTTTTCTGTGTGGTTCTTCATGCAGAACTCGTGCACTAATAACTGGCCCGGGCTTTCAGTTGCCCACACCCTTTATGTGCTATGTTGGTATACAAGTCAGCAGGTTTTGTTTCCAGTTTGTAGGTTTGACCCGCCAATGCATGTCACTGGGGAGTTATGCTCACTCATTGGTATGTGTGTGTGTGTGTGTGTGTGTGTGTGTGTGTGTCTGTCTGTCATGCTGTTTATTACCAGGTTTGTTATTGCAACATAAACACCAAAAGCGACCGGATGGCCTTGTGGTTAGAGTGTCCGCCTCCTGAGCGGGAGGATGTGGGTTCACACCCGTCCAGGCACGTATACCAGTCTTTAATAAACGGTACCTGCTGTCTCCCCGCTTGGCACTCTCATTGTTGTTTTCTTTTTTTCATAATGTGCCAAGGACTCAAACATTCCTTAATATGGAGTCATGGTGACTCTTTTGTAGAGATAAATCAAGGGATGAATGGATGTGTGAATGGAGTCAATTGTGACCCTCCTGTGGGGGTTGGGATGGCGTTACTCCATCGGAGTCAACTTGACTCCAATTGGTAGTTATTTTAGGCACCACTGCTGGACTCCAAGTTTGGAGTCACTTTTATTCTCAGTGTTGGCTTATAATTTTTCTTATTGAATTTATGCATTTTTGTGATATTTTCACTTTTTTTCGTTCTGGCATTTTCGAAGTATGAAAACTCTCTTCGGCCTGAAGCCTATTATCTGTTGTGCATAATGTGAGCGTAAAAAAAGTTTGATTCCCTGTCAGGATTCTCTGGTCTATCAGGCACTGATGATAATAGCAAAATAATACAAACTCTCAATCCACAGTGTCATGCAAGTGCATCAGCAGTGGCCAAGTTTATACAGTCAGATATGCCAAAGTAGCAAATGCATATTGTGCAAAATACTATATCCAGTATGATAAAATTGTGTCTTACTGTTGTGAGCTATATGTCTGAAGTAGTTGGCTTATATGTATTTTTGTATTAGAATGATCTAAAGTAGTTATACTTATTTAATCCTATGTGCAAAATTTATGTAAAGCTTTAGTTTAGAGAGCTTGTAAAATGTAACTGTACACATTTTAATGTTCAATAAATTATTATTATTATTATTATTATTATTATTATTATCAAAATTTGATGTCGACTTTGCAGTTAAGCATAATGTATAGTCTAGTATTATTGCATCAGAATTCACAGCATCCCATTTTGTACATTATTATTTTCTGCTTTTTGTCTGTACATTTGACGGCTTTGCTGGTTCGTTATATTTAGCACTTATATAGTATAAATCATGGCAGTTCTTTTACGTGTGTGTGAGAGTACTAATATCCGTCAGGGTTGGCCACGGGTAGGATATACCAGTCATACGAGTCCACCAAGTTCTTTACGTCTGGCTGATCGTAGTCAGTGATCAGCTTGAAAATAGGGGGTAGATTTTAGAATGGTGCAAAACAATAATTACTCATGAACAAAGCAAAAAATTAGCCACACCCGAACACCCCAAAAGTTTAAAAAGTAAAGAGCAGGTTTCAATTACGGAAACCGTTACCGTACAAAGCGTTTGCTGACAGTCGTATGAATGTGTACCTTGTTTATAAAGTAAAGAGCGGAGGAGATCCCAATCCACTCCCTGGCGTGCATGCCAGCGTCTATCCAGAATGCCGGTTTGGTGATTTGGGGAAGCTAAGACCTTTTTATGAAAAAGGTAATTTGCCGGGACCGACGAGAGCGTGCATTCGTTTTGCGCGCCTTTCCATTCACGTGGCCAGCTCGTATCGGTGGGCAGGTGACATGCCTCATCCGGGATTTGAACTCGTGACTACTCGTGACTCGTTACCATGGTAGGTGATGAGTTTGGATCTTTTTTAGCAGCCGTGCACGCTACCGATTGCGCCGTGAGTGACCCGCCCACCCTCCGTGGATACGAGTTTCCTCTTATAGTAACCAAAGAAAAAATTTAAAAACGATTGCCAGCAACAAAAATTCTACTGGACCTTCTGGAATTCGAACCGGCGTAGGTGTGTCGAGCTGCGTCCCAGTCAGCGGAGTTACCACGTAACCGCGGAAGCTTCGTTGAAAGACTTGTGATCAAATGCAAACTTTCTGCCTTGTCATGAAGAGGGCCAGTTTGGATGCACACGTAAATGTCCGAAATTACAATCGATAGTCCTTGAGCCGTAAAAAATGTATTTTTTCCCGCACAACACCATTCCCCGTACATCGTACTATCAGTGAACGTTCAAGTAGATGATGTACACGAAACCTTGTTTGAAAAACAGAAACGGACCGTTCCTAGATTGATTCTTTTTTTTACTATGACTTTGTGTTGAGCTAAGATTTAGTTTGGTATTACCAATGACATTAAAGAGCACTGGGGGACGATTTTAGTGTTACATGTAGCATGTCCCTGTAAAGAGGGAATCATTAAAAAAAACGTACAAATATGTTACAGCTGGTACGCTTTCCATTCAAGCAATTGCAGCGATGTGAATTTTGAGAAAGAGAACATATTTGGCAAACAATTCTGCCTAGAAGATACTTTCTTTTTATGCTGATCGCGGTTTACAGGCCGCATGACGTGGTGCCAAAGCGGGAAAGCTACCGAAACAATATCAAGTTTGGTCGCTTTTATTGATAAGACTGACCGGAACGTTCCTAGCCAGCTAGATGATTTCTGATGATTTTATTTATATTTTAGTTTACAATGAGATTACGTCTGACTTCACCTTTGTAGTTATCGAGCACGACAAGAGCTAAAACGGTTCACACTTTGGCAGTTTTGGATTTGAGTAGTCTTTGCCATTTCTAATGGCCACTGAGGTGTTGCCCCGGGTACTGTAAGACAATAATAATAGTCCTTAGAAGCAAGGCCCGGGAGGAGGGAGGGCATGAAAAAACAACAAAATGTAAGAATGGGTAGAGCAATAGCGTTGACGTGACTTTCGAAAAAATTAATAAATAAATAAAATATCTTGCTGATAATCCCACCGAGAAAACAGCACTCTCAGATGAAAGGGTAGTATGACATGCATGGCGCCATGCCGGGTTAGCTACATACTGACTCAATTCAAGTTTGAAGTGTTGCGTAGCTGGTGAAGGATAGAGATCAACGACGATCCCCGCCTAAGCATCATTTTAAGAACCTTCAAATGAAGAGTAAGGAATTGTTATTGACGAGGCAGACATTATGATCACGACCAGCAAAAAAGGTTGTAAAATCGATCACCTATGCTTAATTAACTATATCGGCTTTTTATGCAAAAGGTAATTTGCCGGGACCAACGAGAGCGTGCATTCGTTTTGCGCGCCTTTCCAATCACGTGGCCAGCTCGTATCTGTGGTCAGGTGACATGCCTCATCCGGGATTCGAACTCGTGACTACTCGTGACTCGTTACCATGGTAGGTGATGAGTTTGGATCTTTTTTAGCAGCCGTGCACGCTACCGATTGCGCCGTGAGTGACCCGCCCACCCTCCGTGGATACGAGTTTCCTCTTATAGTAAACAAAGAAAAGATTTAAAAATGATTGCCAGCAACAAAAATTGTACTGGACCTTCTGGAATTCGAACCGGCGTAGGTGTGTCGAGCTGCGTCCCAGTCAGCGGAGTTACCACGTAACCGCGGAAGCTTCGTTGAAAGACTTGTGATCAAATGCAAACTTTCTGCCTTGTCATGAAGAGGGCCAGTTTGGATGCACACGTAAATGTCCGAAATTACAATCGATAGTCCTTGAGCCGTAAAAAATGTATTTTTTCCCGCACAACACCATTCCCCGTACATCGTACTATCAGTGAACGTTCAAGTAGATGATGTACACGAAACCTTGTTTGAAAAACAGAAACGGACCGTTCCTAGATTGATTCTTTTTTTTACTATGACTTTGTGTTGAGCTAAGATTTAGTTTGGTATTACCAATGACATTAAAGAGCACTGGGGGACGATTTTAGTGTTACATGTAGCATGTCCCTGTAAAGAGGGAATCATTAAAAAAAACGTACAAATATGTTACAGCTGGTACGCTTTCCATTCAAGCAATTGCAGCGATGTGAATTTTGAGAAAGAGAACATATTTGGCAAACAATTCTGCCTAGAAGATACTTTCTTTTTATGCTGATCGCGGTTTACAGGCCGCATGACGTGGTGCCAAAGCGGGAAAGCTACCGAAACAATATCAAGTTTGGTCGCTTTTATTAATAAGACTGCCCGGAACGTTCCTAGCCAGCTAGATGATTTCTGATGATTTTATTTATATTTTAGTTTACAATGAGATTACGTCTGACTTCACCTTTGTAGTTATCGAGCACGACGAGAGCTAAAACGGTTCACACTTTGGCAGTTTTGGATTTGAGTAGTCTTTGCCATTTCTAATGGCCACTGAGGTGTTGCCCCGGGTACTGTAAGACAATAATAATAGTCCTTAGAAGCAAGGCCCGGGAGGAGGGAGGGCATGAAAAAACAACAAAATGTAAGAATGGGTAGAGCAATAGCGGTGACGTGACTTTCGAAAAAATTAATAAATAAATAAAATATCTTGCTGATAATCCCACCGAGAAAACAGCACTCTCAGATGAAAGGGTAGTATGACATGCATGGCGCCATGCCGGGTTAGCTACATACTGACTCAATTCAAGTTTGAAGTGTTGCGTAGCTGGTGAAGGATAGAGATCAACGACGATCCCCGCCTAAGCATCATTTTAAGAACCTTCAAATGAAGAGTAAGGAATTGTTATTGACGAGGCAGACATTATGATCACGACCAGCAAAAAAGGTTGTAAAATCGATCACCTATGCTTAATTAACTATATCGGCTTTTTATGCAAAAGGTAATTTGCCGGGACCGACGAGAGCGTGCATTCGTTTTGCGCGACTTTCCATTCACGTGGCCAGCTCGTATCTGTGGGCAGGTGACATGCCTCATCCGGGATTCGAACTCGTGACTACTCGTGACTCGTTACCATGGTAGGTGATGAGTTTGGATCTTTTTTAGCAGCCGTGCACGCTACCGATTGCGCCGTGAGTGACCCGCCCACCCTCCGTGGATACGAGTTTCCTCTTATAGTAACCAAAGAAAAAATTTAAAAATGATTGCCAGCAACAAAAATTCTACTGGACCTTCTGGAATTCGAACCGGCGTAGGTGTGTCGAGCTGCGTCCCAGTCAGCGGAGTTACCACGTAACCGCGGAAGCTTCGTTGAAAGACTTGTGATCAAATGCAAACTTTCTGCCTTGTCATGAAGAGGGCCAGTTTGGATGCACACGTAAATGTCCGAAATTACAATCGATAGTCCTTGAGCCGTAAAAAATGTATTTTTCCCGCACAACACCATTCCCCGTACATCGTACTATCAGTGAACGTTCAAGTAGATGATGTACACGAAACCTTGTTTGAAAAACAGAAACGGACCGTTCCTAGATTGATTCTTTTTTTTACTATGACTTTGTGTTGAGCTGAGATTTAGTTTGGTATTACCAATGACATTAAAGAGCACTGGGGGACGATTTTAGTGTTAGCATGTCCCTGTAAAGAGGGAATCATTAAAAACAAACGTACAAATATGTTACAGCTGGTACGCTTTCCATTCAAGCAATTGCAGCGATGTGAATTTTGAGAAAGAGAACATATTTGGCAAACAATTCTGCCTAGAAGATACTTTCTTTTTATGCTGATCGCGGTTTACAGGCCGCATGACGTGGTGCCAAAGCGGGAAAGCTACCGAAACAATATCAAGTTTGGTCGCTTTTAATAATAAGACTGCCCGGAACGTTCCTAGCCAGCTAGATGATTTCTGATGATTTTATTTTCACTTTAGTTTACAATGAGATTACGTCTGACTTCACCTGTGTAGTTATCGAGCACGACGAGAGTTAAAACGGTTCAAACTTTGGCAGTTTTAGATTTGAGTAGTATTTGCCATTTCTAATGGCCACTGAGGAGTTGCCCCGGGTACTATTAAACAATATGAACAGTCTTGAGAAGCAAGGCCCGAGAGGAGGAAGGGTATTAAAAATACAATAAGATATAAGAATGTGTAAATATTGCACAAAGAGCTTATGATTAATGCCCCCCCCCCCAAAAAAAAAAATAAAAGAAAAAAGAGAAAAAAAAAAGAAAAAAAAAGCAGACCACGAGACCATTATTGTACCCTATTTATCTCTCTCTCTCTCTCTCCAGGTCCGTAGCCAGCAAACTCAAAAGGTTTTTTTTTCTGAAAAAGTTGACCTTTTATAATGTGTTCCTAGTTCAAATTATACACAAAATTGACCTTTTATTGACAAAATTGGTGGTTCTTCCGAACCCCCAAACCTTCCCTGGCTGCGTGCCTTCACTTACTCACTCACACACACGTACACCTGTCAGAACCTCCGGAGCGAGATCATTTCTTCCTATCTACATCTCTGATCTAGAAAAGTCAGGTATTACACCCTAAATTTCATACTCAACTACCCGGAACCGAACCATGCTGGTGGTAATACACCAAATACAGGCAGCAGTCTGGAAATCCAATACCCTTTGAAATTTAGGGTGAACCAGCATGATCGTTCTGGCTCGAAGTTCTAATTTCAATCATATCTCTAAACCAGTTGTGGTAATGGAAAAAGAAACGTGGCTCTGCACGATACTATAATATATTAAAAGAAAGAGTTGTTGGATAGAGAGAGAAAGGTCTTAAGAAGGAACATTTTAAGCTTCAAGTGTCGACTTTTTATCAACGTATCTTTTCACCATAATGTCTAATTTTTCTCCTAGCAATTTAAGTTTCAAACATGCTAGTTTTCTCAATCATTGCCCCCCTTCTGGCAATTAGAATATGATAATTTTTACAGTTAATCAGACACTTTGAAGTATGTACGTAGGTTTATTAGGTACCAACAACCGACTCATGTCATGTTTATTTTACTACCCACAGATTTGGAAATACATAGTTCAATAATGTTGTCTTTATGAGTCGAAATAACTTTTAAAATCTGAAAGCCAGCTAGCAAATTGAATTTTAAAAACTTACCTGTCATTTCTCTTGACCGGGGTCGGCAGAGCCGTTACCAGGACGCAGAACCCCGTTAGTGCCAGAGCTACCAGCATCGTTCCTCGGCGATGCTCCAGTGCTGCTGACTTCGGATGACTGTTAGAAGCGGTCATGACAATCGCGACCTGTCAGAGTAAAAAAGGCGGATCTTATTAGATTTGAAATCACAAATTTCACCCTCAACGATGCATTCTAGAGATGTCCATCGCGTTAGATGAATTATTACTCACTGTCAGTTAAATCGATCAAAGTTAAGTTCTTCGCTTCTTTACAATGTGGCGCCGTAACTGAACGAGATGCTTGAAATAAATAAACACGATAGGGACAGGCTCACGTTGGCAGTAAAAAATGCATTTCAATTCAAAGCATTACGGTATTTTCACATATGATTTCAATTTGAATTATTCATTGCCGGTTTTTAGTTCGATACTTCGTTGCATATTTATTCCATAAGTGGTTTATGCGCTCAATATTATAAGTCGGTTGTCAGCGATCCAGCTTCTTTCTGCATACTATATCATATAGGACCACAGCAATTTTATAACAACAAAACTTTATGAACTGGTGCTTAAATTAAATTGCATTTTAATGTTCTATACCTCAGTGCCATAGCCTCAGTGCCGTTTGCCAATAAAGATGTTTTCACTCATTCTCAATATATAGGTTCATTCAACTTTTTTAATATTCTTAAACGTTAGAGAGCAGAAGAATTGTTTGTCGAAGTGGCACTTACCTCACATCAGTCTAGCAACTTAAAAATACAAAATTAATTACTACATTTATCTGTTATCACTCAAAAACATAAATGAACAAAATGTTTAACCTTCGTTAGTGTCACTCATAGCACTATTTCACTTCCTCCAAATGATCTAGTTTATTTTAAACTTTCATCAGTCGCACTGCAGGGCTGTAGGCTGCGAGGGGGGGGGCGTTTTTTACAGTTCTAAAAATATTTATAAAATGTTAGTCCTGTTCTTTTTTCATTCTACAAACTGTAACATGTACATGTAAGTGTTTTTAGTATATGACAAAGTTAGGTTTTTACAGCAGTTAATTTCTCATTAAAATAAACTCGGGTGTGCTTGAAATTAGTGTCTGCTGACAGCAAAACTTCATCAGGGAAATGTTGGCCGGTAAGTAACCGAAAATTTTCTATAGCAATTGATAAAAGAAACTCTATTGATAAACTCGGTGTGTTTGAAATAAGTGTCTATGCACAAAGGTGAATCAAATAATACAAGTTGCACCATGCAAGAAACACAAATTTAGCAAAAGTACGGGGGTTATTTTAATTGGTTGAAAGTTTGATACATACTTGGACCTGAATGGACGGGTGGATACTAATTTACTATTATTTACCTTCAGGCTTACTTGCCAAGATACCCTGTACACTGGTCCGTCTCTTTCATACTTAACTTCTCGAAGTCTCTTTAACCACGCAGGTCGAATGTGATATGAAAGTTCTATTCAATAACAACAAAGAGACTCAATTGACTGGATAGGCTGACCGACGCCGTCTCCAATAATACATGAATTTACTTTACTTAAGACAGCCGAACTTGGCGTGGCAGCCCCGTTCCTCAAAAACCATATACTATTCGATACAAGTACAAAAACCATCGGCTGTATCCTCAGAAGGTAGACTCTTTTTGGTTAGAAAACGTAGTCCGGTTATTAGGTTGGACGTCACAAGTAGAGTGTAAACGCGCCGTCTGACTACTTTGTGTTGATTGTCCACAAGGTTGGCCTGCAGTGACAGTCATGGCGTCGTTTACGTTTGTCGTTGGGTTGGTGGTGCTATTTGGACTGTATTCTTACGGTAGGTACAGTGATAGTCATGTTTAAGATATAGTGAACGTTTTTTCTTTGCTTTTGTATTTTTTTAACTACAGACAGAAATGGGCAAAACATGCATGGGCAAACATGTCTACGCCCTCTTCTCTTCTTCTCTCCCTCTCTCTCTCACTCGCTCGTTCGCTCTCCCTCTCTGCTCGTAGTTCAAGTATTCGTACCGACTCATATTTCTCACTACCCTCTACCAAGGCCGCATGTTATATTATGTGGACTTTGTCCTTGACAGTGCAGAAAATTCCCGTCAATTTAACCAGATACATATACCTATGTGTGAATACGTAGTGAAAGGTCAATCTGTGGTCCTGGTAGAGGGTAACCTCTCACTGTGTCTTTGATAATCTTGGTTAAAACTGAGAGCTTGATTATAGTAAACAACCAACTGTCCCTGTACGGCCAGAGCTTACAGAGACACTTATCAAAATTCACATTTTTTAATTGCTGAACTATTATTCTTTTTTTTTTTTTTTTTTTTTTTGCATTTGTATCAATTTTATTAGAAGGCACGGTTTCTAACGTGTCGGGTCATTGTTACATTTCCATAATTGATTCAATACTCTATGACGAATCAATATTGTAAGTTGACCCAGATGCCCTGTACACTCGACCGTCTCTTTTAGTAGTCAACAAATGCACGCTTTGTAGTTTGGCATCTGAGTCGCAGCTATTTCTTTGTGAGACATGAAAGCCCAACACTGGGCCTGGAGAGTCATATTTTGCAACCAAAGGCATTTTCTTTGTTTGGAAAATGCGTTGCGGCTGCAAAATGCATGTGATTGCAAAATGCTGCCCTGCAGGCATCATATCAGCAGTATTGGCTATTACCTTAAACTCATTGTTATAGATTTTCTTTCTTTATATGGTACACTTAGTCAGGTGAACAGGAAGCTGGTTTTCTATCAAATCTGTCACAGTGAACTGACGAAACCGTCAACAGGTGAACCAAAATGTTTGGATCTCACATAAATGAAAACCTTAATACGTAAAAAAATTGAGATCCAATAAAACTACTTGCGACACGTGAAAAGCCACCTGCCAGGGGAGCTACACCCGGTGTAACATGAAAATCCGACTCCCATGAAAATCTGACTCACGGAGTCAAAATTTCATAGTGAAAATCTGACTGGGGAGTCACTTTTTAGTGGAGTCAGATTTTCATGGTACATTGGAACCTCTTTATAATGGCAGTATTGGCACAGTAAAATGTTTCCCGGTTTACTGATCTTATACGTAAGTAAGGCCTACTGAAGTGCCATCCGATCCCGTGTCCTGTATTGCTGTCTGTTCTGACCTATATACTTGTATGTCATGGTTACAAGCATAAGGAGAATAAACTGCGCTTACACCTAGTGAATACAATAATTTTACTCGAACACAGCATAATCAGAACATATGACATAAATATCTACACATAGGAAGTAAATAAAACTGAAATTTTTTCATTACATTTTTGGTTAAATGATAAGTTAAATTAACATTCTATTAATAAAGTTAAATAGAAAAAAATCAAACGTTAATTATTCACAGGGAAAGCCTCATTACCAGGTGAAGATGCTCGGATAGACATCAAAATATTGGCGGTTAACAATTTCAATATTGATTGAAGAGAAAAAATACTTTATTCTTTTAACTTTAATCACAATGATAAGTTTTGAGAATTTTGCATGAACGATGAAATTTGTTTTCCTTTCAGTTTTGATCATTTCTTTCTTTTAAGTTTTTATTACCTATGAGACTTATCGAGAAAAAAAATGTGACTTCGAAGACTATTCTTTACCTAGATTGATTATGACTTGCAGGTGAAGCAGTCATGTGCTACCAGTGTGAAGATTTGGAGGGAGGCAAGTGTGGTAAAATCTTTACAGCGGCCACTACTGCCACAAAAGTGAACTGCTCTGTTTCTTGTAAGAAATCACATGGAGGTATAGGCGCAGGCGGATTTGGTAAGTACAGAGACACTTATAGACCCCATTCCCATAGATTTCAGATCGATCTATCCCTGTGGGGAGTCTCACTAGATTACTGTCAGCTTAGTCGGCTTAGGCGTCTGCCCCGCCTACTAAAAGGGGATAATTAACTATGGTGCGCGCTCGGCTGACTGCAATTTAGCGTGAACCCCCAGGGAGTTAGGTCGATCTAAATCTAAATCTCTGGATCGATCTAAATCTCTGGGAATGCACCCATAGAATAGAAATTGAAAATGTACTCAATAAGTTAACAGTTTGTGCACAGAAAACTAGGCCATTGTATGTCAAATTAAAAAATATGAAAGAATTAAAACATGTAAGTCTTTAAAAACAATGCATATCTACCTGAACAAGTGAATCACCCCATATCAAATGTCAGCTCAGCATTTCAGATATTTTGTGACAATATGTTTGTAGTCCATTTTCTTATTTTCATTTTATTATTATAATTACTTAATATTATTCTTATAAATCTTCCATATTTTCATCTGAAAAAAGCGCTAGGTGGCGGCAATTTGAAAAATCCCCAATAAATTGCCGTTATTATCATTCATGAAGTCGTAGCGATATGATGATTGGAATTCTTAATTTCAGCAATTGTCGGATACAAAAGAGAATGCGGGAACTCCACGACTTTTACGTGTAGAGGGGGCTCCGTTGGTAGTATCCAGGGGTCAGGGGGTGCATTTGGCGAAGAATGCTACTGTAATACCGACTACTGTAATGGCGCTACGTCACAGTTCGTGAACCCAGGACCGCTGCTTCTTTTGGCTGTAATATCGATCATAATGAACGCTGTTTTTCTGCCCCAACTTCCTCACTTGATGAACTAACCTTCACAATGGGTTGCGGCCAGTCGTAACGTTACTTTATTTAGTGACCTACATGGAATCTTGTCTGCAATGTGCATATTTCTTACTGTGATGTTTTCTAACTGTTATCGATGAATGGTGCCGTGAACTCTTAACTGAACTCGATTTGAAAGAAAGGTGTCATATACTCCCAGCATTTTTTCTCTTGGCCACCAAATTTAGGGAAAACCTAACTTGATAACGCAACATTTTTACATAAGGAATATTAAATTATAATATAATGTTTAAAACTTTATATATATATATATATATATATATATATATATATATATATATATATATATATATATATATATATATATATCACCGTCGGTCTACGCATGTTCCAAGAACTGAGTTCGGGCATTCATAATTTAACTGACGACGTTCAACGACCTTGTAAAAAAGTATCTTATTAACTTTTTGATGGTTTTACTGTTCCTCAAAAGGTCGTCTTGTAAAAAATCTTATTAACTTTTTCATGATTTTATGTAAGCGTCTGTCAGTAGCAATGTGTTGATGCCCTTTTGTGAAAATTATTCTGTATCTTAGGCTTTTTAATATATCTACAATAAAAGTAGGGCCTTTTTTGTAGAAAGCGACAGAGGGATGATATTTACTGATATTATCATTCAAACGTTATATATATATATATATATATATATATATATATATATATATATATATATATATATACACACACACACATGTATATATATCCTAATTATTTATACGGATTTTTAACGGACTCACTGTTGGAGGTCTATCGTACTATAGGACTTTATTTTAATGTTTATGTACATGTACTTAACTTATTTTACTCCATTAAATAATTTTATTTTCCTTACATTCCAAGAAATAAACAACCTATGCACAGCACATGCGTTCGGTAATACTTGCAGCTTTCAGTACCTTGATGACGGTGTAACGTGACAGAGAGTCCCCCATAACAGAGAGTCCGATTCTCATTCATTTGTAAAGGTGAGCCTTGCACTAGATTTTGACTTTAATTCTCAAGTCAGACTTACCATAACTTTATAACTAAATTAATGGAGGGCGGACTTTCTGTTACCCTCAGTTTCGTTACATCGGTTCTATCAAACAACTGTAGACTGACCGTTAGTGTAATCATTAAGACAGGGAGTCTACGAAGCAGTGATGAAATATATTGCATGGAATCGAATAAATTATTCATATGAGATGTTTCTGGATCGATGAAACAATTGATCTTGTTGCAGATCTAGTGGGATACGCTTACTACACCCAACCCCAATGTACAGGTGCAAATGAGGTCACAGGAACGCTCTGTATAAATATTTAGTGCACGGATTACAACTGTGTTTGATTATTTTAGGGTGGTACATGAAGAAGTTTGTACCAAAGTTTCACTCTACTGGACCCATGAATAATAAAAAATAATTAATCGTCTAACCTCATAAAGGATCATATGTTACTGTCACAAATGGAAAACGTCCAGCTGTTTTACTCACTCCGAAAATTCAATCATCAATGGATTTGTTCTTCCAATTATCTCATACAAGTATGACGTAAAAAAAATGATGATCTCCTGTATAGAGCAATAATTGTTTTTGAGCGACTTTAGTTTGCTTGTCACTGAATATTAAAAACGGGGCAAAATACATCCTACCGACAGTAAAATAAGCATTAGATAAACTGTCTACCATTCGTGGTCAAAATATTGTATTAGAAATGTCAAACTATTATGGAATCACAATACATATTTTCAGTCAGCAACAGAAACCCTTATTCTCATTGCACCAAGTACTTGGGTAAGATGAAACTCTCTGATAATTTTTCTGGGGAACATACGTTACGTAGTATTAGCTATGACGCAAAGCCCCTTGAGTCACAGTTTAAATATTTATAAAAAAGTTCCTTACGTCATGTATAATATACCATAACCATTACAAAATAAATCGGAACGCGAGATAAAAATTAAAATTAAATGACCCGGAACATACGCTACCGGAACATACGTTACCATTTAGGGCTCCTTACATAATGTAAAGACATGGTAAAAATTAAAAAATAAATTAAAATTGAGACAGTCGTGGCCTTTGTTCTATGATTTAAAAAAATGAATACAACTTTGAATTCATTGAATTTTATTCTTTAACACCTCAGCATCTGTATTGGGTTTGGATGATCAGCGACATCATGTATCCGAGGCATGACTAACAGATTTAAACGCCTGAAGAACCACGAAATATTGAGGGTAAAAACCTCAATATTAGCTGTTGACTGAGGAAAAAAATCACATCATTCTTATAACTTAACACAGCTGAAATTGTTCTCTGACTGAAGAACCACATTTGGCAACCAAAATGCATCGATCCTAATATTTTGTTGGTCTAAGGGTAGAAAATAGAAATTACAATGTAGAAATTATAATCAACCAACACCAGAGACGGCCACACCCTTAGTCACAAAAAATTCAGAAGTGCCCAGGCACATCCCTGAAGATAGATATTAATTCCCGACCTTATGTCTATCTATCTATCGTATTCACAGATTATTTATCTATTTATTTCATTTCTTACCCACTGATATAATTTATTCAGTGGAGAATTGACAATTTGAACAATATCACTGCATTTTTGTTTATTTATTTCAGAACAACCATTTATCACTACTTATCTTTGGTACACCGAAGAAACAATTTTGATATCAAATTTTGACTGAGAGTCGCAAAGGAGTTTGAAAGGCTCCATGGAAAATGAAAGAGTAGATAACTAAATAAAACTTATTTTCTTGCTGTTGGCTTTCCTCCAGATATGGACGCCAGATGGCAGCACAAGGATCTGCCAAAATGATTTGCGGAGGTCCTCATTTCGTTTATAAATGGAGACTGAATTGTTCTTGTATTAGTATAAAATATGCTTTTAAAGAAATCTGCCATATCAGTACGATAACGTTGACAGTGAATGTTGGCTGCAGGCAACATGACGCACGTTTGAATTTGGTCCTGTTCGAGTCCATTGCGATAGTTGAGATGTAACAGCATGAACAATTAAATTGTGTTGAAAGAGATAAGCTTCTTGACAAAAATTCAAATGATGGAACTACACCGACGAAGCTTGTGAATTATCAAGGTAAATGAAAAATTTTACTATTAATAAAAGAACTGAATCTTTACAATTGTCCACTTAACATTTCATTTGTTTTATTGCATTTTTGCATAGCCAAATCTAATCACAGACGCAATGTTACAATATTCTTTTCAACAAACAGAATGGGATCTATTTTACGCAGGTACTATTTTCCGCGGAGCAACCGGCTCTCTTCTCATCTTAACCTTTCCTCCACCGCTTCAGCTACCACTTTAAGACCCTTAAAGAGGTCCTCGCCAACGCGGGGTATATGACTAGCGGGGAGGTTGAACCCGTACCAGCGATCCGATGTTTGGTCCCCGGGACTCAGTTCTATAGTGTAGGAATACTTTATGCCCGCTTTACCCTTAGACCAGTCGTCAGAGCCTCCGGCGGCGGGATCTAGAATGAGAATTCATTTTCATGGTAACTAAATCTTTTTCATTGTGGAAGAGAGTTTATTTCTAATGGCTGGTACATCAGAACAACAAGATAAAAACAATTTCTCTTAATTGATTTGGGGTATTTTTCTTATTAACATCCTTTTTCTAATTATCTAATATTTTTTCTTTATTGTTGTTTTAACAATATTCTAGGCCTTTAAGAAGCCTGTAGCGAAGGCTTGCGCCTGTTTGCAGTTGCTCGTAAAGCCTGCGGTGAAAATCTACATCTTTATATTAGATTTTCCAACCCACATGTATTTGCAAAACTGCGGTGTAATTGTTTTTCGGGGATGTACTCCTATATAGTATTAAAGATATACGTACACAGCAATACCCCGGCAGATCCGAAGGAATACCTTTGGCCCCGGACAGAGAGTATAGCATCAGAACCTTTCTTGGCAATGTTCAGCTAGAATGAGAGGGACAGAATTCTAACACAACTAAATCCATTTTTAAAAACATTCATACAGAAAAAAATTCTCAATTCTCAAGTCAATTTCAGGCTTCTCCTTTGTCACAAAGTAAACCAAAACTCTTCACAGACTAACTAATATTAAACCTGGTTTTGATAAGCTACATTTAAAAATAATAATAAAAATAATAATATCCCACCAGTTCTTGATAGTCACTTGGAAGGTTTCTGGTGTATCCCCATGACGTCAGCCAGTAATTCCCGTAACTATGGAGACTAATGTAAGTCTTTATGATGTGTCTCTTGGAATAGATGAAGTCTCTCATCGCCTGGGTTTCTGGCTCGGAAAACGCCCTCTTGCCGCCGTAGGTTTCAGCACACGGGTACTGGCTTGTTCCACTCTCTATCACAGGCAAGAATAACTTTTGAAGATTGCAGAAATGCTATCGAAGTTAGATCTGTTTTAAAACAGAATTAACTTTCTTGCGCCGCATTCAGAACAGTGGAGTAACTAGTCCGTGGGTCAAATATGGCAACCCACTAAAAAGCATGCCATCTAATCCGTTAATAGTCACTGAACAGGTTCTTCGTGGTGGAGAAGTATTCAAGCTGGTCAGCCATATTTGACCCTCGGACTAGTTGGTCCACTGTACTGAATGCTGCCTTATTGTCGAGGATGTGCTAGCATATCTTTTTAACGGTGGTTTCAACAAACCATTGGTTTGATTTACATTTCAAAATCACGTTCTTCTTGAATTGATAAGTAGCCATCAATATACTTAATGATTCTTAAAATACGTTCAGGGTGCTGCATATTTTTGGGCCTTAGCTTAGTTACGAGTTCTGGCGCGAGCATATTCCTACCTCCCCAGTGAAAGTTAAAGTTCCTGTTGGGATCGACGCCGTAGCATGAATAGCTCTGCTTGGACCGTGTCTTGCGCCACATGCGATCCTAAAACAGAGTGATTGAAGGCAATGGTAACACATTTGCGGCTTCTATTCAGTTTATACATGTATCGAACTTGGAGAATCTAATTTGAGCTTTTAATATATAGAATAAATCATAATCGTTATTTTACCTGAGTATGAGTGTATTCATATCCATCAGGGTTGGCCACGGGTAGAATATACCAGTCATACGTATCCACCATAAACTTCACGTCTGGGGTGTTGTAGTCTGTAATCAGCTGGGAGATGAGGAGGCAAAACAGTGATAAGTTTTATAAATTCTTTAGAATCAATGTAACGAAGATAATTGTTAGATATATTTGTTATTGTGCAATTAACAAATAACTAAAAAACAAACTAAATGCATACATAAATAAATGCTTGTTAGACTTGTTCCAAAAGGAATAATACAGCCATTTTACTGACTTATAATCCTATATCACAGAATTTTTTTAATTCACATATTATTAAATTATGTAAAAGATAAGTAAGAAACGATAAGAGTTATCTCTCAAAACACAGCCACAGGGGAAGTTAAGTGCGCGGTGACATCAATGAAACCCTTGCATATTTCTTTAATCTGTTACAAAAAAAAAACACATTACCGCACCAAGTGTGTTCATTACATAACGATTGATCTGTTACAAAACCTGTTCCTGTACCAAGCGTGCACGCCACATAGCGATTAATCTGTTACAAGAAGCAACACCACATCAAGCGTCATATAACGGATTGCATGTACCTTGTTAATAAAGTAAAGTGCGGAGGCCGGTGCTATCCACTCCCTGGCGTGTATCCCAGCGTCTACCCAGATGGCTGGTTTGGTAGTGCCGGGTTTTGGAGTCCCAATCTGAAACCATTTTGAAGGTTAATAAGTTGAATTAAGTTTTTGGTTGTCTCTTGTATTATGATGGGGAGAGGAAGGTTGTTTCTCAGGAGACTAAATGTGTTTTTTTCCTATGACTTACGGTGTTTCTGTCCTTAAACAAAGGGCCTTCATCATATGACAGGTTCGTTGGGGCTCATGGATGAAAACTCACCACAGAAACGATTTTCTTATTTTTACCAACTCTGCGTGTCTTCAACAAAGGTAAAACGCCCGGTATAAGTCCATATTATTAAACAGAAATTGAACGATACACATCAACTTACTTTTTGCTCATTACAATATGTTTCATGCTTTTGGAGCCAATATAAAAATCGTGTATGACAGTGATCCCAACATGCTAATTACTGAATTAATGCGCTCACTTTATCTTTAATTTTTTGTATATGATATTGTTTCCCGTATGCTAATAAACATATGACAACGTAGTAGAAGTATTTCACACCAGTGATACAATCATTATACCTTAAAAGACGTATATACCCTGTAGTATTGATACCGACATGATAACAATAGCATATACGTATATTCGCCTCCTTTGTCTTAAAAGTCGCAAGCAATTTACTAATTAATTGCATAAGGAGTAGTTCGTGCTCATAATTTGTGCCTTTAGCTTTAAGAGTTGCACGTGAAAACATACACCCCTGTATCGTATACATTATAATGGTGATAATATTGATAGTACCTTTATTCCACGCAGGGGTCGTCCTTCGTACGAGTTCTTGGGCAGGTCAAATAGGGAACATTTCCCCTGGCAGGCAGTCGACTGTGACACTGTCCTCAGCCAGTTGTAGATCTAAAGGCAAGAGATATTTATCCAATTCAGTCAAGCAACAGGGGTGGTTAACATGAATATTATAGTTAATTAAGAGTATATGCTGAGCGTTGGCATTTAACTGTAAGGTAGATTATATGTGCACGTGTTCACGCGCGTTATCGCATGAGCGAAAAGGGAAATGTGTGAAAAGGGAGATTGCGACATTTTAATGTGCAATTACTTGGTAAAAATACAGTACCGTGTATTCATATAATACAATCAGGAATCGTTCTTGCGACTTACGTCGTTCACCCTATTGAAATTGTCTAGGCTGAAGGCAGCTTGGCGCTGTAGACTGAAACCCGACAGGTTGATTCTGAAAGATCGTTTCTTCCTTTTCTGGACTTCGTGTTGCTCTTCATCTATTACTCTGGAAGAGAGGAGTTGATTTGTAGCTCTGTATTTAACCTGATAGGCGTTTTATAATACCTCTTTCACTCTTTCTTTAACTAAAATTGACCACTGTACTTGACAGATCGACAACTTAAAACCTGGCTATTACTTTAATGAGACGTCTAAACAGGGTTACCGCCCTCGCCGCGGCCAATCCACAAAACAGCGGGAATAGAAAACTTGGGGAGAACCAGTCAAAGGGAGTAAAACCTGTAATGACATCTTAAAGTGGACTGGGTCAGTTATGTGTAGGCTACAGCTCGAAAAGGGTGCACCTTTTTTTTTCAAATTTATCACAAAAAAGCAATATTGACTATATCGGATACCATTAAAGATCAACCATAAGACTGATAACACGAGGATGTGAACATGCATCTGGTTATTTGCTGGCCGGAACACTTACAGATCGCAACCTTTTTCCCTTCCATCTGGTTGATTCTGAGGTACGACCGTGGATAATACGGAAATACACGATTTTTACCGAACACAATGACGAACACACTACCATAGTTCCTAGCACAATCATGCGCATCTCTACCACAATAACGCAATCATTTGATATATTTATCTTGCATTCATACTGTGTATCCAATACCTTCCAAGTCTAGATAAACCACAAGATTGGCATCACCACTAAAATCGAAGGAATCTGTCTGAAAACAACCTGCCTAACAAAACCGCAGACTGTTCTATTGGTTTTGAGCTGTTAGCGGGCCTTGGCTTAGACGGTTATATGGCACACAAATGATGCTTTTCCGATAATTCGTCTATTTTCTAGTGAATATACTAAGACATGCCAAGCACGAATCGATTGAGAAAAATCAATATCAACTTTGTCAAAAAAAAAATTGAGCGCCTTTTTTCGTCTCGAGTTCTCACCATTTCTGTGCTACAAGATATTCACCTGCAAACTGATGGCTATAAACGTTAGGTGGAAGCGTAGGGACAACTGATCACGACGTTTTATTTTGGAAAGGAAAGGTTCTTATTGAGGAATCGTTTTTGTTGTATTTTTTTACCATTCATCTACACGTTCTCCATATTTAATACCAATTTTGCTTTTTTCTTTCCGCATTTTTGGATGAGACTGCTTTAAGAGCGTGGACGGTGAAAGTGGACAAATACACTCTACTAGGATCATTTCTACAAAATTTAACAAATCCCCAATAAACATGTTTACCTGGCGACCTTACTTTCAATCAGTTTACATGGTGGTTTTACTAAGAACCAAATCACACCATTGAACCATTTTCCGATGAACTCCTACTCACTTTTGAAGATCGTCAATCAGTGTCTTATGTTTCAAGCCGGCGTCTGCAAGTTTTTTCAGCGTGGATTTCACTTGGTGGGCGGGCAAGCGGATGTCGGCAAAGCCTCCGACTCCCTTTGGATTGGCCCAGACATCGAGCTGAAAATAGAGGGCGTGGCTTTTTACCACATGGATATTTAGCTGTCGACATGGTGCGTTATTAGTAAAATTGTGAGATGTCTTCTTATCGAATAGATAGATATCTATAGAAGAAAGAAAGAATGATGATGTAGTAAAATGCAGGTTAGAAATAAGGGTTTTGAAAAATAAATGACAATACAGTGAATTATTGTTAGCTAGATGTCTAAAAGAAAATAATTTAAAGGTAACTTACAATTATTGGTTAACTTTACATGTACAAATAATCAAGTAAAACATAGCTTATACAACTAAAATAATAACGTTATGATAAATGTGGGTGAAACTAGATAAGTGAATGGAGTAGTTTGATACTATGGATTGTACTCACGCCACGTTCCTCCTCAGCATGTATAAAGTTGCGTATTTTCTCGAGTTCTTCCTGAGTTTTGGCTACCATGCGTATGACCTTGTGACTGAAACGTATAGAAATATAAACTTCTATAATTACCAGTATATTTAGCTGCGTATTTCAACTAATATGTATACTCTAATATCAGGGCTCCCTAACGTACTACATGTATACAAAATCACACTGTGAGGGTCCTGTGGGAATCGGTGCACAATAACAGCCTGGGATAATTTCAATTCAATTCAATTTATTTCTGTACTGGTAAATAAATTATAATGACTTTGAGCAACAGAATATAATAACAATAATACAATTGGTGCATTACCATTCTCTAATTGGTAATTGTGTTGCTTACCAGTTAGTTTGTGACTGAACAAACTGGCAACACAATTACTCGGCACCTAGGTGTGTGAGCGCTCCCACTAGGTATGTCTGGAACATGTTGATTGCTCCAAATATCTCTGTGATATTTGGGCCTTTCAACAGTTTTGTACCAGACTACTAGTGCACCCTGTGGCCAGTGAGTACACTTGTATGTAACTGGTGTAAACGTGACCAGTGTCATTGACTACAGGGACCTCTACGATACAGGGCCCGGTTCCTATTTTTATGTGCCGGTAGTCTGGTTTTGATCCACTTACGTCACATTAACCCTAACCTGTAGGAATCTAATGGAGTTTCTATTGTTTCTTTACGCATGCCCCTGATTTGAAGTTACAATGCTGGTGATAATACAACTAGATTCTGAATATCTGGGTGAACATTCCGGTGTATTGTGACAGAGAGTCCCCACAACAGAGAATCCGCTACCCAGATTTTGACCCACTTATGTCAAACTAACCCTAAGCGTTATAACTATATCGAGGGCGGACTTTCTGTTACACAAACCCTCAATTTCGTAACACCGGTTCCCTTTTCCATTAAATTTTCTGAATTTTAGACCATTTGTGGTAAAAAATGAGAATCGAAGTTCCCTATTTCTCATAACATAATGAATATCTCAAAGAGATAAAAAAAGAATAGAGAGACAGAAACTATTTAAACAGAATTGGCCCCAAGATTAAATATCCCCCCCTGCTCGTCCTCAATTGACTTTCCTGTCAACGTGCCTTATCACCTGTATGACGAAGTTTTCACCTTGAAATTCTAACAAGTTAGAAGTCAATGGATTGACGAACAAGGGAATAATTATCTCACATGTAGAACATAAACAACTAACTATTGGTATTGTTCGAAACATTTGTTGATGGAGTCAACTGTTTTACGAATTTAAGCAAAATTTGTAGAAGTTTATCGGAATATAAATTAATTAATTAATTAAATTATTTATTTATTTATTTATTTAGGAATTCGTACATAGCGTGATACACGAGGACATAACACCACAATTGAACATAAAAAAAACATTGGCGTCCATCAAAGAGGTACATGTCCTCAGTTGACCTCTGATGTGCAATCAGTAGCAGTTCATTGTGAAATTTGATACAGTAAAAAACAAAAACAGTGTTCGAGGGCGTATCTGAGACAAGTACACACGCGGTTCCGATGTTTGGACGGACATCATCAACAACACGACTTCTAAAAACAAAGACAAATAATACATTAAGTCCTTGTCATACTTTTTCGTATATTTTCAGTGCGTATGAGTCCCTTGTGATTTTTTTCAATCAGCAGCTGTAAATACAAAATTGCGAAGTGTTGACATCAGCTTTGACATCAGCACATTTCGCGAGTGAAAAATTCAATGTGGCATATAACACATAGGTTGTGTTTATGTTTGCTTATTGAAAAAACGCATAGAGGGTTGACATACGCTTATTAAGTGTGACAGAACTTAAATTGCGTAGAAAGCGTATCAATGCGTACAGTTCGTAACCCTGGATGCCAAGCTGCATTAAGATGACAGAGAGACAAAAGAAAAATTGCTTGTCCTCCCTTCCCTCATTGACAAAATTCTGGGTTCGCCAAGACTGACACGCTTTCGTGAGAAGGGGAACGCTGTTATTGATAAAAGATCGCTGCGTTCAGAGATCATGACACCAATTAAAGGAGGTCTGTTGTATTGTTCCGGGAGGAAGATGAAAGTCGAAACTAAATGGCGGATCGCGTGCTGACTCGATGTTAACCAGTTCGTCGCCACCTGTTGCGTGCTGAGCGATAGTCGTGAAAAAAAAAAAAACACGGACGGGTTCAGAGTTTTGTGGAGGGGGTTGGGGCAGGGATATATGCAAGGCAAATATTGGTCCACTTTGCCCCCTTCCCTTTTTTTTTTTTTTTTTTTTTTTTTTTTTGCATGGAGACGCCATTGAATGAAAGAAATGATAATGAATTATGAACGAATATGTAACGACTCTACCAGCTTGAAACTTAAGTCGCCTTTTGTAAACGTTAATTTTATTTTGATTGATAGTGTCAGCCTATTGGATAAAAGGCCTACAGTATTTGATTGTTCTTTGTTAAGTGAACTAAAGGTGCTACTGAATCCCAACTACTTAAATTTGGTCCGTGCCCAGCCCAACCTCAGTGCGGTTAGATTATACACTAAGACTGAATCTCTCTCTCTCTCTCTCTCTCTCTCTCTCTCATATTCTCTTCTCTCTTTCTTTTAAAGGCCTTTTTAAGACCTTTGTTTTAATGCCAACAATATCTAGTGTCCTGGAGTATTTTGTTCCAGATCTCAGACAAGAGTGCTGTTATGAAGCCTTATATTGGTTTTCGTGTTTTGCTTAGAATACTTCTCTTAATTACCCATTGTTTCTAGAAAATCGCACGATGTCTTGTTGACGCAGAGAGTTCCCGCTGATTTTTTTTCACACGTATACTCGTTCTGATAGTAAAAAGTGAAAATGGGTCTTTTAACGTGCCGAATCTCTGAACGCTATATTTTAGAGGATATGTTAAGTTACACCCTGGAGTTCGGGTGTTACTAAAATTTGTATTTATAATCATCATCCCTGAGTCGTTTTAAAGTAGAATTGTCAAACATTTGCTGATAATAGCGGGCAGTTTCAGGTTATTTATATAAATAAGAAAAATAATAATAACAACCGAAAAAGATGGCGGGCATTCAGCACCCTCTTGTCCTTCGCCTATACATCTTCCGAGCCTCAAAAAAAAACATGGCAACCTGCCTGCATAATTCCCTGCAGCCAGAAAAACAAAACGACTAATAAAACTTACGTCACGTAACCTGTGACGTAAGTTTAAAAACCCAGGGTTATAACTGTAAATAAAGGCCAGTGTAACGTGACAGAGAGTCCCCCCATGATACAGAGGTCGCTTCCCATTCATTTCTACATGTAACCCTCGCCCTAGGTTTTGACCCACTTAGGCCAGGCTAACCCTAACCACTATAACTATATGGAGGGCGGACTTTTTGTTACACGGACCGGCTTTCCAATAAATTCTGATATTTTCCGATATAAACTGTGCAGGCCCGTAGCCGGGGGGGGGGGGGGGGGGGGGGGGGGAAGGGGGGATTCGGGGGGGGGGGTCCGAAAGAACACCCCTTTTTGCTGTGAAAAGGTCCCACCTGAGTAAAATTTTATCTAGGTACACAAAGGTTTTATGGTAAAAGGTCCACTTTTTCAGAAAAAGAACCCCCCTTTTGAAATGGCAGGCTACGGGCCTGCTACGAAATATATGACGAATACCGCTAATGGGGGCTAGCTTATGAAAAAAACGATGAAATTCAGGGTGCTCACTGTGCAAACGTGGGTAAAATTCATCATGGGTCACGAGAACAACCGAGGCCGTGGAATATTGTTGATATTGAAAACATATAACAGAAAAAATAATATTTAGAAAATATGGACTTTTGTTAGCACTCTGCTCGTTTCTCTATTGTACAGGAAAACACACGTGTTCAGCGTGCGATGAGCTTACACAAAGTCGCAGCCACACAAAGTAAAGCAGTTAGAGAAAATAATCAAGTCGACTGATAAAGGGCAGAAACCCCTTTACCCTCCCCTTCCGCCCCCCTCCTCTTCCCGTTGCCTATCCTTCTTTGTTGACCACTGTCTCATTAGTGAATCCAAACTGAATAGCTAAATAAAACAATTGTTTATTATACTATATACTGCACAAACATGAAGTGCTTAATGCTTGCTTTTCTCTGTCTCCTTGGTAATTTTTTTCAATTCTCTATAATTAAAATTTATTGTCAAGCACGTGTTCACTCTTGCTGTTTTGTGTGCGTCAACTGTCGCTACCTCGGTGAACAATAAATCAGCCTCCTCGGCATTAGGCTGTGAACAACCCATGGCAATAGACCGTCTTTCCGTAAGTGGCGTGCCCCTTTTTTACATTTTTATGAAAGACTGACAATTTTATTTGAATCAGAACTCTATCTCAATGACCAAATAGCACTTCTGAAATGAATTTCAGACACAAGATTTTGGCACGGCAATTGTTGGTCAGGGAATTCATATCGATTTAACAAATTTGTTCGCCGATTATTCTCTCTCTCTCTCTCTCTCTCTCTCTCTCTCTCTCTCTCTCTCACACACACACACACACACACACAAAGAGAGAGAGAGAGAGAGAGAGAGAGAGAGAGAGAGAGATAATCCTCTCTTTCTCTCTCTCGCATACGTACGCGCGATCATGCCTGCATACATAAAACAAACAAACACACACACACACACACGCGCGCGCGCGCGCGCGCGCACAGACACACTTATTTACGTACGGGTCCACACACAGTGATCTCATTATTTTTTTGTACTGTTAGTTACTGGTGGTTATGAATAATTCAGTCAGCCTCCAGATCTAGTTTTAGACCTACAGGTTCATCACGGTGACAACAGAGAAAAAAGTCACCGTGTAGTCACACAGAAATAGGGCACTTCACAGAGACCAAGTGTGATGATAAGATGGACGAAGGTTAGCGGAGTTCTCTGGGTGGACATTCTATTATTAATCTATCAGACGCTGTGTCACGATTTCCCTAATCTGACGGTCACGCCGTTCGTGACGCGGCAGACTCAGAGACAGCAAAGTACTATTACGCCATTAAGAGCATACAATTATATTCCACCTTTAAAAAGAAAAAAAATCGGAATTTTCTCATAAATTTTGGAATTTTGTCTTCTTGTCATCACTATATATCCTCTCTAAACCCGCTGTAAGAAGAATGACTTATTAACCCTCTTTTGCGATCTGATTTTTAAATTTTCGTAATCAAAAGTGAATTTCAGCAGAGCTCATGTCCATTGGGAGAGTCACTCAAACACTAAATTCTAGATTTGTGGATCGTTATTCTGAGAACAGTTTTGGATATGGTATATCTTTGTGACTAAGGTCAAAGGCCTAAGCGTTATATTTCCCTGGATTTTATTTTCACATAAGTCATTGTGTGCAATCAAGGGTGTGGGCACAAGTGACTGGTGACTGTTTGAATGGGGTTCTGTGACGAATTTTATTAACATTTAACGCTTATACAGGCTTATACAGTAATGGAACAAAGTCCTCGCCTAAGGTGAAAAGGAGCAAAACTCGCCCATCACTGCGGTACTCGGTTGTAATTACACCCCTTTCAATGTTCTATATTTATAATAAAGTGACGAATTAAATACATCCTCTTCGATTTAAAATATTAAAGTAAAAGTCAACTATATAAATAATAACGCATTACTAGCTTTCATAGTAAATTAGCGATGGGTCGTTGATTCATGTCAGTCATGCATGTATTTCACCTTTTAGCCTATACGTCTCATCAGAAAAAAAATATACAGTGTATGTATGTAATAGAAGGATAGGATAAAACACAAAATTATGAAACCTAACATTAACTTTAAAGTTCATTAGGATAGCTGACGGTGGATATAACGACCACAGACACATATAATGTTGATTGTCAATTCATCGTCATCCTGCCAAGCCTCACAGTTTGTTCCCTTTTTCCGGTTGCTTCAGTTAATGATTGAGAACCCTTCTGCTAATGATGTTTTCTTGTTAATATATATATATATATATATATATATATATATATATATATATATATATATATATATATATAGTTAATTTTATCAGCTATTTTGTCAGCTCATTTTCTATGATAGTCGCTTTAAACCAACAGCCATGATCACATAACCACATTATGACCATAACTATATTCAGAGAATCTGAAGAGAGATCAAAATGTCTAAAGAATAAAGTCCAAATATTACTGTATACAATATCGCCTGAAGTATGAATTTTCACAATTAATATTTTATGATATCAAATTATTTTCAAACTAGCTGTACTTTAAGAAAACTGTAGAATTGCAATTTACAGAAGCGATATCACTTGGATTGACCCGAGAGTGAATTCGATGCAAGATGCGAGAGAAAGCTATGTTATTTCACCTAAAAACTGAGCGTGAAAGGAAAAAGTGGCAGAAGTAACTACCCATAAATCGGTTTCATCCATCTGGGAAATTACTGCAGTGTGATTTATCGACATTTTAAGCCATTTTGTTGGTGTTTTGGTTAGTTTGGGACAATTTTAAAGCTGGTGACACCTCCTTTTCTTCTCTCTCTCTCCCCTTCTCTCTCTCTCTGTACTCTACCTGGGTCACGGACCGATTTTTCACTAGATATTCATAGGTAGCATTTTTCTGTACTGCCCAGGGAACATTTATGAAAAGAATTGTCATCACTAAGCTGACCTCTAGTATAGAGTACTCTCTCTCTCTCTATCTCTCTCTTTGTGTGTGTGTGTGTGTGTGTGTGTATGTGCATATTCCTATCTGTACTAACAAATACTTACTTATATGTTACAGAGATAAAACGTATCTGTCATTCTGATGAATACGATATACATTTTATCCCAAGACAATAAATTAAATTCTTTCAATACCGTCTTAGATTTTTATAACTGCCTAAAAAGTAATTATAAAAAAACTAAAAAATGATTATTTTGGTTTTGTTGGACGTCTCGGATGTTCATTTGGGCAGGCCTACTGGTTACATATCTGTTTACATTGTGTCACAGCTAGGGGGTCAACAGATATCAGGGGTCCTGATGTACCCTCTTGGCTGTCTGGGATCACTAATCAACCGTAACCTACTTTAAACAAATCACGCCATTTATCAGACAAAAAAGTAAAAAAAAAAAAAAAAAATGGCCAGCGTACCCCAGCGTACCGCAGAGCAGGATAGACATAGGAATATTCGGGAAAATGACAAACTGTGGAATTCTGTTGTTGATGCGAATTCCAGGCACGCGGGCTCTGAGACTGACACTTCGGCGATTTTAAATATACATTTGTTCTAAAGACACGACAGCAGTTGATATATATATATATATATATATATATATATATATATATATATATATATATATATTTATATATATATATTGATGGCTGTTGGTTAATAGTCCACCACAATATAACTCTAATAAAGCAATCGTTGCACAATTTCAAAAAAAGGTGTAGGCATCTATATGCAGCTTTAACCGCAATCATGTGGTCTTTATAAACCCGACCAACTTCTAAAATCTGAACCGTGTTTAAAAGCCAGTAAATCAGTTTTATAAAACAAATAACTTACCCGTCATATCTAGTGACCGGGGTCGGCAGAGCCGTTACCAGGGCGCAGAACCCCGTCAGTGCCAGCGCTAACAGCATCGTTCCTTGGCGTTGTTCCTGTGCCGCGGATGTCGATGTCTGGGTGATTGTCGGACTCCGTGTTAACTATTACGTCTGTCCGACCCGTTAATTCTGCCAAAGGGGAAATAAAAGGCGTTTAGTGTTAGAATTTTTATCACAAATTACACCCTCAGTGTTGCATCATTGAAATGTGTACCGCGTTAGGTGAATTATTACTCACCGCCGGTGAAATCGTTCACTGTTTAAGTTCTACGTTTCTTAACAATGTAGCCCTGTAACCGATTAAGGTGTTTGGAAAGTCCTCACCTGTGCGTTCACAATCTGCCCGATATGTGCGACCTTAATACTCCACAATCACCTTTGACTTAGTTAATAAATCACCGAATCCCATGCATGGTTCACGTTACACTTCCGTGTATAAAGTACGCCTCTGAAAATGCGTGCATACGTACCCACATCAAAAAAAAAAAAAAAAAAGACACACAACAACAACAACAGCAGCATCAGGACTCCAATTAGAGCAAAATCAGTGCAGTTCTTCTTTCAACTTTCTACCGTTACCTTTAACTGTTCGATCCAGTTCAGTTGGGACGTAAGGGGTAATTAACCCGAGAGCACACGAACGTTTTAACTACCCCGAGCTGCTCCAGGAGGCGTTTCAGACAATGAAGCTGATTACTTTGATTGCAGTTTAGCGAAAAGTCCCCACGGAGTTGGGTCGACCCAGCCGGTACGATGTCTGAAACTGAACGTGGTCTAAGGCAATTGTTGACCAAGTGTTTCACTGCGAAGGCACTGTCCTCTGCACTGTGGATATCACAGCTGACAACGCTGAGGCCTCACTCAATTGTTAAGTTATACACACACACACACATATATAGCGACCCTTATCATCTGCTTCATACAAAACAAGCGTTTTCTATCAAGAAATATTCTTCGTTCGTTCAGATGAGTTCTCAAGCCTTTTCTGTCTTCCTGTAACAATTCTGTGCTTGAAAGTAAACAGGAGGACGGGTTCTCTGGTAGACTGGCGCAGCGAAATTGAGTGTCCGTGTAACAGAAAGTCCGCCCTCCGTGTAGTTATAATGGTTTGGGTTAGCTTGACCTAAGTGGGTCAAATTCTAAGGCGAGGCTTACCTGTACAAATGAACTGGAAGCGGATTCTTCATCATGGAGGATTCTCTGTCACGTTACACCAGTGCAATCTGTCGCTCTTTGAATACATCTCAGACCTTTCTCTCATATACTAGTACTAGTAGTTTTGCTTTATATTTAAAAAGTCCTTCTTATATGAGTCAAGGGAGAACCCTGACTTAATATGTAAAAAGTCCTTATTTAAGTCACGTTTTCCCAAGTCAGGTTCAGACCAGATCCAACTTATACCGGATATCAGTTCTGTGATGTCCGTATACTTACGTTATCAAATGACCGCATTGCTTGACATAAGACTTTACCGCCGAAAAAGACATCTGGAATTCTTTGAGGACCCGTGCCTGATTTGGTTGTATCATGACGTCATCAAGACTTGTTTAAGTATGGCACTGCACATGAATTTTATCATAAATATACGTACTAAAATAACGTGTAAATAAACGTTTTGGCAAAAAATCTACCTGTGGTAGTAAAATTGCATTGCAATACAAACCGTTCCAAAAATGTTTTCATATATGATTTTAATCTGAAATATTTATTGCCGGTTTTTAATTCCATGCCTTGTTATTATATTAAATTCATAAGTGGTTTCGGCTTCCAATATTAGTCGGTTGTCAGCGATCCAGCTTCTTCTAGCATATCGTATGAGACCGGTATCTCCACCGTATCAGTTAATAATAAGGGTGCAATCCCACAAACGCAATGGGTCTACATGGATCGATCCAGCTTTGTGAGATTAACACGCCTCCTCCTGGCGTTAAGAAAAATACAGAAAAGCTGGTGATTATACGAGAACAACAGGAGGCGTGTCATTCACTTACCGAGAGTAACCGCAGAGTTGGGACGATCCACGTAGATCGATGGTGTCTTTATGGGAATTGGGTCCAAGACTTCGCGAAGTTTGTTGTGCGCTAGTAATAGGCCACCATGAAATTTCGTTTATAATAAAATGGAGTTTATTTTGTTTACCTACATGTGCAGCACTTTAAAACCAATGATCAGAAAGTAATGCTTTACAATAAAACACTGTTTAACAATTAATTTTATACCTTTGGTCCATATCTAAAGCGTGTAACCTGTTAGCTATAGCCGGAGTAAATGCACCTCGAAACGCGCACAGAAAAAAATGTATAAAACCTATCAGACTTGTAATCATAAAATATTCGTTCTGGCGCCAACAGCTCGCCACCATCTGACGTGAAGCGCGGGAAGTGACGTGGGTTCAGAGGTGAGGGTAAGAAAAGGTTGACTTTTTAGTATAACATCCTCAATAAATGAGATCAGTCAATCGAACAATCCATGCTTGGTATTATGGATCTGGTCACTTCAGAAATCATCTCACAACTATGACCAGCAAACATCCCAACCAGAGGTTTGTTTGGCGTTCGGAATTATCATCCACAATTTCCAGCATTACCATGACTAGGATTCTTAATATTGTATAAATTTTTCTGCATTAAAAAATCAACTATGTTTATTTACAAACGAACGCGAGGGGTAAGAGGGGTACCAGGGGTAGCTTGGTCACATGGTCACGTGTGCTGTTGGTCACGTGGGCCTCATTGGTCATGTGACTGTGGTATTTACAAGTTTGTTCAGTTCGTTTTAGTGAAGAGATTTACCATCAACGGTCTAGATGGGCAAGAGAAAAATAAATACAAAACGTTGATGTTAACAGTTAACTCTCCAGAAATCGGCTTGGCTAAAGCAAACTACAGAGTATGGTACCAGTATTGTTGTGGCGTTGTGCTCGATTTAAAATCAAATGAGGTATAACATATTCCAAGGAATGGGATTTGGAAGTGCAAAAGGATATTAACAGTGTGTGTGTGTGAAATGGAGGAATGAGTGTGTATTAGACAGGCGGGCAGGGCGGGTACATGTATAAGGTCCGCGTGCCTGATGTTTGAACGGCTTTATTTAATAGAGCAGGTGGTTGTTACATGTACATGTATGTCACTCTCCGGCAATTAAGTTCAGGGTTATATTATCCCTTTATTATCTGGACGACCCTAACACCTTTTGTAAATTTTTGTGAGTTTAAAAGAAAATGAAGTATGCAGATAAAACTCGCCACTCTATGGTGTAACTCAAACTATCGTATATCTCAAAATTTCATGTAAAGTTGATTTTTACATTGGTATAACATAAAGCTGTTGAACATTTTGCCTTACTCGAACCAAGTGTAACTTGAACTTAACTGCCCGGTCGAATGGTGTCCGAACATGTGGAGGCCACTAATTGTGTACTTTTTTTAATTTTCGATATAATTGGAAAAATACGTCTAGGTACCGGGTATATTAGGCTAAAGGAGCACGTTTTAGAACATTTAAGCACCTTGGCCTCGATCTGAATAAATGTTGTACCAGTAATTTTGACTACCTGACTCACTGGGATCGAGATGCATCACAGGCTAATGACATTTATAAAGCGGCGTATTCTATAGGGAATGGGAACAAATCATAGAAAACAGCGTGACAAATGCCAAAACATAAACTCCCCTCTCTACTATCATTTACTATCAGCATACTGCCATAACTAGCTTCTGCTCTTTGCAGTAACACAGGTATGCTAGGAGTAGAGAAGAGAGAGTTGAAATGCCCTGCTCAACTCCACTGTCTGATCACAGGGGCCGCTGTGTTACCCTCTTCCAGGGCGAGTGATAGATTTTTTACAGATATTCACAGATATGTCTCTAACTAGATAGATGGTCATTTAAAGCTCAACTCACCCTGTTGAGAAATCTTAAGGCGGATTACATGGCTGATAATTGTTTGCATAACTGCTCAGGCACTGCCACTTAGCAGGTCCAGTCTAAGTCTGCGTGACAACAATCAAGACAGTTAATTACTCTGACTTCAATCACTTGCTCTTTTGTGACAGATAAAAAAAGCCTTAGACTGATTGCGTAACGAACAGTTATCACATCGTTGTGAAGCTCAGCTCATGCAGAGCAAATACAAAGCCTTTGGCGCGCGCGCAGAGATAATTGTTTCCACATGGGATTCCTCAACAGGGTGAGTTCAGCCCTAAATGACCATCTATCTAGTTAGAGACATATCTGTGAATATCTGTAAAAAAATCTATCACTCGCCCTGGTAGAGGGTACCGCTGTGTAGGGTAGTAGTCTGCTACAAAATTATTGTACCTAAACTTAGGCCCCATTCAGAATAGGGGACTAGTTACAAGTCCGAGGGTCAAATATGGCCGACCCACTTGAATCACCCCCCAGGGATATCTATTCAGTGACTATTAGCGGATTAGACGGCAAGCTTTATAGTGGGTCGCCATATTTGACCCTCGGACTAGCTAGTCCCCTATTCTGAATGGGGCCTTATATTCTGTATACCTATTTAGAGCGCCCTGATTTCAGAGGGCACCGAAACTCAGGGTGTCCAAAAGGGTGTTAAAATCACACGCAGCGTTCATCTTGCCTCACCTAAAACGGCAGCGTGCTGATTGAACTCCATATCAAATAAACTGAATTAAAGATCAAGTACGGTACGGACACGTGCGTATCATTTTGTGCTGATGGCACTTAACGTGGATACAGTGATTGTACCCTGCGGGTTCTATAATACCGGGTTTACAGAGAAAATGAGCTGATGACCGAAATACGGTCTTGAAATATAAACCGAAAATGCTGGCCTATGTGTTAAGCGAAGATCCATCAAAGACCACTATAATAATAATAATAATTTATTCAGCTTTTGAATGTAACTATGAGTATTTACTGTTTTGAAACGTTACCTTTACCTTTCTTTATAAAATAGCCAAAATATGTCAATTAAATGAACTAAAAGTACTGTTGATTTATTTTGGAAGAAAACTTTGCTCAAAAACTTACGATCAACCTTCTGTTTAAGCCTCTATGATAAACCTCGGCTCTTGTCCTCAGTATTGTTGCATTTTCCGTGTTCTGTTGACGCTAGGGTCTTTAGACTTTTTAAATTAAAATATACACTCCGTAAAAATATTAAAATACACCGAGAGATGGGTTGTGGAAGGACAGCAACAATGTACATCGACAGTACCCTAATTATCCACCTCACATGTAGCCACCGTCAAGGCTGTAGGTGTTATGCAATTTCGCAGCGGATCTCAATCTTGTTTTTGCGTCAAATAACCAAATATATTAGGTCCAAGGTCTTAGCTTCTGTCTGGATGGTGTATCGCAAACGCCAGTAATAAGCAGTATAAAGAACTGCAAACCTCATTATTTTTTCTTAGAAATTAGAGGTTTTCCTCCTTTCCTAGAAAATGGTTGTAGATTTGCAGCTGCGTAATTTCCTATCAAACTCTATTGCCTCCATCTAATTTAAACTTGATAAATAAAGCTCGGTGTACACTGTAGACAACGTGCTGAGCTACAGAAGACAAAAGTTGTCAGCTTAACTTAACCTCGTTTTAGTGAATCTTTCGTCCCAGTGGAACTACGGCTGATGCCAAACATTCATCTAAAATGCTGATCTCTACGCAGCCCAAACGCAAAGGCTCAGCTTGTAGAAGTGTGTGCGCCGGACTTGTGGTTGTTTTTTCCCCCCATCTGGGACGATTCAACGATGTACCGCACGATCAGCGTAAACGATCAGAGCGTGGAAATGTTACAGTTTTAGAGATAAATGGGGGAACATTTCTTGCGGGAGTTGATAACCGATCACATTGGAACACAGCAAATAAGCAAAACCACTGAAGTGTGCTTGAGGGAGTATGGTAAAGACGACTAAAATGATGATACTTGTTCCTGAGGGCGATTATTCGATTTCTGGTCAAAATGAGTCTGGCTCAAGAGCTTAACTAAAGTTATATTCATGTCACGTGAACAAAAAATTTACTGGGATACAACACTGAAAGTACAGAGTTTCTAGCACGCAGGATTACTATGGATTACTAGCAATTGATCACTTCTGACTCTTGAGATGAAGGTGCAAATACAACAAGGAATCAACAAATTGTGTTTAAAATTCGCTATGATAACGTCACTTAAACGCCTCATCAAAGCAACATTACCACTGTTGCAGGTGCTAAATCCACCTGTTACGTGTACGTAACAGACAATTTCCCAAGATATCTGTTTTGATTAAGAGCAATTCTGCCAAAAACCTGTGGTAGTTCCTGCTCTAGACAGCTGCCCAGAAATTTACACGTGGTATGTGGACATTTATGAAATCTACACACTGTCTGGAAATGTAACATTATACTGGTTGTCGACAATAGGCTTAATATTATTACCAGTCCTTTTGTTCAACATTCTGCCATGTCTACAGTATATTGGTTGGGACTCTCTCTCTCTCTCTCTCTCTCTCTCTCCAAATACCCAGGCATTTATACGGCTATAGTTATACCCCTTACACAGTTTAACATATACATGTCTAGCAGTTCTCGTTCATAAGCCCTTCTGTATCATCTATATTTGTATTAACTAGGGTTTTAAAATCTACCCTGAGTCTGTTCGATTTGATTTATATATCATTATTTAGACAAAAGTGCCAAGTCTGCCTATGATTTACACACAGAGGACATAGAAACCTTTTAGTACTATGTGTCTTAATAATTTCCAACCCACGGTAATTCGACGTATTTATTTTTGGCTTTTAGCTGCTTGGATCTGTATCATGTCTTCAAGCACATTTTTGAGAACGTCTGCATGTAATTAAAAAATATTCGTAACGGCAGATTTAATTATCTACTGCGCACACGCACGTGCGCGCACGCTCGACAACGTACCTCCTTTCAGCTTCTGGACTGCAACAGAAGCTCCCGGCTTATCCGAGCTTATGTCTTCATCCCGTCTGAGTAGTCTGAATGTGAACCGTGGTGTCTGGGCGGCAAATTTCCACCGATATCGCCGTATTTTTCTATGAGGTAATCTTTTCAATCTGCAGCGGATGATTGTTTTTTCTCCGTTTAGTTTTCACCGCGGGACTCAGGCGGAGCGGAATATTCAATGTATACAGTGCTCTCTGGCGAGCGCTTCTGGCAGCTTGCTTCAATAATTTGTAAAAAAGAGAACCGCGATACCCAGACTGTATTGAATGTTGGCAAGTTCCATTCGGGGCTATATACAGTGCCCGTCGCTTTATTATTTGTTGTGAATGCCACGCACCTCATAAGAAAGTCGAGACAAGAGATAGATTTTTTTTCAAGAAAGTTTCCAAAGGTCGGCACATTTTTTCATTGAAAAATATCGAGCCCAAATCTCCACTGATGGCCCTCCTCGTGAATAATACATCGCAGCGGTAACGAAATGGAACCTCGTGAGGTTTGAGATGCAAATTTCGCGTGAGATTATCGCCGAAAATGTCAAATTCTTGAAGGAAATCCGCTTAAGTTTCGTGCACAGAGACAATCGATATCATTAATGGCATTACGATCAGTGTCTATGAAGATGAATAGCGTGCGGCAGGTGCGTACAATAGTAGCCATGCCCCTCTCAGTACTTTACTAGTAGCAAGAAAAGATGAACGAGCGCTCGAGGACCTTTTAGATTTGCCAAAAATGTGCTCGCCGCTTATCGACGATTTCCTGCGTTCACTGTCCACTCTAATGATGTTTTCCCAACGGCGATTTGCTGGTGCCATTTTGTGTACTCTTAGAAAGCATTTAGAATGATAATGTACTTAATTGCAGGCGAGTCATGCTGCGTTTCAGCACCAAGCTATTCTGTAAGAAAATGCATGTATTTTTTCCGCAGTAGGAAGAAAATGTTGTGAATAGATCTATGTTGGCTTTGTTTTACAAGAGTTGATTTTTCCTGGCTATCCAATTCAAAAACGATAAAAACAATTACGTGACGCGCGTTCCCCTCCACATCTACTTCCACCTACCCATCTATTATAATAATAATAATAATAAAATTAATGATAATAATAATAATTATTATTATTATTATTAATTATTATTATTATTGTTGTTGTTGTTGTTATTGTTGTTTCATGTCCTAAGGGGTACCTGTGTGATATACAGCAGTTGGTAAGCAATTTTAAAATAATGGCACCTAGTATTATTGCCTCCCAGCCAGCAATTGCTGCAATATCCCCAGACTGCCATTATACCTCACTACACATTGCCTTGTGCAGCGTGGACACCTTTAATGCTCTTGTTTCTGAACGAAAGTAATATCAGTTGCCCTTGCTGAATTGAAATAATTGCATGAGCAATTATCATTAAGCACTGCTACGAAAATGGTTGGTTCTATTCGATGAAAACAAAAATGAGGTTAAATGTTGCGGTACAGTTGATTTCAGGTAAAACTAGGGATGACGTCAATCACCAGAAGTGAATGCTCATTATTATTATTATTATTATTATTATTATTATTATTATTATTATAATTACTGAATTTGAAATATCTGTATGACAAAACCTTAGTGATGTTCTACAAAAAAGAATAATAATAATAAATAAATAGAATAAAAAATAAAAAGAAAAGAAGAAGAAGAAGTAAAAACAGAGTTGGGAAGGCATTCAATACCTGTTCTCAATGACTTAATATTTTTAAGGTGTAGTAATTTTAATAGGTGGAGCAAAGGGCACCATCGCTGAAAAGATGCCTATAGATTTACTTCCTATACGTCAGATGCCATTTTATTTTCACACAAAATGTGCTCTGTATTCTGATGCGGAACATTTGTAATCAATTTGTTCGTGACACATAATGCACGGATATTTAACCCTGTAACACTCACACAACTAACCAATTAGGCCGGGGAAAAGAACGTTAGTTGTTATTGTAATTTCAGGATAAACGATGGCGGACTGACCAAGAGCGCATGTGTGTTAATTAACAAATTTTCTTGGAGCCAGCCTCACTTTATAGCATAAGCCCCTACTGGGAATGTCTAAATGTCAACATATACATCTTTTGTATGACTTGGTTATATAATTGCTCTTGTACTTGCATTTGTACTCCATAAAAGCCATGTACTAATGTAGTTAGTTCCTTCTATATATCCTCTACAACCAGTATAAAGCTCTTAGGGAAAAAAACTAACTCCAGGGAACAGTCTTGTTTTCGTATGGAATTCATTTAAATTTTTAAGCGATCTGAGTCGATAGAAGCTACGACGAGCACGCCTAACTAAGCCCGTGGCAAAGTGTACTTTTCTTTATCTTAAAGATTTGAGCGACGAGTCTTAATAGAATTTACGGCTGAAATTACAAACAATGTGTCTCACAGCTGGAGAATATTCGTGTTATTTATTCAAAAAGATTCCACGAGGATATATATTTTGGCGCTTGCATTAAATGTGCAAAATAAACTGGTAAAAATCTTGGCAAGGCAGAGAAATGACAGAGTACAGTTTACCTTTTCATATGATATGAAAATAGCTGATGATCGATAGGTGGCGTTCACACAAGGATTAAATTGGACCTGAACCAGGTCTAAATATGGCACCCTGAGCTTCAGAGATAACTTGACACTAACCTCTTCACTATAGCCTATCTTCATCGTGTCAAGTTACCTCTGACCACATTCGATTGCCTCCGCCGCCCGCCAATCAAATTTAAAGCCCGCACTCAATGACTCATTGAACGATCTAGCCAATGAACGCGAACGAGTCAAAGCGCGCTTTGTTCAAATCCGGACCAATCAAAGATAAGGCTGAATATCAGGGACTTGCCGTAACCTGTGGGCAGCACGCAAAATACATCATCCCTCAGTAGATAATTATGCAGGGCATCAAACTGCTCTGGTTTCAATTCCGATATACTCCATGCTTTCTTTGTGTACGGTTATGCACTCGGAACTACTCGGATGTCTCCGCACTCGACAATAACTATGTTGTTTGTATGGAGCTTGCGGAATCAGCCGAGGATTGCCGATTGACGGTCAACCAATCAGCGTTTTCACCAAACTTTGGTGAAAAATTTTGAAACATGGATTCGATTGTCTTATATAAACTAGGTCAAACTATTTTCGTCAGAGGTAACTTGACACGATGAAGATAGGCTATAGTGAAGAGGTTAGTGTCAAGTTATCTCTGAAGCTCAGGGTGAAATATGGCCGCTACGCTAACAAATGAATCAATCAGTAAGAACCAATTCAGAACAGTAGATAGAAGGTTCTTCTGATCCACGGATCAAATATGGCGGACCCTACGTGAAAGAAGAGCCGACTAATCCTCTAATATTCTCCCCGCCTCCACACGCGCCATTAAACGGATTAATGCGAGGCTTTATAGCTGGACCCCTGCAAGGACAGAGCGTGTGGAGGACTATCAGCACATTGGTCGGCTCTTCTTTCATGTAGGGTCCACCATATTTGATCCGTGGATCAGAAGATCCTAGGATCATCTGTTTTGAATGGCCTCTAATTTTGATGTCTATAGCTCGATCGCCATCCATTTTCGACAACTGACAGATATTATTTTTCAATGGAGGATCATCAGGGTCATCAAGCACAGCAAGGCATGTTGTCGGATAGCTGCTTGTTCTCGGGGTGACATTGATTTAATTACTATTTAGTCGGTTTGTTTGGCTCGAGGTCATGTCAAACCAAGGACTATTGCAATTTAAGACTGTTGAGAAAAGTGCTAATTTTTTAAATCAAAGTTTGTGAATTAGAAAGTAATTGGTTTGATTGGTTGCAAAGCCGATCAACAGGATCATCAAACCCATCAATACGAATGTATGGTAAACGACGAGAGAGAGAGAGAGAGAGAGACCTTGTAGATAGTACTGAATATCAGATACATAGCCCTACCTTGTTCAATTAAGAGTCAGCGCAGTTAATTGAGAATAATCCAATAATCCAAAACTCTTCTTAGAGATTTCCAATGATTTCTTTGTCCAGACACCCTTTTCCAAAGTCCAGATATATCTGCTCTTTTGGTTCACTTTGACTCCTAGAAATGACTAAATCTCCATGTTATCATTCCATTCTTAATATAACGGTGTAATCTTTACCAGTTTCACAAAAGAAATTAAGACCGAAATTGGGTTCCTACTTTAAGGCCTGGTGGACTAATTACTTAAATTCAGGATAAATCTGTAGGCATAATCTTATAAGCTGAAGGAACTTTGGGTGTAGGTCTAAAGTATAATTCATTTCTTTATTTGAATAAATTTATGCAGGTACAATATTTCATAATCCAGTTACTGACATCTACTGATGTATACATCTTATTTCAACGTTGGCCAAAATTGGTCTTGACGTTAAAACCAACTTTCAGTCTTAGCCTCCTCAGTGGAACTGCTTGTCCCCTCCATCAGTTATAGCTCATAGTCAAAAGCTGGCTAATATTATGACAACAAATCTCCACGGCATCATAACACAGATAAGGAGAAGAGGATAACAAACGTTCATACCATCACGAGTTCTGTCTCATAGACACCTGGGGTGGTTGCACGAAAGGATTTAGACTGAAAGTTGATCCAAACTTTTAGACTACTATTAGTCTGCTTGACCACAGCTAAATCAGTAGCAGTCAATTTGTAAACTTGAAATGCTTAGTCCGTTTTATAACTTGGTGTTTTGAACAAATGCTTACTCTATTCAGTGCACTACAGCAAGTTAAACCTGAACTAACATTGACCTAACTTTCGCTCTTAAAGTTGAGACCAAATTTCGATCTTAAGTAATTTCGATAGAAGCGATTCCAGATGACCCAACCAACGGGACAAGATGCCGACTTCCGATAACAGCACGCGGGGGGACAGAGTTCGTCAGCACTTGATGACCTCCAAAAATCGGGTATGTGCTTTACATACAATGTACAATGTAGCCTATTGTGGTATGACTGTAAGGATCTAGTGTTCCTGTTTTTAATTAGTATGAGTGCATGTAAAAGCAAATGAAATAGGGAAATTCGTAAAATACGTACCGTAGGTCTGATATCAAAACACAAGGATTGAAGGACCGATATCAGGGATGCAACCACGTGCGCGCTACGGACAGGGAATCAGTTAACTACTCAGGGAAAACCGTTGACCCATGTATCTGACAATACACTATCAATCGTAAACCATTCACACAAATGAATATGGCTGGACGGTGACCGCAACTGAGCAGAAACTTATGTCAAATAACTAATAGTAATACTGCGTGAAAGTCCATTCGGTTTTTATATCACTCTATGCGCGATGATAGCAAATTTTTTTTATTAGAAGGATGGGAAACGTTTAGTTTTTCTATATATATTTGACCAATAATGCACTACAAACCCATCTCCCGATATACAGTAACACATTAGCATGCCAAGCGCTGGCAAATCCCTACTGCATACAGCGTGGCGCTTTTGTTATTTAGACATCATTTGAATATTTCCGATATTTTGTCTTTTACCAATTACAACACAGTCCAGCTGTAAGCAAACTGTCATTTATCTAACACTGCGTAAGGGTGAAGCAAGAACGTAGGTGTTTCGTGCGTCATTACGATCTACTTTTCATTTGGTTCTAAGGACAGAGAATCGATTGCCAATGTTCTGAAGTCAACCGTCATAGCCGATCTTCCGGAGATTTCACCTCATCGGAGCGTTCATTAACCTTCTGCGTCTCCTTGAAAACCTTTATTAGTTATGGCACTGGCAGAGTCATTTGATTACGATTAAATATACACATTAAACTCTGGCTGCGTGAAATACTAAACTTGTTTCTCAGTGTAGCGTCTGACTTGACACAACCATAAGCTAAAGCGGTTGCTAGGCTTCGTCTCACCTAGCACAATTGGCGCATGTAGTATAAAGAAATGTCCATCTCACCTAACACAATGGAATAAACTGCGCTTGACGTCAATTGCTTAATGTTGAAATTGTATTCAATATTGATTTCTTGACGGTTCAGGAAAAAAATATCTGAACAAAGTCGGAATTTTTTCCTTGCTTCATCAGACGTAGACTTGGTAGCACCGCTCACAAGGAAGCAAAGGTCGGATTTTCACCGACAGATCCGTAGTCGCTCACCGTTAGATAGGGGTAAGACATTTGAGGGAACAAGCTTAAAACAAACAAAAAACAAATACATAAACGAATAAATAAAAGATGAACCGTATCGCACTGTACCATCGATTATCCCTAAACTTTGTTTTCAACAGATCTAAAGAGCAGAAGTTTAGACTTTTAAATCTATAATAATACCGTATAACAACACAGTCAGTGGTCCCAGCTTTAATAGAGACTACTGCTACAGACCCATATATCGCCTTTAAAGCGTTCAAACAAACCATTGCATAATCGCGTAATAAAGCGGCCGGTGTAACAGGAATTGAAGTCCGCTAGGAACCGTAGTCCGCTTCCCATTACTTTGTACAGGTAATATTCGTCCCATATACTAACCCCTATACTCCGACTTACCCTAACCTAATCATATGGGAGCCAGAATTTCCATCCCGTTTCGCCGGCCCCCATTTGATTTCTACACGTGCCGACAAGCTCCGTCCTAGATTTTGACCCTCTTTTCACACCCTAACCTGTACGGTGTACGCAGAGGGCGTACTGCCTCTCGGGGTGTTCTGTCACGGTGCTCCAGTGATTTATCTACGCCAGGGACACTTTAACTTGGATTACTAAGTTTTTATAACAGAACCACATCAAACAGGTTACACATTTATTTAACCTTTTAGATGTTAGCACATACATTACAGTTGCATTCCTTTCCGCATGATGTTTTATCAATTTTACAAGCAGTTGTCTGTATATTAATTTCTCATCTACTGTTCCACGTTCACCAAGCAAACTGAGGCTAAAAATTATAACCTTGGGTCTCATCGTTCCTTAACCAAAAACCCTTCATTCACCATAGCTAGAACTGGTACCTTGTGAACTGATGTTAATGTCCCGTAATACCAAATCTGAGTAAAGTCATTGGTTATTTTCATCAACATAGTATGCACGAGCCCAATTTTAAGTTAATATGTCCAGATAACGAAGCAAAACATTTAGCGCAGGTACATTTTACACTTCTCGACAAAGCGGTCATTAGTATTGAAGGTGCCATCTTGCTATCTGCTTCACATAGTGAATATTTTGCTAGCTCATTCATGGTAAAAATGTCTATAAGCCTGAAAACAATCACGGCAAATATCTGATGTAAAGCATTAAAAATTACCATACTTACAATTTTGGATAATGAGAATTACATACAGTAATTTGGTCTTATTCATAAATTAGGTTAAACCCTGTGGTCATATCTAAATATAAACCCAATTCACTTACAGAATACCGAATAAGAAAATATGAATAAATGAAAAGAAAACAAATTCCTTTATAAAATACTGTGGCTTATTTTCATGTTTCAATATTCCAGGCACAATTATGTTTGTACAGCATATAAAATTATAATTCACCACAATACAGAAGAGGCCATATGTGGATGTAACCATGATAACATTTCATTCTGGATATTTCACATAAAATGCTCCTATTATAAAACAAAAAATCTATACACTGAATAAATAAAAAAAAAAAAATCTTTTTTTTTTTTTTCTACTACAATATGAAAAACAAGGCAAAGGATGTCTTTTTTTTTTCAAAAACAACTAAATTACTACATTCATTTTCTTACATTTCAGTATTTTCACAAAAAAGCATGCATCACAAGTTTCGGCACCCCCCCCCCCCCACCCACCCACCCACCCACCCAACCCCTCTAGGTGTTGTCATTACTTTGAATATGTCATATTACATAATGGATAATTTATTTTTCTCTGTCCATATATTTTATTTCTTCCCCCACCCATTGTAACAAGTATTGTCATATCTTTTAACACATCACATACAATTATGTATATATTTCATGTTTTCTCTGCCTGGTATAGCCAGTCTCTGTATGCCTCTGTTTTAGCTAGCAGAATTGGGTGCAATCACTAATCTGTACAGCAATGCTGCGGCTATGGCCATACCCAGGGGTATTAACCAGCTGGCCCACGTACTGAAATTGGGGGGGGGAAAAAAGACATGATCAGGTCAATGTGTAAGTAACCAGCAGAAGATGACTAGGACTGTGATGGCATTGTCTCTTCATTAAGGCCACATTCAGAACAGTGGACTAACTAGGCTGAGGGTCAAATATGGCCGACCCACTTGAATGCTTCCCCACGGGATATATATTCAGTGCAGTTCAGACGGCATGCTTTGTATTGGGTGGCCATATCTGACCCTCGGAGTAGTGAGTCCATTGTTCTGAATGCGGCCATTGTCTTCATTAAGAGGACCTTTTCTAGTCCCTGAATGTTCACCTGCAGCTGCTGTTCACCTGAGCAATAACACACCAAGATAGCCTTAAACTGTTGGTTTGTCAACTACCGAAAGCAAACCAAGCTAGGATAATAGATTTTTTGTGAAACACTCATAGTCGACAACAACTTAGTTGACTTAGCTAGAGCATTTAGCTCAAGCTAGTTGACTATGGATATAAGATTCTTTGATTCTGACTTGGGGCTGGTTAAAGCAATCACTGGAAATAATCAGACAAAGCCCAATCTGATACTCTGGAGATTTGAATTCAGGGGCCCCCATCCTCCTCCTTGTCTGGTAAACGGGAGTTTCACCCAGTGTTTTTGCTGTGAACCGTCAGTCAATATCATCACAGTCTTAGTAATCATATATTACAAGTGTAAGCTGTTGGGAGTTCAGAAATTGATTTTGACAAAAAAAAAAAAAAATAAATAAATAAAATAATAATAATAATAAAAAAGTGTACTTGTCACAGTTTTTCCTTATCTCAACAAATGCATAATATAAATCTTTGTAAATGTATGTAGAAACAAGGGTCTGTCTGCATACAAAGTAACTCTATGACTCAACACAAGTGTGCAATTTGGACTACCGTGTTTACAAAATAAAACGTGATTCATTTTTCAATGTGTCTAAAACACTACATCTCTTTGTTTTTCTTGAGAAACACCCTCATCTAGGCGGACTCCTACAGATTTATATCTAACTAAACACACAGGAGACAAAAAAGGACAAATTTAAAACTACTTACTTTCCATCACTGTCTGGCCCACTAACAGTACTAGTTTTCTAAAATAAACAAAATGTGTACTTAATATTTTCTACAGTCACTTCGACATAAAATTCTCCATTACATACGTGTAATATGGCTTTTAAGAAATAAATTTTCATATCATGCCAGGATATTATGTGGGAGATAGACATTACGTAAGTGCATACTTTACAGTTAAATTAAATGCACAAACGATACCATGCAGCAGATTGTTAAAGCTGATATAAGTTTATTGGATATTCTTTGAAAGATCATGCTTGAAAAAGACGACTTCTATTATAAAAATTTGACAAAACTTACTCTTATCAAATAAATACCTTACATAACATAAGTGAATAATGAAAAAAAATACAGTAAACTACCTAAAATTTCACAGATCTACCAACACCAAAATAATTTTATGTATAATTTTTTGTGTCAGAGTTCTCAAAATTTTAGAAAGAACACTGTACTCACTGGCGGTGGCCTTGCCTTTCTATCATCCTGGAAAATGACAAGAGAAAAACAGTAAACAAAACAAGTGAGAATCTCTTACATACTGCAGACTCAACATACCTCAAGGGCATTGGGGCCAGAAAATTAGTTCGTCTTGTAAACATTAAGTTTGGAGTAAGGCAATGTTAACAGAAGTCACAGCTAGGTTTAGTATAAAAATAAAATAAATAAAATAAATTTAAAAAATTTAAAAAAAAAAAAACGCCTCCACAGACTCAGATCCAGATGCACAGTAAACAATAATTTGAGTAATAAGGTAAGGAGTAATGCTCAGCCAAGTGTTCATCAATGACAGAAAGCCAGGAAATACTGTAATCAACTGTGTTCAACATGAAGTGCCAGAGAAAGTTTCTTTAGCCAACAGCTAAAATTAGAGTTATTTTGTTCAAACACTTATAATATCTACTAGAAAACAGTTGCCAACCACACGTTGTCTGTTTATGAAATGACTCAGACACAATTAAAACTACAGATAATCAAGCTGACAAAACATCCAATTTAAAAAAAAAAATGTTTTTCATCTTACAAATGTTGAGAACTACAGACAAGTGGAATTTTCTTGAATTCCCTCTAAAGCTGCCAATAACAGAAGAGCAATGATGATTTGTTTAACTTTGTTTACTTTGGTTATCTGAAGCTGGGAGTGAATTGCTGAGAAAAAACAGACTAGTGAAATCTTCCTTTCCTTTTTTACATGCTAAAGCTACCAATGATGGAGACGGGATTTTCACCTCACAAAGAGTGGTCAATAACAATATTTGTATTTCCATTATTAAATACTCTGCTCAACACACTATTTTGTCAACAACAATTTATGACATACAATGCACAGTAATAATAAATAAATAAATAAATAAATAAATAAATAAATAAACTTTTCTCCTAGCCCCCTCACCGGATGTAGCTCTCCTATTAGATAATCCTCCATAAGCTGCCTTGCGTCCGTGGAATGTCCGACATCTTCAAATGCCTCAGTGCCATCCTTGCCTGGATAAAAAAAAAAGGAAACAGCTGGGTTATATATAACTTTTTTCAGAGAATGTGGCTAAGAAATATCATTTGAGAAGCTTGTAAATTGACAGTAATTCAATCTCTTTCAGTCAACTCAAGTCATAACTTGGAAAAAGTCTGATCCTGCATCAAGTTTCCAGGAATTTCCAGCCGTCTATCACAAAAACTTGATGTTGATGTGTGTGGGTTGTCAGTAGCAACCTGATCAGGCGAATAATGAATTGTCTCTTTCCACTGACTTCAGGAGATTAACGAGACTGGTTTGCCACCCACAGACTCTTACATATACAGTAGCCTACTTGTGACAATATGATTTGAAATGAGATAAAATGTAACTTTTATAACCATAATAAGATTTATTGCTTTACTAGGGATAAATTTCAACTGGGAGGTCACAAAGAAAATACTAAAAAAATGTTTAAAACTGACTAATATTGAAAATGTATGAGAGTATAACTGGCTCTGAATAGCCTTCACAAACAGAGTATTTCATCTAAGACTGGGTTCCCATGCTTAGATCGATCCATCTGGGTTGGTTAAACACCCCGGGGAGTCTCACTAAATTGCTATCAACTAACCAGCTTAAGTGTCTGCCACGCCTACCAAATCAGCTAGGGGGTAAAGATAATTACCCCCTAAAAGATTTACTAGGCCTGAGAAACATTTAAGCCGGTTAAGTTGATAGCAATTTAGTGAGACTCCCCAGGGAGATAGATCGATCTAAATATCTGTAGGAATGGTCCCTAAGCTGCACATGCATCAGAAAACTCGGCCAATAACAGACATGAATATTTTTCATGTATTAGTAGCTGGTATCATTTTGTGGAGTCAAAAGAATTATGAAAATCAAAGTCTTTATAATTATGAGGGGTCTAATCCACTTACTTGCATCGTTTTATACTGCACTGTATGTTGTTTAACACTGCATTTTTTTGTCTCCGTAATAATTCAAGAGCCTTTAAATAAGACATTTCTGTGCTCAATAAATTATTATTTTTTATTATTGTATGTGCTTGAAAATCAAAACATGTTTAAGAGGAAAAAACACCACATTAATATAAAATCACATAATATAATATCTTAATAATAATAATAATAATCACTGTTAAAATGTTATACTTTTATATATAAAATCTTCAATCTATGGACAGTATGGGTACTAGTAGGTATTTTTTTACAACTCTGGCTTGATCTTTATGGATGTGTTTTATCCTTCACACAGACCCAAATGTAGTCTCACACATGGGAACTCTCCTTGCCTCACCTCAGGTAGGCCCTCTAATTTTTGACCTCAATTTTGATAACAGAAAACAGGTGTGAACTTTCAAGGCCATGGTGTGAAAAAAACCATATGATCAAATATATATGTTTCACCTGAATGACATAGATAACAAGGCAGACACGCTGTACTTAAACTGTATGTGTGTGCGTGCCATGCTTTGCATGTTAAGTCAACACCTCTCCATGTGAAAAGTGGATGTTCAAAGTATTCCAATTAAAACTGTGCCTAAACTATCTCTGTTTCACCCCACCCAATGTCCAACTCCCAAAGATTGCTTTGTAAGGTTCTACAATTTCTGCTGCCTGTGTTTTACAATACCTTCTGGTTAGATTTTAAATACACCCCAATAATACAGCCAAAGCAGTTGAAATAGTTAAAATATAACCTATGGCACGACTGCCTTTCTTCAAAATCCACACAACTGTATCACACAAGTCAAAATGCATGTCACCATTTTGAACACTGCTCTTAGATATACTGACAGGGAATACATCACCTGAGGGGGGGGGGGGGGGGCTATAAATATTGTGTGATTTCTTTAGTTATTATTAAAATAGCTTACTAGTATGTCCAGACCATCTCTTAACTTTTTTAACAGTGATTGCGAAAGAGATTGAAAACTTACCAGACATGTGGGCTGGAGCAAATTAAATTTTGTCAGCCCACACCTTTTTTTACCGGCCCACAACAAAATAATCAAGCTGTATATTTTCACTATTTTTTGATGAATATTATTGTCTGGCATTTTAAATTGTTGCTTTTTAATTTTCAGGCCAGATGTAATAGGATGTTTAAAGGTTTAAGTTTAAACGTCTTTCATTTTGGTTGCTTTCTCGCATTTAATTAAGTTTTATCCTTTTTACATCTGGGTTGCCTATCTTAATTTCTAATCTTTTAACACAAGATCATGTATCCTTTGTAAATTTTATTCCAATTTTTGACTTAAATTAAAACATAAGTCATAGTGAAGTGGAGCTTCCAACTTTTGTAACGTTTTTTAGATTTTCACTCTTGGAAAAATTCTTGTCTGTTAGCAGGGATTGTCCTGGGTCAAAATCTGGTCGGGCCATTTTGGCCCACTTGGTCAAAAAAAGTGTGCCATTTTTTAAAAATGTGTGCCGTGAATTATTTAAAGAAAATTCATTGTATTTCAATATTTTTTTATATGATTAAAATCATGCAATGAAAAAAGGCTTAATGCTACTACTGTGAAGTCCTAAATAATTGTAGTGTGTGGAAAAATCTTCCAAAATAAACATACTGTCTGAAAAATTGTACAGTACTTAATGGAAAAATCTTCAGAATTGATAATTGCACTATGCCAAATAATTGCACTACATGGAAAAGGTAGACAAATCCCATTTTTATTGTAAAATAAAGCTATTGCTCTCATAGCAGGCCCGTAGCCAGCAATTTTAAAAGGGGGGGGAGGGTCTTTTTCCATAAAAACGCCATGTACCTAGATCTAATTTTACCAAGAGTGGACCTTTTGTCAGCATAAGAGGCGGTTCTTTCGAAACCCCTGAACCATCCCTGGCTACGGGCCAGAGTCTGAAAAGAATTTTTGTTCAATATCTAAGACTAAAGTTTAGATGAATATTATATTCAATATACTGTAATGGACAGTTTTGCACCCTGACTGTGCCATTGCGGATTTTCCGCATGGAAAATGATGTTGTCCCTCATTTTGACATATAGCACCGCTAAAGGCGCAATATGACTTAAAATATCCGTTAAAATTAGTTAAGAGCACCCATCTAAAAAGCAAATGAATATTTCACTTATCGTTTACTCAACATGCAGTCCGACGGAAGCCATACTTGTTTACCCAGCACGTGTAGTTAGGTGTTTTCAGAGGTCCGCGCGTGGCCAGTCGTAAGCAGTTTGAGCGGCCTTTTTTCAGAGTCTTGAGCAGTACGTTTTTCATTGACCTGTAGTTGTTTCAGTTTTGATACATTTTTTTGTGAAACGGGTCACATGTCAGCCCTCACACCATCGCTACGCACACTTCAAACGACATCATAATGTACGTAGACCTTAATTACAAAACGCGCAAGTATGGCGCAAGTTAAAGTTTTACTTGCGAATAGTGCGTACTTAGAGCTTTACGATAAATTCAAATATGAGGCGAGGTGTCTGTTAAAGAAACTGACTTTAGTCCGTCGGACATGTGGGCCGATGAGTTAAAAGGGTTTTCCAGCCCACAGAACTTTTGCCGGCATATGGCCGTGGTCCGACGGCTTTCGCAATCACTGTTTTAATTGTTTTAAATGTACTTACCTGACTGTTCTAGCAGCACCTCTTCACCACCCGGGTGCTGAAATATGAAAAGAAGAATATATACTTAACTTAAAGTCATAATAACTCTTCATTTTGGCCAAAAATTGGATTTTCCTGGAGTAAACGGCAATTTTCCCGTACTTACCAATGGTCAGCGACCCCATTCCTGCATTCAAAGTTAATCCAGGGTTTTTTTCCTAAACATACGGTTTTTTGTTAAAATCTCTTAAGAGATTTTAACTGACGGAGCTCTCTCTGACATCGCATAGTCACTGTTGACCTACTTAAAACCGCGGGAAAAGCAGACAACAACAACATTATATAAGATTCATGAGATATATTCGTCTTTTTGTTAAAAATACATTAATATCCACAATGTGTGCCATTCTGGGCTTTTCGTTATCCGACGCACTGTACAAAAACTCACAACTTACGTCTGCGTCTGCATTAATCCATTTGGCGCCATATGTTATTTTGGTCTCGAATGAACGCGAGAATCCACGTAACACCATTACGTTGTTAGCAACGAATGCCTTGATGACCGGGAAGAAAAGCATCGAAAGCCCTATTGACAAGCACAGATTTTAGTTTTACTACAATAACGGCCGTTTTAGTGGTAAAATACAATAGAATATATTTCCATGCGTTGTTTACAATGTATTTCATGCGGAATTTTGAATCTCAAAGGAAGAGTTATGATTGCTTTAAGCTCCATTTGCAACTGAGAGAGAGAGAGAGAGATTGAGAGATTGTTAAAAAAAATTGCAAGCTACTTAAGATGGGATGAACCATCAAGAATTTAAAGACTTGGAAGAAAGGTCAAATTATCAAAAATAACATTTAATCACAATACAAGCCTGTTCCTAAGGCACTGGGGATATACTTTATCCATGATTCCACTATTATCTATTTTTCTTGACAATTCAATTATTCAAAGTGATTTTCAAGATATGCTTCAAGCCTTGGAGAAAGAAGGAGGATAAGGTGAATGGAGGGGGGGGGGGGGGGGTTACAGCGTTGATAGATTATGCAAGGTCAAGTCTAATGCTTCGTACAAGCGGGGACACACGTACAAATACGTAGCTCAAACATGGAGACCTATAACATTAGGTCTGAATTTCACTTCAAGTACTTTTTCAGACGCACATTTCAAACTATGGCACCTTCATGTGAAGATGTTAACTCTTAAACAGTAACCGAAGCCGGTAAAAATTGACGACATAACCGATGATTTTGTGAATTCACTAAAATAGTAAATCGGGTCAGGATTTCCCCCTTTTTCGATTTTCAAGCACCGGAGAACGATTCTGTTACCTCTTCTAAAAATTTGGTGACATCGTATATTTTGTCGTGGAGAATAAGCCAGCACTCTTGGGCCGAGTTCTTCTTTTTGACCTCCTCCTCGCGGTATATTTTCGTCTCGGGCATGCTGTTCCTTTCTCGAACTTTGATCACAGTAAATACTAACGTGCAACTGAACGAGTGCTAAATATAGAATCCGCATGGCATCATGGGAGCTCCAAGTTGGGAATTTATATATACTTCTATACATACTTAGTCATTAATATCCATCAAATACGGTGCATTTTTATGACATTGTTAATTTCAATTATGTACGCTTACATTAATGCTAGCTTTAATTAAATTGAAATTCAGTATGTGAGATTCTGCCTAAATGAGATTAAATGCGATAGGTGTTCTTACAAGTGCTCAGCTGCTCCTCTACCACATTCAAGAAAAAACTAATTTACTTATTCTAAATAAAAACCGAACAAGTTAAAAAACGCCTTTATGCATCTTTATTTTAATGTATCTTTTGTGAAAATTAATATGGACAACATATTAATGGAGTCAAGAACTGGTACAAAACGAAACCAACAAAGAAAAAGGACTGTATATATTTTTATTCTGCATAAGAAATTATTCCGTGTACATTGTACATACATGTATATTTTAGAATAACCTTATAAGAACATCATAAGTAAAATAAGAATTGTACAATTAAAAACAAAATTTAAAAAAATATAGAAAGGAATGTTTAAAAGTTCATAATATATTTACAACTATAATCTAAAAATTAACAGTAGTATATATTCCACTGAAGTTGAATTGGTACAAGTACCCGTTTTTTCTTCTTCCTTCCTGCCATCTCTTTCTACCACAAAATCTGAGTGCTTCATCAATGACTTTGCCCGTGCATATTGTCAATATCTAATATGATTTTCTTTCCATTTCAGTTATAACTGTATGACCAAATTATGGCCATCAAGTTCCACAACATATGTGCAGAAAATTTTGTTTTACAAATAAAATTTCTTCAGAGCATCAGTTAATTCCTCATAACAAAATGCACGCTTTGGCCCGCTAAAAATCAAAATATGAAAAACATTGCATTTTAGTAGGCATTAAAATGTTTATCACATATTTGACTTTATAATTATTAAAATAGTAAAATAGTAGAACAGTGTATATAACCATATGTGTGTCCCAGAAGTTACATGTAGCAATGAAACTTAGTCAATGTTTGAAAGTTACAAATATCATAATTTATTTCCACTCACAGCAGAAAGGAATAAAATGGTTCAGTATCTTAAATTAGAAGAAAATAAAATAGTATTACCCTTCTGATAGGACGTGTTTCGCTATCCTGCTATTGAGAAAAGGAAAAATGCTATTAAGAGCTTTATCTGCTACCCAGCTGTTATCTGAACATATTAAGTATAATATAACATAATCAAGCTATTTTGAATTATCAAAAATGTAAGAAAATGAGAGAACAATTAACAGCTTTAACAAAATAAAAAAGAAACATCTTTAATCCAAGATATTTAAGTTGACAGATTCATAATTCACAGTACATATATAGCAACCAAAAATATAGTGTCAAACTTTCAACCAACTGTCCCTCTGATAAACTCTTGTCTCGATCTTCTGAAACTTTCTGTTACCTCTTCCAATACTCCTATGAGGAATTTCTTCAAGAGTTCTTTAGCATCTCTTGAGTGACCGATATCATGAAAGGCTTGAGTGGCATCAGGCATGGACTTTCCTGGAACAGTGACGTCAAAATTATCCAACCTGATAATACCCATATCCAGGGCCTCCCAATTACACCCCAATGTTCAAACAGTACTGGCTGATATAGACTGCATTCCCACAGATTTAGATCGATCCAACGGGATTGACCTAACTCCCTGGGGGTTCACGCTTAATTGCTGTCAGCTGAGCACGCATGGAAGTTAATTACCTCCTTCCCAGATAGCAAGCATACGTTGGGCCAACGTAGGGGAATCGTTGGTTTGTTGGCACATGGTTGGCGTTGGTAGTAATACGTTGGCCCAACGTTGGCCCAACCACATCATAATATGCACAACATAACTGCAATATGCTCACGTTGGCCCAACGTTGGGCCAACGTGTGCATATTTGTTGCATACGTTGGCCTAACGTTGGGCCAACGTATCCAATTAACAACTCAATAGAAATGAATAATGTTTCTGTTATAATAAAAATGTTTCTGTTCACAACTGAGAATCACATGTGCTTATCTATTGATCAGTAACATATAGTTTTTAGAATTAATTTTTTTTTTATTAAGAGTTTGTCAAATTCCTTGGGCCAAAAAAACAGTGTTCTACTTTTATTTGTCTTCCAAGCTATATATCTCTCATATATATATATATATTTTTTAAATTTTGTCTTTTTTCTGAATGGATATAGTATATAGTACATAGACTTCACCTATAAAAAAAATTACTGAGTGAACAGATTTATATTTTTAAATAATGCTGTGAAACATATTTATTATTATTGAAATCAGACAAATGATTGAAATCTTATTATAATGTACAATTGCACAATATATAAATTTTTAACTTTATAGTTAGCATCAATTGACTTTTGATTAAAGTACACTGGTAACTTTCACTGGACCAGATTCATTACAAGCCAGGTGTTTATCTTAACTGTCAGTTTGATATAAACAGTTTGCCTACTGCCTGCTCAAACAGGTCAAATAACTATACATAGCACAGTCTTAACCGCGCTGACCGTTGAGCCAATTCAAAAATCTAAGCCAGAAGGTCAGAAATGTTCTAAGGAAGAGGCAAGATTTACGGCTGAAAGCATTGATTTCTGGATATAAAAAGAAGACATCTTTTTGGAAATGAGAAAATGAAGAGATAAAGAGACAGGATAAGAAGTGAGCATGTACTGGTAAGTGACTTTTTAATTGTGTATTTTCCCATTATTTACTGATGCACCAGGATCCATACAGCCTTGAAAAGTGTTCAAATTTAGTCCAGCACTTTGGACTAGTTTAAATGTAACTAGTTTAAATGGCTCTAGTTTAAATGTAACTTTGAAAAGTACTTGAAAATGCTATTAGGCTTGAAAAAGGTTTGCATTTCAGCATTTTGTCTTTGTAAAAATATTATTTATAACTTTGTAGTTTATTGAGATGAATACAGACAATAATTTACAGATGGGGGTAATACCTTTTAATACATCATAACTTGTACTTTTATTTTCAACTTTTCATCATCAATGTGTTACAAAGACAAAGTTTAAATGAAATGGGTCCTTTTTCCTTTGGTACGTACACTTTAATATAACTGTATTAATGTATAACTTGCCCTCATTAGTTAAAATCATTGAAAATGATTTGAATTAGAGCCTTAAAAGTCCTTGGAAGCCAATTGTTCTTATGTGTCTGTATGAATCCTGGCCAGTAAATTCTGTGATAGAGTTGTTGGAATGATTAAATGATGTGGAATTTAGTGGTACATTACAGTTGTCTAAAAACTGAATTCATGGTCAAGTGTACACGTAAGAACTAATTTAAATAAATCACTATAAATTACTGCACACAAGACACACACTTTTAAAGTTAAGATATTGGCTTTTGCCTAACTTAGAAAAGGTGGGGAGATTATCATATAATACACACCTACTAGTACTAGTTTGTATATGAAATATGGGGGAAGAGGTACAGTCATGTTATGTACATGTACCATATCAATTCTAGCATTATATTTCAAGTGTTTTTAATATTTAAATTTGTAGGTGCAGCACACTCTTCTGTGACTGTTCAGAAAAAGATGTTGAAGATACACCTAACTAATCGTGCTTTGCCAAAGATCATGCAGGTGCAGGGCAGGAAAGAGAGAAAAAAACACAAAGATTGAACTCATATGACCACTGATTTGATTTTTAAAGAGACAATGTCTGAGATTTTGCCTGATGGAAGAGACTGTGATTTTATAGACTTGACATATAACTTATGAATGTTCCTATGAAAAGCATCTTACCTGACATTAACAAGGGTTTCAGGTTTAAAATTTAATTTGATGAAAATATTTTTAAAAATTGAAATGGGGCAAAAAAGATTTTACTAGTAGAAAAATGCCTTGACTACAGGAATAAGGTGAAAAGTCATAGGACTGTTAAAATTTTTTTGATGTGAATCATGTAACAATTGATATAAGACACACTTATTAATGTATAAATTTAATATTATAATATCTTATAAAAATTTTCTTTGTTGTCTTTTTGTATTATATTTCAATTCACATATCATTATTTAGTTGGTGTAATGTATTTGTTTTATGTAATGTTATGAATTAATTAAACAGTTCAAAATATATCACTAATCTTTTTGTTTCAACTACAATTATTAATTGACAATTTTCCAGGTGTAGTGTAAATGATTATAGGCAGATCAAGTCCTCTGAAGGATTCATCCCTTAGAAACCTTGCCAATTTTTCAGCCATATCTTGCAGTTTGCAGATTTCAGATGCTCAAGATATTTCATCAGGACATTGATCTGCCTGTGCATCAGATGTGTAATTACAGTGCCCTACTACCTATGTGATTCCAAAAAAAAAAAAAAAAAAAAAAGATTTTGCCTTTAGCTCAATGGGTTACTGTAAATCACTGTGCCCCTGGTTTTAGGTTGGATCATAATTTGTTGTGCAAATTGCAGATAATTTGGTGACCAGTTGGCCTACCGTTGGGCCAACGCGGATACATTGTTGGTTTGAGGTTGGGTAATTGTTGGACTGATGTTGGTTATTAGTAGAACCAACGTAATTGCACTGTTGGTTACAGGTTGGGTAATTGTTGGACCAATGTTGGTTATTAGTTGGCCCAATGTAGGGCCAACGCAGTTTGGTTGGGTAATCATTGGACTGACGTTGGTTATTAGTAGGACCAACGTAAATACACTGTTGGTTACAGGTTGGGTAATTGTTGGACCAATGTTGGTTATTAGTTGGCCCAATGTAGGGCCAACGCAGTTTGGTTGGGAATACGTTGGCAATGCGTTGGCATTAAAAAGACGTTCAGCCAACCGTTGGCCAAAGTGAGCACTTAGATGGAAACCCAACGTTGGGCCAACGTTGCATGGTCAACCAAGGCAACGTTGGGCCAACGTTGGCCCAACGTATGCATGCTATCTGGGTTACAGCTTTTAGTAGGGGGGACAGACATTTAAGCTGGCTAAGCTTACAGTAATCTAGTGAGACTCCCCACAGGGATAGATCGATCTAAAATCTGTGGGAGTGCAGTCATAGTTTTCAGTTAACTCTGAATTTCAGGGTATCACATTCCATAAAATCACTCTGTAAGTTATTCAAAGATTGCACATATATATATATCAGGTCAATTAAGAAGTACTGTTACTGGTTTTCTTAAAGTAATAAAGAACAGCATGGGATTTGTGGTACTTTCATTTTCCATAGCGGTTTCAATTTCACCCAGACAGTTTGTTAATATAAAATACAGAATTCCTACCAGCAATTAATAATTAAGGAGCTTTAAACAATATCTTGATAAAAGTGAACTCTCTAATGCACACACGCTTGCATCCACAAACACATACACAAACATATACACATGCATACACGCACACAAACACGTGTGCATGTAATTTCTGCATGGGTATCAATACGTAGAATGATATACAATTTGATATTACATATAATATAATATTATCAAACCCAAGTTTTGGGAGAAAAAAACAATTAGCTATCCAAAAATCATAATATATACCTGCTACATCAAGTAGTACTTGTGCCCCACCAGGGTGCTGAAATATATAGGAATATAAAATATTTTAACCTCGGTTTCACAGGATTATGTATCAGGTATACTTTAATTACCTACAAATATATAAATTTATCAAATAACAGAAATAATAAATGAATAAATATTATTATATTGCCCACAGATGTATAATAAGCAGTGTAATTATAATGAACGGAATTAATGGTCCCAGGGCTGGCACGTATACTGTCACCTGCATTTCCAAAAATGCTTTTAATTGTGTGTTTATCCTATTGTTCCAACCGTCAGACGTGACATAATACAGTTAGAAAAACTCAATTTGTCCACTGTATGCGACATAAAAGAGAGTTGAAAAGTGTATGTAATTATCTTTTCTGCAACATTAATACGTACACCCTAAATTGTAATAAGATCTTATATATATAATAGCACGCAGTGAACGACGGGTACGTACTAAATAGCACGAAAATTCACGCATGAATTTACGTGCTAGTGTTGTAACTTGGACAAATGACCACCTACAGGTATGATGACACCTGAGCTTCATTTAATCTGTGCCCAATATTATATTGAAACTCGAGGTTTTATCCAACTCTGACCCCCCCCCCCCCCCCCCGCACCTCCTAGCTGAGACCCTTTCTGCGTCTTTCTTTACCTCTGCTTTAAACTCAGTCACATTGTAGACTGAGCGGTCAATAATTATCCACGTTTGTCCTTCCTTGTTCCTCAGTTGCACTTGCTCCAGTGGAATCACTTCAGTCATGGTGTCCTGAAAAAAATCTCCCAGTGGCAAAAAATCACTCTAATTTATAGGTACCGGTACATGTAGCAGTGGCGTAAAGACGTGCGCACACTGTCATTAAATTTCAAGCGAGTATTTCTACTGTCAATATCAAATCTATAAACTGTTGTCCGCTCTCTTCTATGACTTTTGACTTTGTTTTCAGAGCTGTGTTAATTGTTTCGCTTTCCTGACTTTCCCAAGAAAGACTGTAGTACGCCACTGCATGACACCTCATAAACTCCTGTTGCTAGGTCACAATGACACCTGTCAAAAACTAGGTCACACCTTTGTTACGGATATTGACGTATTGATTTGCGGCGTTTAGAATCATCAAACTAGGTTTACTTAATTGAAGAACTATAAGAGAGCACTTGATTAATATTGACTTAGAACTACGAGGTATTTCAAATTCAACGACTTCCGTTTTCAACGATATATGTTTTAACACACCTGTCTCTCACCTGCCTACGGCCATACCACGTTGAAAACACCGGTTCTCGTCCGATCACCGAAGTTAAGCAACGTCGGGCTAGGTTAGTACTTGGATGGGTGACCGCCTGGGAATACCTAGTGCTGTAGGCTTTTCTTTATTTACTTCTATTTTTATATATAAAATGTTTTTCGTTTTAGTTAAGTACATATATTCACTAAACAATAAGTAAAATGGCCTCTACAAACGTCTAATAGTTATTGATATATTTCAAATTATTGCCTGGTAGATCTGAACAAAACCATACATGAATAACGGCATGGTTTCACTTTCGATTCATCTCGTCATCAAAGTTATTCCTTAAGTCATTTATCCCTCAAAATTTTGGGTTTTGAATTTAAAATAATTAACCCACCCCTGCTTACCAAGAAGATGTCTGATTTTGCGTAGAGTATCGGATCCTTTCACACTTCTCACCATCAGTACACGAAGTAGACAGAATCTAAGACATCTAATTGTATATTAGATCAAGGAGTTATAACAGAAGGAGATTACACGCGTGGGGGCGGAGCCCGTATTACGGTCTCTCATTGGTCGGAATGAATAGAACCCAGAGAACAATGGATGTCTATCTCTGTTACGCTTAATTACTCTCGTTTAAATCTCGTTTGTTAGTATCTGTGCCTTCGTCTGTTGATTTTTGAGGACAGAAACAGAAACGGAGTCCCAAGTTTCTAAAAAATGAGAGAAATACAGAATTTATATGATAGTACGTTGGACAAGGTTTTCAAAAAACAGGTAAGTGCTTTTAAATGCATAACTACACGAAATATGAAGATAAATTGCAACTTTTATGTCGTAGGGTCTCACTGTGTAAGTGTCCAGCTACACGTTGATCTCGCGAGGTGGTGTGTGGAGAATAAATATTGCACGAAAAATATTTCCCACTCATAACAAGTGCCTATAATTATAGTATCAGATGAAGAAAGTTTGGTCTTTATACAGTTACAATTGTTAAGTAATTTGTGGCAATAGCAAAGAATAAAACTTAGGTGCACTTTCAGTAGCCGAATAACAAGCAGATGCTTAAGCCGCCATCTTGTTAATATTTCGAAAAAAAATTACTCCAAAAGACATTTTCCTCCTACTTTTTGAAACTTGTGTCACATGACAGTCATAAAATTTAACTAATTATTATGTGTGCAACACACTTGCTTGAGCAGTATTGTTTATTTTTGCGATTTTACATGTGGTCTAGCTTGGATACGACAATTGACAATTTTCATGAGTTCCGATCAAAAAGTGTTACGCTTGTTACGGCCAAAAGCCTTACCGCTTTTTGTACTTTTCAAATGCAAGATTATAAAAAAATTTGGTGTGTTTAGATTCTTGAACATCTTGGTCGTGGCGTGGTATATATTGCATGGATACTGCTCCAATATTTCTTGAAAAAAATAACCTGATTTGTTCAGAATACCAATTTTTTACTCTAGTGTTATGGGTAAATGTACCATTTTGGCCTTTACCTTTTTCATGTTTAAATCTAAAAAGACTTATCATGACAGTTGGTCATCATTTTTCTTCTCACCATGGTGGGTGGCTTTGGAGTGGTAACTTTGTTGTTAAAGTAAAGTGCTCAGTTTTTTTGACTGGAAAATTTTGCCTCCACCCAGCATTTTCCATCATGGCGGTCTAACAGGAAGTTTGACTTCACAGTGTCTTTGGTATAGTTATTTTTAACTTATTTAGTCTTCTTTTTACATATATATGTTTTAATTCATATTAAACCTTTGAAAAAAGAACACACATGAATACTGGTGCTTCTTAATTTAAAGTCTTAAGGTTTTAAGTTCACCTAGGCTCCACCAATTACTTTACCTGTTATCTCACTACACATCTCTCTTTGAGTCAAGGTGTGTAAGACACACCTTATTGTGTAAGACACCTCTATAATTAAGGGGTACTTGCTTCTCTACTTAAATTATACTTCACTACTTTGGCATGTTAGGTGGCAAGCTTGGATGTTTCAGTTCATTTTAAGAAAGAAGCTTTGCCTTGGTGGTTACAATAGAATAGAACTCTATTAAGGTTTATTCATTACTTGAAATTAAATATTTCATCTTGTAGTGTTGAAACAGAAATTCTCTCAAAATTGATAATGAATTTGACATGCATATCTTAACACTACTCAAGTTTTTTTTCTATTATAGATATGGGAGAAGGCTGCATTGAATATATGAATTATGGTCAGGCTGGAAAAAATTAAAAAATGTCAATGAAAAAAGGAGGTCAGTGTGTCTGGGGTAAGTTACTTTTGTCATAATGCCTAAGATGCATTAAACATTCACTAACAACAGTACCCTTTTTAATTTTTTTTTCAAAATACAACAACCTTGGGCATTTTCCTTTTAGCAACCAGCCTCTCTGAAATCCCCTTTTTGTCCTGTCAGAAGAGTAGGAACCAGGGCGGATTTAAATAATTTCTTGTAATAAGTACAATTTCTTTCAATTTCTTGGGGTTATTAGCTTGTGATCATGAATCTTGATGTTCTATATAAATTTAGTTGTAAAATATCTTTTATGTGGTGAACATTATTTCAGTCAAGTCATAACAAGACATATTAAACTTCACTGCGTAATTCCATAATGTCTACATGGCTACTAGTAGTTCATAATGCTATTATTATGTTTTTTTTTCTAACCTACAGGTTTCTCTCTTTTCTGAGTGGCATGGCATTAGCAAGGCAGAAGAAAAGGCCCTGAAGAAATTCTCACTTGAGTTGTCCTTTTTGGAGAAGAAACTGGATAAGATTGGCCAACAGAGATTGCATTAAATTAATAGTGCTCCTTTATGACATTTTAAAATATTTTCAGTCACCTAACTGACTCTATACATTGCAAAAGTGGACATAAATTTTATGTTACTGTTACGTGGAAAAAAATTCAAAACCTATATATAAATTGTTGAGTGCCATGGTATAACAGTCTACCTGATTGCCAGTGAAATTTCTGTTTCAGTGAAATTTCTTTAAAGCAGTCACTTACTGCTTACTTACCAGTTAATTTTTTCAGCTGTTACATTTTATAAATGTTCTTACTAAGTGTTGTCTTGATCTATAATAACCTTTTGAAAATCCCATGTTTTTTATCCTATTTGTAAGAATTAACCACTTTATCTTCTTGGATTTTTTTTTCATTCGGCCCATTAGATTCTCAGACCTTGCTGGCCTGTAAGTGGAATAGTATCTGGCACAGACTGGTATCAGCAAGTCAGATAAAAAAGAATATAATTATTTCTATTTGCACGGTTGAAAAAAATGCCATCATAGACTGCATAAAACTGGAAAACTGTAGCAACTTAATCATTCTTATGACTTCATTTATTACTGCTTATGTGTAAAATTTTTGTTTTTGTTCTTCTATTGATATAATAAAATGGTTTTACTCACAGATGCTACTTTCATGAGTATAGAGTATAGAGTGCTTGAGTATAGAGTTGACTTAAAAGATATTTTAAGTTAATATAGTAAATAATAGTTTGAAATTCAATATTCTCATCTTTATTTGTTTCACTTTAAAGAGCTCAGTGAATACTAAAATTTCTGATATATTTTGTACATAAATATATTTATGAATGAATAAAAATTATTCTTTATGTATAGCACTGTGCACTTGTTTACCGACAAATATGAACAGATTTTGTACGTGTCAAATAATCCTGAAAAAAAGGGAAATTTCCAAGATAAAGAAATTTATAACGAGTATTCAGTAAACTGACGTGTCGTGGCATTGCCTCAACCTTGGATTAAAATTTTAATTAAATGCATTATAATATTAGAATTATACCGAGTGAGAGAAAAAATACTTTAAGAAATTTAAAACCAGACACAAAGCGTAGGCACTGTCACAATGTATATGTTTATGGGACCCAAGGGCAGGAGGTTCCAAACGTTAATGTATTAATATTATGTCCTTTGGCAGTGAGGACAGACGTTCACTTGAATGTCATTTTCACAAACCACAGTTGGGACGTTTTCTTTTGACTTCTCCTTGGTGATTTTTCACCGGGTTGTGCCATAAAAAAGCCATCTATCACCGACTAAAAAAAGCTCATGGCGACCATCCTCAGTCACCACCTTATAATCGCTTTCTATGATATCGTTCCCTTCCAGCACATCGTCCAAATAATTACCTGTGAAAAAAATCGTCAGCATACAGCGGCGCTTTGACATTACTGATCTCGAATTCTAACGCGAAATAACGCATATGAAATTTATCTCCAAGCTGAGGAGAGCGACGCAGACGAAACCTTGAGACCGGAGGCCCCCCGTAGCTAGCTCCGCCCACCGTAACAGACATCGGACAATAGAGAGGCTTGCGTGTTATCTCCTTCTGTTATAACTCCTTGATTAGATATAAAATTTATTTTATCCGTGAGAATCATACATCGATCATTCCTATACCAGTATATTCAATTATAATCTCAAACCTAACATATGACAGCATTAGACTGAAGTTAAATTGTTACCCATTTTTTTCTTTCTCTTCTTCCTTCCTCCCTTTCTTTCTATCACAACATTTGAATACTTCATCAATGACTGTGCCCATGTATATTGTCAGTATCTCATATGATTCTTTCCATTTCAGTTATGACTGTTTGACCAAAATATGGTCAACAAGTTACACAAAATATGTACAGGATTTATTTTTGTTTTGCTGAGAGAATGATTTACAGCAACTATTTCTTTAGAGCTTAAGTTCATCATGATAAAATGCACCCACTTTCCTCCTGAAAATAAAAATTTGAAATAAATCACACTTTAATTTGACATTTTATTTAAAATGTTTATTACATAAATAATTTCCACTCACAGCAGAAAGGAATAAAATGGTGTAGTATTGTAAATCGGAAGAATAAAAATATTCTTACCTTATTGTTCCCCTGGTCTGCTCTGTCAGCCTGATATTGAAAAAAAAGGACATATGCTATAAAAAAAAAACTATTTTAAATTACCCCCCCCCCCAAAAAAAAAAAAAAAAAAAAAAAAATTGAGAACAAACATTTTAAACTAAATAAAAAAGAAACATCTTTAATCCTAGACAGATTCATAAAGAATTAGGGAAGCTTAAAAGTAATACATCCTGATAATGTTAACAGAGGGATGTGCCTTAAATTTGTGATTTTTCCCCTCCTTCATGTAGCACATACAAGTGAAATTCTCCCTAACCCTTCACTCTGCATTCTACCCCCCCCCCCCCCCCGAAAAATTAATCCTGAACCTGCCAAAAAGGGTCTTGTTTAAAAATAAATAAATAAATAAATAAATAAATAAAAATAATAAAAGTAAATAAATAAATAAAAATTAACCATTATTGGTTTTAATCTTGAGAACAAGTTTATTTTTCTTTAGGATACACCAGCTGTCGTCTAGTTACATATTAATATTTCATATTCGATAACAAAAAATCGTTACTCTTTGTTTTACCAATTTTATACTAATTCAGTAATATATCGCAACCAAAAATGTGTTGTCAAATTGTCCGTCTGTTAAATTCTTCTGTTTTCTAAAACTATTACCTCTGCCAGTACACCTATGAGGTAATCCTTCATGAGTTCTTCAGCATCTGCGGAATGACCGACGTCATGAAAGGCTCGTGTGGCATCAGGCGTGGATTTTCCTGGAACAGTAACGTCAAAATTATCCAATCTGATATATAAAGGGGGTTCCAAGATTATTTGAAGGGGGGGGATATATTTTGGTATTTTAGAGGGTGAACGGTGCTATTTAGTATGGTTTAGGACTAAGATTCAGCTAGAATAAGTCTACAATCTAATTTCAAGAGGGGACCATTGGTGTGAAAAGTTTTTGGTTAACTCAACTTCAATCTCAAGGTGAGGATATAGCAGGGAAGGATTGAGACCCTCTTCTGGTCTTAAGGAAGATGATCAGACTTTCAAGTTTACATTGACTGGTATCTAATTTTTTCTGTCAGAAGACATTCAGAAATGGAGAATGGATCAACAAAGATAATTTGGAAGACTGTCAGAAAATATCTCTGGATCTGCCCCTGTATAGCATCACTGTGTGTGTTATCTAGAAATGCCAGTGGTTTGCTGAAATAAGAACCCTGAGATTCACAGCTCACTTGACATGGAAACACCTCATGCTGATAATAAAGAGGTAAGCTTCCAGAGACCCCTGATACCCAGAGTACACATTCAATACATAAATGCTTCATTTAAAAGAGTAATTCTGGTCTTTACACAATATATATATATATATATATATATATATATATATATATATATACAAACAACTAGACTGAGGAAAACAAATGGTTGTTGATTTAGCTGACAAGTATAGGTAATAACAAAAATGGCAACAATAACCCACTTTTCAGTTCAATTACTGGTTATCTTAAAGTAACAAAGAACAGCATAGGTTTTTTCCTGGTGCTTTCATTTTCTATACCACTTTCATTTTCACCCAGACAGCTGGGCAGTGCAAAATAGAGAATTCCTACCAGCAACTAATTAGGAATTGTAAATGATAGACTGATAAAAATGTACTCTCTAAGGAACACACACGTACACACACACACACACACACACATGCATGCATGCGCACATGCATGTGTTTTTGCATGCATGTAATTTCTGCATGGGTAACAATATGTAGAAAAATAGTAGAATGATACTTTTTGATAAAACATGTACATGTAATATATTATGAAACCCAAAATAAGGGAAGAAAAAAGGAATTGAATACACAAAAGTTATAATACCTGCTTCATCAAGTATTACTTGTGCCCCACCAGGGTGCTGAAATATAGGAATATAAAATGTATAGTTTTATTACAATCACAGGAATAAGTATCAGGTACATGTATTGTGTCTATGAAATAATAACATATAGCCTATGTATATCAAATAATGAAAATAATAAATAAATAAATAAATAATTTTTATATTGCCTGGAGATGTATAATGAATAAATAAACTGCTCCATGAGCTGTACTAACGCTTCAAACAATTTGATAATTGCACTTGTATTAGGCATACAGAGCTGCCTGTATTTTCATATATGCTTCAGCGTGTTTATCCTATTGTTCGAACCGTCAGACAGGGCATAATCCAGTTACAAAAACTCAATTTGTCCACTGTATGCGACATACAAGAGAACTGAAAGGTGTATATAATTATCTTGTCTGCAACATTGATAATAATACACCCTTAATTTGTCTTGTACATGTAAATAGCATGCAGTGAATGACACATGTTGTACAACATAACTGGTACAAATGACCACCTATAGGTATGATGGCAACTAAACTTAATCTAGGCCTAATAAACTCAGGGTGAAAGTCAACTGTGTACGCCCCCCCCCCCCCCCTCCTCCTCTTCCTGAGATCGTTTTGGCTTCTTGCTCTACCTGTTCTTTGAACTCCGTCACATTGTAGACTTTGTGGCCAATGATTATCCACGTTTGTCCCTCCTTGTTCTTTATCAGCACTTGTTCCAGTGGAATAACTTCAGTCATGGCGTCCTGAAAAATCTCCAATGGTAAAAAAGTCACTCCAATATGTTGTAACCGTCCAACCAGTATATATAATAGGTACCAGTGTAACGACGTGCACACGCTGTGATCAAATTTGAAGCGAGTGTTTCTACTGTCAATATCTAATAATTAAACTTATTATAAACTTACCCGTACTCTTCAATGACTTTTGACTTGTTTTCAAAACTGTGTTGTTTCACTTTCTTTACTGACTTTTCCAAGAAAGACCGAGTCTCTGACGCCACTAAAAATTAACAGGAGTAATAAGTGACGATGGCGTTGTGCGGTAAAGTATTCACTGGTTCTGCTTTATGAGTGTGAGTGCGATCACTGTGAGATTGCTTCCTATTTATTATGGATTCTCTGAAGGTTGTCAAGCGAATGTTCGTGTCGAAGCACGGAGTGGGAGATAAAGGTAATCATGATGACGATGATCGGCAAGGGGCGTGACCTCTCCACTGACCTGTGTTCCCTGACCTTCTATGGCCTGTCTTGGCACATGAGCGGTAAAACTGCACCTGTCTAAAACTAGGTCACGTTTTGTTGTATTGATATTGACGTATTGATTTGGGTCGTGTAGGCCAAACAAGAACTTTCAGTTTATTTGGTTTAAGGACTAAAAAAAAAGCTCTTGCTTAATGTTAACTAAATTAGAACTACGAGGTATTTCAAATATAACGACTTCCGTTTTCAGCGATATATGTTTTAACACACCTGTCTCTCACCTGCCTACGGCCATACCACGTTGAAAACACCGGTTCTCGTCCGATCACCGAAGTTAAGCAACGTCGGGCTAGGTTAGTACTTGGATGGGTGACCGCCTGGGAATACCTAGTGCTGTAGGCTTTTCTTTATTTACTTTTTTTTATACAAAAAATGTTTTTGTTTTTTTAATTTAAGATAACTTTTCATATAACAAGAAGTAAGACGACCTCTACATGAATAAAAAATTTCAAATTAATGCGTGGTAGATTTGCACTAAACTATAGATGAATAACGGCATGGTTTCACTTTGATCACTTTCGATCCACCGTGTCATCAAAGCATATACCTTAATCATATATATATATATATATATATATATATATATATATATATATATATATATATATATAATTCTGTGTTTTGAACTTAAAATAATTATTTGAGAGTTCCCTTTGAACGAAGTTGCATTTTATTTGGCAGTTATCAGAAGAATACGCAGCTGATGCGTAACTATTTTGGCAACACCGGTACAGAGATGACATAATCTCTTTCAGGGTGGCAGGTATTATAGGCAAATTTTCCAAAAAAAAAAAAAAAAAAACTTTAGATAAATAGACAGTCATTTGATTCTTTCTCTCTTTTTTTCCCTATAATATCTGCCACCCTGGTAGAGGGTAACACGTCCATGTGTAAGAGGCACGTGTAATCATCTAGCTACTGTAGTCGGCCTCTTATACATAGTTGTATGCAGTGAACGTAGACGTGGACAAAATAACCCCTCCCCCCTCCCCCCGCTTACCAAGAAAATGTCTAATTTAGCGTAGAGTAGGCCTATTGGATTCCTCCGCAGTTCTGTCCATTCAGTCATGCATATGTCTAGTTCACGAAATACGAGGAGTCTAAAAGATCTTTATTTGTATATCAGATATATAATTTATTTCTATGAGATTAATAACACATCCATTCTTTGACATAATATATTGTGATGATGAGATTTCTTAAAAACACCTCGCAGAGCTGCGTTGTTGGATTCTGGCGACCGTCATGGGAAATGTCTATTATTTTTCCTGGAAAATAAAAGAAAAGTTTTATTATGAATATTAATAATAAGGACGCAACGCTTATGTTGCGCTGTTCGTTGCCAAAAGTTTGTTCATTAATGGTTTTGAGATTATTTAACTGAAAGAAACGCGTTGTCTTCACTAACTGATACAGTAATTTACTATAATATTTAAAATGCAGATCTTATTTTGAGAGAGAGAGAGAGAGAGCAGCGTGTGTGAGAGATGGTAGTGTGTGTGTGTGTGTGTGTGTGTGTGTGTGTGTGTCTGAGAGAGAGAGAGAAGTCGGTGTAAGAGTTTGTATGTACGAGAGATACTTTAAGTCTCACCCCTCTGTTGTCTCGATCGTCCTGTAATGACAAATAAACAGAAAATGCTAATCAATATGTTTTAATTAAAATTATTGTTTTCAAAGGTAAGGAAAAGGCATTTCCGTTTTTAAAGAAAAACTATACAAAATCTTTTAAAAAATGAGACTTTATAATAACATATCAAGTTGAATGAGAAATAAAAATAATAATGAAAGTGATGGTTCAGAAAAGAATTTCCGGGGTCCTAGCTCGACAGAGTTGAAATGTATCCATTGTTATTACGAGTGATCGTGTAACATCACATATTACAACAACAAAACGGCCCAAATAACCGACATCTCTGTTATGTCACAGTAAATTTCTTACTAATTAAAAACCACTCGCGTATTTATTGTCTATTTAATTAACATATTTGACTCTGAAAGCTGTAATTCTGATATTTTTTAACAATACCTACCTCGTGTAGAACGCCTATAAGGTATTTGTTCATTAAATTGAGGGCGAACTCTGAGTGGTTGATATACACGAATATAGATGAGGCGTCATCTCCTACAATAAATGTGAATAATTTTTTGTTACATTTGTTTTTATTAAACTTGTCTTGTCATTGCCATTATAAACTGCTTGGTAGGTGGTGTACATGTAATATATCATCGGACAATAATAATAATAATAATAATAATAATAATAATATGAGAGAAAGGTACCATCTCCAGGGTCACAGATTGAGTTTTCACTATATATTCACGGGCGTGTCACTGGTGAATTCATGATAATTTTTTGTGCTGTAGAGAATTGTGTCATGAATTAACCAGAGACCTATCTGTGATTATCTAGCGAAAAATCAATCTGTGACCTTAGGAGGGGGGTACGAGAATGGTATGAAAAAATAATCAAGGGAACACTGCAATATGCAGATACCAGCTGTGAATTCAACGAGGCATGACTTTTATTCCCGCACGTTTTTCTGTTACTAAGCATCGCGATCCCCCTGAGGGTAAGAGATTACCCAGTGGCGGGAGAGGCATGCTAAAGATACAGGTCAGTAGACAGTAATTTCTGAAACTCAGGGCGGTCCTGCTGCGCGAGGGAGCAGAAAAGAAAAAAAAGTGACTCCTCGTGTTAGTGTATTTACACTAGTAATACACATTCCTCTTATTACTGTTAGTGTCTTTACGTTTAAGTCGTGAAACTCTTGCCCGTTTCAAAAGTTAAATTTCTTCTTTCCTTTAATTTTTTTTTTTTTTTTTTTTTGTATTTCAGTGAAAATTGTTCAACTTACCTGAGTATTGATTTAGAATATGCTCACCGCCTGGGTGCTGAAAGAAAAGATAGCATTTAACGTGGTTGTCATCTCTAATATATATGATATAATTAAATAAACTTGTTAAAGGCGTACGGCCTAAAACATTATTACAATTGAGATTTTGCGACCAATTCTGTTCTATTTAATTATCTGCGAGGATGAATGATTGATTTGGCAATTTTAATTCTAGGTCGGTATGAAATGATAGTAGACAAACGGAGGGTGCAAAAACAAGTGATGGAAAAGAAAAAATAAATATGGGAAAATTAGATAATCAAAGCTGCATTTTGTATCAAGACACATGGGTCTCTTCAAAGTTAGACTAAAATTACGTGCAAATACACCGCAATAGTTTACGATATTATAGTAGGCCTACTGGTACAAGCTAATTTTTCAAAGCGTATTTTGGACACGTAAATGAAGCTGCAAACACTAAACAGCTAACCAATGTTGCAGTTATTGGACACAAATTCCTTTTCATACTTATAAACTAATTTCACAATGATTATAAACTAATTTCACGATGATTATTCTCTCTCCCTGTCTCTTACCTCATATTTAAATTCAGTAACATCGTAGACTTTGTTATAAATAATCAGCCACGTTTTCCCGTTTTCGCTCTGTTCTCTGACTTCAGCTGCTCTGTAAACCTTCAAATTCTGAGATTCCGACATTCTGATGTTCCAATCCAACTATAGCAGGTCTAACTTGTAATATATAAAAATAATATAAAAAAATTCAAACTGTATGCTGCTTACTGTCTGTTACATATGTTACATATGTAAAACCAATCTGTGAACTGATACGCGATGTAAGCTTACATATAGTCCTACATGTAATGCTGCATCTGGAAGTCATCAGGTGAGGTGAAGAAGAAAAATACACGCGTCCCTGTAGTTCACTGGCCCGGGCAAAGCTTGAGGACAAGACAAGGATCAGGGTGTTAGCGTCTGGTTTTCATCATGACGGATCCTGGATACACTCACGGCCTGCTTTATAACTAGATTTTGATGTTTTATTTTGAGATTGGAGAAAAAGATATTTGTCAAAAATTGAAAAATTTTAAAAAGAAAATAAATCTTGAACTTTATTTATTCATTTATTTTATTTATTTATTCATTTTAGTTTTAGGGCCACCAGCATTTGCTTGTTTAAGTAAGCAGCGTGTTGATAATAGAGGCTAGTAGGCCTATCGCAAATTTGAATTCTCGTATTATCGTATACCAGGGTGCATATTCCGGTGCTGTTGGGTGAGGGCGGCTGTATAGGCTTAACTACGTACACATGGATAGAGTATGACTGGTAGGCTCCTTTGAGGACAAAATTGACGTCATTATTTGGGTCATTGACACACGTGCGATTGACAATAATAAACATCACTTATTTTGTTGTGGTCAATGTTGAAAAATAACATGATGATGAACTGCAATAAAGGTCATGGGAAACTTTCAAAGTATATCAAAATGTTATTTAGTAGTATCTGATTTATGTCTTGGTAGGTAGGCTAGCCTACTGTTGATTTAATGTAAAATAATAGTTAATAAAAGGAACAATAAAAAGAATAAAAATAAAGGTAAAAATGATAAAAAGGACAAATGGCTTAATTAGTTGCAAGGAAAGGAATTTCGTTAGTTACACTGTCATCATCAGGGATATGATTTGTGTGTGTTGGGGTAGGGTGGGGGTGAGGGTGGGAGGTGGACCTGAAAGTTGACGGTGTTATTCAATTATCCCAGAAAAGTTTAAAAAACTCAGTTTTTTTTTTTTAATATGAAAAATCACCTCTCAGCACCATTTGGTGCAATTTCTCATAGTCCAGTCGTTTACTGTTCAATATGCAGAAAAATCCGCAGAAAAAAAGGCAGTCACCAGCATCAGGTTTGTTCCCGTGGTGAGAAGAACATATTCGACCGAAACAGGTGATGTTACCTGTTAAATAAACGAAACTGCAAACAGTTAACGTTGTGTTTTTTTTATTGAAAGTTCCATCCCAATAATACCCCCTTTACATTGGACGGCGTTCTTTCTGCGTCCTTTCTGCGACCATGAAATTTGGCATCGCTGAGGTCTTAATAAGGAGGCACGAGCATTGATTTTGTATCAGAATGAATGCTCAATGATCGGCCAGTTGTCGGCACGTAAAGTATTATAATTTTTTAACTCTCAAATGGGACCGTACTGCTGGACGCAGAAAGGACGCCGTCCAGTGTAAAGGGGGCTTTAATAACGTACGTTACGTTAATGCCAGTTTGTCTCAGTTCATCTTGACCATGAGAAACTCTTCAGAAATTGGAGTACAGCTATTTCCAGACGATGTCAAGAAATGCAAAACTCGGATAAAAGAAGATCCAGAACAAGTTGCAGTCCTTGATTCAGTCCGTTGAAGGCAAAAACAAGGTAAACATACAATCAGTCTACCTTTAAATCGATATTCAGTGTTATTGAATGTGGCTATATGTATCTACTCTTCTGAAAATGTGCAGGGGCAAATCCAAGATGGCGACTGAAATATTGTGTGTTTTTGTATCGACACGATTTTGCTTAAAGATCTTTTTGCACTGCAGTTTTGCGGTTTATTTCAGGCTCTTCAAGACCTTGGATATAAGATGTTTGGAGATCGAGAAATATTGGAGCCCTTTTATCTCATTTAGTTCAATTTAGATTACGCTTGTCAATGAATGGAAGATCTGATTTTTTTCGCTAAGATTCAGTTCACTATATTTCGCCGGTGCTGGTTTCTCCACTGCGTCATTATCCACTGACCATTCAGTTGCTTTAAAATATGTATAATAAGTTACAGAAAACTTAAAAGTGGTCTTAAGAGTTGTCAGTGAAACTTTAAAAATGTTGCTCACTGGAAATAAAAGACTAGTGTATTATTAGATGTTTTCTCCAGTTCTTTTTTTAAAGAAAGATCTGGGATTTTTGTCCAGATTTCTTTTATTGTTACTATACCCAGTGTCACCAATAAAGAAGTCAATGTCATTGTGTGTTGGTTTGATTTTTGTAATGACATTTAGATGAAATGAAATATTTAATAAAACATGCTTTTGTGTCCAATTCTTGCATTGTTTGTTGAAGATTCTCACGTACTGCTGAATAGAGAAAAATAGATTTAAAAAGCAACCTTCCTTAGTTTTACAAAGTATATAATTTGATAATATTTATGTTTTTTAAATTGAACATTTGAAAAAAATGACTTCACATTTTTAAAATCAATTTCTGAACATTATTTCATTATTATTTCACTGGCAGTACACAAATATTGTTCATTTGTGTTAAAAATTTTGGACTTTTAGAAAATTTTCATTTTGAGAACAAAATGCTTGGGGATGTTGGTAACATTATAATAAACCCATTCCAAATATAATATACATAGACTTAAAGAAAACTGATGCAAAAGAAGATCTGAAAATTTTTGATTCAAAGGTTTCTTTTGTTAGTGTCACAATTAATGTAGAAATGAATAAAGGTCACTTATTTACTGCAAACTGCACTGTGCAGCTGAGAGTAGCTGCTGTTATAATCTGTATATAATATCAACTGGAACTACTGAGCCAATAAGGGAGATAAGAAAATCTTGCTGAACTGACCCCCCTAAGGAATAAAGGAATATCTTTACTAGATTCCATTGTTTGTATTTGTGTTAACCTAAAAATGTGCAATTTACATAAATGGTCCATGGCCAAATGTTTGCGAACCAGATTCTTTTAAATCTTTCTATTACAAAATGCTGACAAATGGAATTTTATTCACGCGCAATGCATGACCGTGTACAGAACATGCAGTAAAGGCAATTGAAACTACCAATTTGGTCCGTCTGTTCAGGTAGAGTTTGGTTTTGATGAATGGTTATTTTTGTCCATATTAGGACTTAATTTTGTAATATATAAAATAGATATATAATACAATGATATTGCCATTAATTTCGAATTCGCATCTGTGAATTTTCAAACAGTGATGTTTTGGGTCCTTTGAGGACTTGTCCATGAATTTACATGAAGCTTTATGTGGAAGGACATGAATGCAATGTTTATTATCTTGTTATTTCTTGCAGGTCATTCCCAGAATTTTATTAAGAAAATAATGAGGAAAAGAAGGGGACGAAAGTGAGTAAAAAATCTGTCTGTATTAATTTTTGAATCTGGTCAGTTCCCATTGATAGAAAATATGCATGCAGATTTTATTTTTCATGTGTAATAATTTTGATGGAAACTCCTCAGAAGTCCAACAAAAGATTTTTCTTCATAATTTTTGTAGTGGCCAAATTATAAACGAGTCGTGTGTCCAGAAATAACTATAACACTAAATGAGTGTAATTGAATTCCATACCTTCCATGTGAATTATCATTCAGTGCTTTCTGTATGGCAGTGTCTCCATGCCTTGTATATTATTAAGCTTTGGCCTTACTTTATTATGCTATATCATCATAGGCCTGGTCCACGAGTGAAAGCCTCCAACCTTCCAGCTGGCAGTTCCAGCGAGGACGCCACAGCAGCCTCAGCCGAAGAAGAGAAGTCCGAGGGTGTGGATCCAGCAGCAGCGGTAGCTGGACTTGACGCCAGTGTTGAACAACAACAACAAGATGGCGGCGATCGCCAACCAACGTTGAACAGCCGTCAGGTGCCAGACAACAGCGGGGAGCTGCCAGGGAGTAGTGGTCAGTTGCAGGGGACCAGTGGCCATCTCCCTGGCAACGGTGGCCAGGCAGTGGTCAGCAGTGTGAGTGGACATAGACCTCAGTCCCAATCCGATGAATTTAATGTCGATGCTGATGAAATGTCACGTGACCTCATGGACTGTGAGATGATTGGCGATCTGGCTGTCGATATCAACATGTCTGACTTTATAACGGTGGACGAGGTGATGAACATGATTGGTGATATGAACCCAGGGAGCGGAGGGGCCAGGGTGGACAGCGAGCCCCAGAGACAACTCCATACTCCAACAATGGAGATTGAACAACAGGGTGGTGAAGAGAAAATGGATGTAAAGGGACAGTCAGCAGAGCAAGTGGAGTTCAAGAAAAATGTTCAGGATGAAGAGGTAAACACAGAGGTGCCCATAGAGCTACAACAGGCTCTGGATGAAAGTATAGGCAAAATCAGTAAAACTGAAAATGAAAAACAAAACACACAAACTGAGGACAATAAATCTGGCACTGAAGTTGCTAGCCTTGCTCAGGATAATGAGGATGATAAAAATGAATGTTTTTCAGATGCTCCTATGGGAAGTGAAAATGAGCCTCGTTTTCAAGGCAACATAGAAACGGCAGCGATAGAAGCCATTAATGAGAACATTGCACAGATTGATGGCTCGGCAAATTTGACCTCTCTTACACAGAATGATAGTGAAGACTTGACTCTGAGCTCATCAAACCAGGGACCCAAAACGGAAGAGACCGAAATAGGGACAATAAAAGAATGTGGCTCACTAGGACAACCAAGCATGGCTTTGAATGACAGTTGTGAACAAAATCCTGTACAAAAGGAAAATGTAGAATCTGTTTTAGACCAGGAAAAAGTTGTGTCCATGGAAATTGAGGAAGATATTGACTCCAAGAGAATTGATTCTTCAACAGTTAGTGGGAATGATTCCTCTAGTTTTTCCAAAAATGAGGTTTTGGGTGAAAATCCTGTTGTTTTGCATGAACACAATACTGCAGGGGAAAACAAGTTCACGACCAACATTGAAAGCATTTCTTCAGAGGAGATGATTTCTTCAAAATTTACAGACTCAGGAAATACAACGCCATTGACGGAAAAAACTAAAGCTGCAGAATCGGAAACGCAACTTGAAAAACCTGTTGATACTCAAACACCTCTGATATTTGACACAAAAGCGCCCTCTTCAGGAATGTTTTCAGCTGCACAGGATAATTCACAAACTCATAACCTTGAGGCAGATTCAAAAGTTACTGCAGTTGAATCTGTACCACCGTTTACGTCACACAGAGAACCTCAGAAGGTGATGACCCCTGACAATGTGCCTCCTGCCAGCAATGGTGAGGAAGATACACAGTGTACTGCAATGTTAGGGGAAGTTGAGCACAAGACAACAGCTTCTGAACCTTCTCAAGATGACAAGAATGTATGCTTATCTGTTAGTGCCACTGACGATGCAACCCAACAGAATTTAGAATCAAAAACACACACTGAGATTGTCTCACCTATAGATGGTGCTAGCATCAATGAAAAGCCAAACCCAAGTGTGGCTGCTGAAATAAGTGTAAAAATGGAATCAGATGTTCCAATACCACCAGCTGGTAAGAAAACTGATGCTGCTTCAATTCCACTGCCACCTTCAGATGTGTATTCAGATCAAGGAACTGTAGGTTTTCAAGGTTCTAAGCAGGAGATGGAGGACAGTGAACAGTATGGCCCAATTACTCCTCAAGAGTATGAGCAGCAGCTTGCTTTGACAACAAAACGAAGTAGTGTGAAGGAAAATTCAAATAAGGGACCTGTAGGTTTTTCAGAGAGTAGTAAGCAAGAGGCAGAGGAAAGTAAACAGTATGGCCCAATTACTCCTCAAGAATATGAACGACAACTTGCTTTGAAAAGAAAAAATGTAGCACAGGAAATTTCAGAGGAGCTGGCTCCTAAAAAGAGCAAGTTGACACAGTATATGTTTGGAGTAAAGAGAAAATCTACAGAGGGACGAGCAACAGGGGAGGAAAAACAAGTAATCAGGGAAACTGAAGGTAAGAATTTAGTGCAGGTAATAAGCCATTGCAGGTGATGTGCCTTAACAATGTTCATTGTGTTAGTGCCCAGGAGATTTGGCTGCAAAAATGTTTTCTTACTGTTTGTAAATACTGTTTTTCTGTTCTCTTTCAAATACCAGCATTTGGTCCCTTTTATGGGTATTCCTTTCTGAGAAAACAATCTTTTATCTAATGTGAAAAGTTGACTCTTTTTAACATGCAGGGAATAGTGCTGCTTGTTCCAGAATCACCTTATTGTAAGTGACTGGAAACATCAGAAGTATGCTTATACTGGAAGTTATTGTCAACTTTTCTGTGGCACTCACATTGTGGATTAAAGTATGATGCAAATAATCATTATCCCTGATTTGAACAAAATTCAGTTTTTGCTTATGCTGAAAATCAGCTTTGCTTTATCCTCTGACGTAAAATGAGAAGTGATGGGGGTGGGTTGGGAGGGCCTGATCTTCAGTCAAGCTTGATTATCTCTTAATATTAATATCTACATTTGAAAGCTTTGAGAAGCAAAGCACCTGCTGATATTTCAAGGAGATTAACGGTGATGGCCCACAGTGAGGCTTTGGGCAGTGATGTCATGCTAGTCTAGATAACTTGCTGAACTCTGTGTCAAACTGGGCTGATTTATCAGCGCTAAAAGTGAAGTTCACATTGTGAATGTCATCTCAGAAAGCAGTGCTTAAGTGACGCACAAGACGTTTCATTTGGTATATATGCAATAATCTGTAATTTGACAAAACTTGTGCTTCAAAAAAAAAAAAAAAAATTGTTTTAATTCTGTCAGCTTGCATATGTTGCCTTACCATACTCACTTGTCTGACATTAATCTGACCCAATTTTGCTCCAAGTATCACAAAGTCTCACTTATTGCAAGACTGAACTTTCTTGATTCTCTTTAAGAAATGTTATTTCTCTTAATATGGCTGGTATTGCAATATAATGAAGAAGTGCTTAATTGTCTTTTAGATTCCAAGCCCCCAAGCAGCAGTAGTACCAGTAACAGTGTAACAAGCAGCAGTAACAGTACCAATGTTACAAGTAGCAATAGCAGTAGCAGTAAAGCAGGTTACACATTAATGGTAGGCAACATTCCAGCTGGAACCAAAGCAGCCGAGGTCAAACTACTTTTTGAAGCGTATGGAAAGGTAAGAGAATATGTGGTGGTGTCTTCATTGGTTGCTTTATTTTAAATTTCCTCATCTTTCTTTGACTGGACAGGTTTATGCAGTCACCAAGTGTATTTATTTTTACTATATGAATTCCAGGTGCTGAATGCCAAGATTCTAGGCAATTCCAAGAACCCAAAGGCCCCCGTGTTTTCCCAGATAATGATGGAGAATGAAGAAGAGACAGACTTGGCAGTGAAAAGCCTTCACAAGTGTGTCTTCAAAGGGAATAAGATTGTAGTTAAGAAAAAGGTAAGGCCTGTTTATAAAACAAAAAATTAGACCATTTCTGGCTTATACCAGACCTGGATCCATGTATCTGAACAAACATCTGCCCATGTTGGCATTTTTGAGCTTCATCAATTTGATATATACACCCAAGATAAATCAGTACTAGTTTTGGGCTTATCCCAGATTTTGAAATGAGGAAACCAAAGTCATTTTCTTAACAAGACGGGCCCCATTTGTTCCAGTGATAAAAGTCAGAAAAAAAATTAAATTTACACGAGATGTTCAAGGAGTATTGGGACAGTTGCTTAAGTAATGATAGTTTCCTTTTTGAATGAGACTTCATTGGAAACATTTTCTAACTAAAAATTAAGAATTAATTAGCTTTTTGATTTAAGCAAATAGAACAAATTCATCATGAATTTATTTTAATGTTTGGTCTATAATTTGAGACCAAGTTACAATCTTGTTCTTTTTATCTTGAAATGGATCCCATGTTTTTGCTGAACCTTCAGTCATGTCATTTCATTATTTCATTAGTCGAAGCCTGAAGACCAGAGTCAAGAGAAGAAAGACTCTCTTGCAGTGAAAAAAGAAACTCCAACCCCTGAGACTCCAAAGCAGGCTCCTCTTGAACAACAGACAGTGGCTCCATCTATAGATCCTGTGCAGGCGGCATTGGCAGCTGCCAAGGCATCCATAGAAACAAAACTGTTGTCTGCTGAGGACAAGGCAGTCAAGAAGAAAGGAGGTAGATATGACTGATTTGTACTGTTTTTGTTTTTTTTCTTTTGCCTTGTGATGTTTATTTGCAAATCTATTTATTTGAGACCTTTATGGTATATTTGATGTATCATATATAGGGCTCTCAAACTAGCCGACTTGGAAATTTTTGTTTTTAACATGCTCTACTGCAAGTCACTCAGTGTAAATAATATGACACCAATCCATAGTCCAGTACAGAAAATTTAACTCTTCGGTCAAGATTGAAGATTGGTTAAATATTCTGTTAAGAAAAATTGCAAAGCATTGCTCATGTTTTTACCTTGATATGGATATTGGTGGTAATTTTGAAGTGAAATTATTCTAATTTGAAATCAGATTATTATATATTTCTTACATTTTTCTTGTTGGAATTAAATGATAGAATTCACTGAGATTAAAAACAAAGTATATGGAGAGGGGAAAAATGATGTTGATATATTCATTTCCAGGCAATGAGTACACAGATGACATCTACCTCTCGTTTGAAGTATCAGACACCTATCAGGGCAAACCAACTCTGAAAACAACAGCAGTAACCAGCACCACTACAACAGCCACTACCACTCAGAGCCAGGCCAAGGCAGCCAAAACAAGCATTGATCTGTCCACTAAGAAACGCATGCAGAGCTACATGGCCAGCATGCTTGCAGCCAAGAAATCAGGGCAAAAAGTACCAAAACTGGCATCCAAACAAGAGGTGTCTGATCTCAAGACAAGACTGATAGAGAAGAGTAAGCTGAAGAAGCAGGGCGTAACTCAGTCTGTTGAGGAGGAAGAGAAGGTGGATGAGAAGGCAGCCAGGGCAGCAAAAATTGAAGCAGCCCTTGCAGCCCAGGCTTCCCTGTTGGCAGAAATAGCTCGATCTAAAATCCAGGTTGCCTCAACTGCTTCAGCAGTGCCACAGGTGCCTGTCTCAACACCTGTGACAGCAAGTGATGTGTCCACACCTGCTGCAGCTGTGGCTCCTGTACCCTTCTCCGTACCATTGCCTCAATCCCAGCCTACAGACTCTGTGATCTCTACGGCATCAGTTCCAGTATCCACTTTATCATCATCATCTGTGACTACAACAGTGACGGAAGCACAGCCACCTTCTATGTCTGTTGCCAGTACATCAGGAAAGTTGTATTCTGCTCCCTCGCAAGTTGTCCCAATGACATTATCGCCAGTTTCATCATTTGCTCCATCAGCAGTTTCCGTGGCAACATCCAGTAATGTGGTGACCACTGCAGCCACTACAGGACCAACTGTGTCGACCGCAGTGACCCAGATTGGCCAGTCCTCTAGTCTTCAGGGGGTCTCTCTGCCACCAAGTGCCCCACCCCCTGGGGTGCCTCCTGCCCCTGTAGTACCCCCTGCCCCGGGGGTCTCCTCTGCCAGGATGGCTGTCATGGAGATGTTGACAGTAAACAAAAAGCTTCCTACGTCGTCAGATGGTGGAGCACAAGCAGCGCCCCCTATGTTTCCAAATCCTCCAGCGCCTGGGTCATCTTCGTCTGACCCAGCACCAAGTTCTTGGGGTCAAGGTGCAGCTCAGTGGGGACCTCCAGGCAGCTCTGGTCCTGGCTGGGGACACCCGCCCCCACCAAACTATGGCTATCCCCCTCAAGGTCAAGGTAACAATTGGAACAACCAATCATATCAGGGCTGGAGTCAAGGTGGTACGCCGACGTCTAGCAGTGGGTGGAACCAACACCATTCAGGCTGGGGACCTTACCCTCCCCCTCCTAGGGGGTACCCTCCTGGCCCTCACGGGGGATGGTGGCCTCAGGCACAGATGGGTCCTCCAGGGCCTTGGGGCCCAGGTTACCCTGGGGGGTGGAGTGCCACCCCAACCATGGGAGGTGGAGTGCCAACCCCAGGAAAAGATGTAGCTGAGAGTAAGACTACAGAGGAACCAGAACCTGAGGCAGGGTCAGCTGGAGACGACAACACAAAGGTCAGCGACCAGACAGAGGATGTTGACCTCCCAATTAATAAAGAGCTCCAAGCAGCCATGGAGGAGGACGATGAAGATGATGGCAAGACAGAGATGTGGCAGTCGCTGGCCAGAGCTTGGGCCAAGGGGAAAATGGACTACAATAACTACTGTAATGATTACTATAACAGTTACTATGGTGCCCCACAGTATGGCAATAACTATGGGGGTGGAGGTGGTCACATGGGGTACCCCCCTGGCCCCCCACCACCAGGTGGTCCCAGGTACCCTCCACCACACATGCAGCAGGGATATAACCAACAGGGCTACCCAACCTATCCATATCAGCAAACGGGGCCAAACATGTCCAGTGGCCCCCCGGCGGGTGTTCCCCCTCCCGCTCCAGACTCTGGGAGTAATGCTGGACAATTGGGTCAAGGTGATGGGCAGGAGGTTACACATGGTACTGAACAAAGTGCAAGTGGCCCTGATCCTTCAAACGAATCACAGGATGTGAAAACTCCAACGGATGGAGAAAAAACTAAAACAAACCTAAATTCTAGTGCAAAGAAGGAAAATGGACTTTTAGGAGATTTGACGACTTCATTCACTACTGTTTCTGAGAGTTTGGAGCTTAAATCTTCTGGTTTGATGTCAATCAATGCTGCACCTCCAGTGGTGCCACCTACAGTCAATAGTGCACCTCCTGTAGCTCCACCAGAGGGAGTGTTACAAGACACCCCAACTGAAAACTCAGAAAATGTATCAATGGAGGTTGACATGGATACAAGTCCATGAAATAGCTAATTTTTGAAGCTGATTTTGATAGTCAGAAACAGAGACATTTAGAAGAAAATGACAAATTTACAGGTTTCTTTCACAATTGAATAGGAAGCTATTGACACAAATAATACCAGTATTCATTGTGATTGCCTGCATCCCCAACAGTTATCTGTCCATCCTTTATTACTTTGACATAGCACAACCTATTGATAATAACATCACACTGACAGGATTATTGGAATGAATCACAAGTCAGTGGTTCAATATTGCCCTAACTAGAACTATATGAAAAACAGTCATTTCTTAGTTACATGAAGCTATTCCCATTTTATTAATTCAATACTTGAAAAATGGAGAACCAAACTGGCGCCAAGACTGCTCTTTGGACTTTTAAATCGGTTTTATAGTGACCAAAATTTTGATTTGGTAATTAATTTTTGTTTATGTTAATGAGAAATTACTATATTGTTTTAAAGACAGAAAATAACCAACTTGAAGTTTGTTATTTATGAAAAATATGCTTTGTAGAAAAACGCTGCCAAAGTGTAGGCAGCATTTTTCCATTGAAAATCAACGGATGAATGTGTAATTAAAAAGATAAGTTAAATAAGAAATTGTAGGGACTTTAAGTTATACAACCAAGTCTCCCTAACATATATCTGATTCATTTAAATGTGAAGTGGATGTTAAGTTGGAAAATGCAGAATAAAATGAGACCACTCTTCAGTAACTGATTATTTATTGATTTCCAATGACAATTTCAAATAAATGACATTTTCAGGATACATCCTATTTAAATATAATTATTTGAACAATATAGAACTGTTAGCTAAATGAGTTTCTTGCCAGAAAAAATGTGGAATATTAATTCCCAACTAAAATGGAATTGAAGATCTCCATAAATTCTAAAAAATGCAAATTTATCACCATATGCAGCTTTCCTACTTTAAACCATCTTGCCTTTCAGTCTTATCCTATTTTTCACACTTAAAAATGCATTTTGGAAACGTGCTCATCAGTTTTGCACATATTCTGTGCATAATTACAAAAAGATGAAATGTATATGTGGATGGCATATTCAAGTTAAAATTTATTCAGAAGAATCACATTTGATTTATACAATAATTATAAAACTGCTGGCAGTGACTTGACTTTTAGTGAAAAATCTGTACAACCCGAATAAAGTATTTTGTTGCCTTAACTGACACTGTTGAAAACCTGTGTGATTTGGACAATAAAAAAAAAAACTAAATATTAATTTGGAATACAATGCTGTTATGGTTCAACCTTAAATAATCTGCCAGACTTATCAATATTAATCTGAGAGATCCCTGTAACATACACTGGCTTGTGTCTTAATCCCTAATCTAGTGGAGCATCACAGCACAAAAATATAATAAAATAATAAATCTATAAATAATAATAAGTAAAATAAGAGAAAAAACTTAAATAAATAAAAAATAAGCCTCGATTTATATATGAAGGAAAAATAAATTAATAATAAAGTGCACATGTGAATAGATGGTTAGGAAATGATAGTAAATAATTTTGGGAGCAAATTATGCCACCAATGAAAAAAAATAAATGTAAGACAACGACATGATACAGCTACTGGAAGGGAGTTGTAAAAAAAAAAAAAAAAAAAAAAAAAAACCTTTGTTTTGCTGATAAAGAATGCCATAAATGAGTAAAATGAGTGCATGCTCTCGATACTGGACATGTCTTGCATCACAGCAATAAATGGGAATATTGAGAAAGAGTATTTGAATTATACTAATGAAAAGTTGGCCTTCTAAACATAAGATTATACATTTGCTATCAAATAAATTTTTTTTGACAATTTTTTCGCAAACAAAATTGCCAAGAAATGTTTGACTATATGTATTATCAGTTTTTGGATTGCTTTCTAAAGCCAGCATGAATAAATCCATAATAACAATGAAGAACATCCATAATTTAATATGGCCACTGACTGGGTTAAGTCTGAGCATATTGCAGTCATTATGTCTCCACGTTATTATTTTCCTCTGGTTCTAAGGATTCTTCAGAGTCTTCAGGGATGGGCGTACTTGCTCTGTGGACGGTGTGTGGTAGATTGGCGTGAGAGTGACGCTCTCTTAGTAATGCCTGATAGTGCTCCTGTGGAATGTTGATGTGCAAAAAGAGAGAGAAAAAAGATTTTACATGAGTTGCATTGCCCTGTAAGAAAAATGCTTGGTGATTTTAATATAATATTTTGATGTAAAACAAAATCTGGTATCTATGTTCCTTTCTGTTGCTTTCACACACAGACAAGCATGCATTTACACACACACACACACACAAACATATCGTACACATAAAAGTCCAAGTGAATACATCGCAAAATTTTTGTAAATTATAAGGATTCGACAACTCCCCCCCCCCACCTTCTCCATGTGCACCTGCAAACAAATAAACATATCAAACTGTAAACCCATAAAAAATAATAATAAACAAATAAAATTAAAAAAAATAAATAAATAAAAGAACCTACATCACTGTTAATTAAGATGATCCTCCCTTCCACTTTGGGAGCCAGAAACTCCTCTAAATGTTCCAGCTCCATCTCTTGTATACTGGCCTGGCGGACCAGTGAGATCTGGGAACGGATACCGATGGAGTCATGAATACTGGCCTGTCGCACCAGAGATGCACGTGATGGGTGTGCGCGTGGTTTGGAGCTGATGGTGGCGACGTTGACCACGGGGGAGTGGTCATCCAGGCTGTCCTGTCGCGACAGCTGGCGTATGACGTTGGCGGGTGTGTCGTGTTCTGGGAAGTGAGACATGTCCACAGAGATGCTTTTTCTCCTGCGAAAAATTATGAAAAAAATATGTGATAAAAATGAATGAAAAAGAATTAAAAAAGTGTCCCAGTATTTTACTGCATTATCATCAATTAATTCAATGTGAACAACATAGCAGGTTTACACATACACATATACATTTTAGAAATCATCTTATATTGAAGCATAACAATTATTAAATCATATTACCAGACAATGAGTACTCTTTACTAGAGGCAAGCTGACTGATGACATTAATTCCATCCAAGAAATTCCTGCTTACAGTACAAATTAGTGTAAAGCAATAGCCAGAGACGTATCTGTGAATATCTAGTGAAAAATCCATCTTGAGAAAATGATGATAAAAATGGATGACCAAAAAACGCTGCTTAGAGTATCTATAACAATTTAAATATTAAGTAGAAATAAGTATAAAGAAATAGCCAGAGACATATTTGTGAACATCTAGTGAAAAAATCACTCTGTGGCCCTGCTGGAGAGCAGACACTGAGTTCTCCACTTAGTGATCAACCATTTTAATCATCACTTTCACAAGTCTACAAAGGGTAAAATCAATCTGTGGCCCTGGTAGAGGGCAGACAATGAGTTCATCCTCCACTTACTTGATGACACTGAAGAGGCTGGCCCTGTGGATGGACTTACAGGGTTTCTTGCCCTCCACCACCTGTACTGACGTGAAGTAGTTCTGGACTGCTGTGGCAAGAACTGGACCCTCATCATCTGCCTGTATGGTGAAACATAATATCAAATAAGAAAGCAATGCTGGCAAATATACAGACACCAAACAGGAAAGAAATTGCAACAGGTTATGGCATATAATAGATGCTAAACCTTTGTACAAAAAAGCAAATTCCCATTCCTCATCAAAGTACACCCTAACCAAAATCAGTATGAAAATAATGGTCAATGAATGCTAAATTACTTGTTTTTATCATGGTCATACGTGCAATTTTATGATCTCTACCTCTATTAAAATATAAGTTACTGGTAAAGCCAGTCATAAAGTTTATATTACATATTTTCTAAGCACGCATTTAAAACATATTTTTCAATAGAATATAACAACTTAAATAAATAATAAAATAAAACTAAATCTTGCAGGAGCAAACTGGTATTTAAAAAAAAAAAAAAAAAAAAAAAAGGATGCACGTTTCCACCATAAAAAAGACATATACCAGTACCAAACCCATGCCATAACCTTTAACATCTACAATGCATACCACACAATTCACACTGTATTAAGTGTCATGTTTGGAGACAGAAACCCAGTTGAGAAATGTGACCAATGTTAATAAATGATAAGTAAAGAGAAAAAACTCAGTGCAATGTACATGCTTTTTTCTAACATTTTCCACCACAAAGAGAGGAGAGTGCCAGCATCTTGTGCAGTCATGTACTGTAACTAAATAATTGTACATGAAATGATGACTAACATTATCATGTTTACGGGGAAACCACATACACTGGGGTAGTTGCAATTACAAACACACAAAAATAAATAAATAAATAAATAAATAAATAAATAAATAAGAACTGACATAATAATTGATATTAAATATTCTCTTAGGGACCCACATGGGGAAAAAAGAAGCAGAAAATGTTGCAACTACAATTGCTACACACAAACACAAAAATCAATTTCTTTGTCTTCCTACACACATACAAACTTCATGCCACAACAACCGTTCACAACATCAAAAATCTAGCAGCTCTTTCACTGGGTTTGCAATTACAGTGAAAGCACGTTGAGCAGCTTATTCACAATTTTTTTGCATCAGTGCTGCCTATTATAAAAGTGAGAAAAACCTTTCAGAAAATAAAAAAAATTGAACCTACGCGACCATGGTAACTCCTTCGTCCTATCTAAACCAGGTTATTATTATAAAAGAAGAGTAATATAATTAAGGATGCTTGTAAAATCAATTACTAATCCTAAAAGTCATGCTCTCAGTGGAATTAATTAGTAAAGTGTAATGTTAAGGTGCCCAGTTAACTGGATGTTGAACTTGTTATTGTAACTGGGTTACTGTAACTAAAGGATGAAAATGCTATTTAAACATTACCTTGTAATGAATGAGTTACTATATAAAGAAGAATATTTCAAATTTATACAGTTATATAAAAATATAAAGATAAACATTTTGAAATGACAAAGGAACATTCTGATTAAAAAATGATCAATTTGAAAGTAACTTGAAGATGAAGGGGGCAATTCAATGTTTCAAATTACAGTATCTCCAATAATTGGCTTTTGATTTCAATTTTGCAATGTTTTCTCTAAAGTCAAATGTCAACTCCAACTTCCTCAAATCATATCAAATATATCTACAATTTCCAAATGGTTTTATTTATTTATTTTTGTTTTGAAATGGAATAGGTTAAAATCAAACTATGTTGACTTAGTCTATGACAAAACTTGGTTTATTTAGATACATAATATGACCCTTCATCTTAAAGTACCAGTAGATAATAATGGAATAATTATATTATAATAAAACAGTGTCAGCTTTAAAAACAATGTAAGTGTAAGTCTGAGCAATACATAATCAAGTAACAGAAAACAGAGACAGACAGCATTTCTCAGTTATCTAAAAGTATGAAATTGAAAAAAAAAACTGATAAATCATCATTATTAATAACTGTAAAACCCCATCCATTTTCTCAACATACAATTCACTGAATTCAATAGTCTCTCACAGAAATTTTAACAGAGAATGCAAAAAGGATGACACCCCCCCCCCCCAAAAAAAAAAAAAAAAAACCCTTCTTCTGGACTATAAACACATCCAATTTAATGGATCACATACAAAATCAAGCAATTATATACTTTTTGATACTTGAAAGAAATAGTTCTGGAAATCTCATATATGTCTTACCAGCATGGGGCAATCTTTGAAGACATCAAAACCATCTTTGCCCTGAGAAAGGTACACTTTTACACAAACTCTGTAATCCTGGAATATATGAGAGAATTCTCAATGATTATACATGTATGTCTTTAATAAGTTATATTCATACACACACACACACACACACACACACACACACACACACACACACACACACACACAGACAATCATATCAGCATGAAAAAATCAATAAGACGGTGCATCTTAGTTCTTAAAAGTCTGTAGATCTACTTTAACACTGACAATCCAAAAAATGACTGCAAATCATGATATGACTGAAATTAGACAGTAAGTGCTGACAAACATACAGACTTGCCCTGTATGGATAATCTAGTACACCTTCCTTAGTGTCAAGTAAATCCTCTTCCCTATGGTCCTGCTGTGTAAAAACCTGAAAGGCTTCCAGATGCCAAGTGTGGTAGCCCAAAATTTTTTGACAATTAATACGCATCAATAAAATCAAAGGTAGCCCAATTAAGTCACTGACAGGCAGAAACTGGTGGCCCATCCAGGCAGTCTACTAGCACAGAGCTAGGGTGGCTAGCCCTGTTCTGTACAGCACCTTTATAAGTTATAACCCTTACCTTGTCCAGTTCCAGGGGTTCCTCCTGCACCTTGACCAGTGTCCAGTCCACCCTCTGACCAGCTGGCTTCCTGGGGTCAAAGGCAAACCTGACCCCGCCCACCTGCGGGAAACGCCCCTCCAGCTTGGGGTACTGGGACACCCCGTTTTCTAGGGCCTCGATCAGCTGACGACCTAGAGCAAGTAAAATAAATAGATGAAAGTTTTAAATGCCATGACCTACATGTAGGGTAAAACTGCCAGCAAACTAGTAATTTAAAAATTTAAAGTAAAGACATATGATGTTATTTCTGAAACTTATTGAATTGAAAGTGACAACAATGAGAAAAAAAAAATGGATTGATGATTCATCTGCTAATTCATCAATCAATAATATCTGTTCCCAATAATTATTTTGCACCAACTTAAAATAACAGATGAGGGAAATATCTAAGTTCACACTGATAGTCAGAGATCACTGGAAATAACAGAATGATGTAAAAATCTGTTGATGGAAGAAATCAGTTTCAAGTGACTTCTGAAACTCGGTAGGCAATGAAAGGTGCACTCACCTGTAACTTTGAGCACCACCAGAGGGTCATTGAGGGGAAGAATGCTGACGAGATCTCGCACCGTGAACTCTCCAGCAGGGTGCAGCACATCAGAGCGGAATGTGCCAGAGTTGATCAGAGCTACGTGGGCGTCTGTCACTGTTAACATGATGTCAGCCACAAAGTTACCTGGGATAAGAAGATTATTTATTCATTTTGTAGATAACACGTGCACACAAGCACATGCCTTTTTTTTACGAGGCACATGATTACACAAGTGTCTGCTAAGAAGGTACCTACTGAAACAGTAGTTAAGCAAATATTTTCCAAAACAAATTTTGTTTTGCTCAGGCAATAAATAAAATATCTTTTATTTATTTATAATTTAATTATATTTTTTGGAGGGGGAAGAGTGTGTTTTAGTCAATTTACACATATAATTACCTTATATATTTTTTTATTACAGAGAACTCTAGTTATGATTGGAACCATGCTAAGTTCCCAAGTGTTAACTACCTAAATTAGATTCTCGTGTCCTGACACTGGAGAACCGTCCATCTAAGGGCACCTTGATGTGGCCCAGTACCATGTCCATCTCTTTGTCCAGACGAGCTGAAAGGAATAGGAGACGTAAGGACTGAAGACCAAAGTTGGTCGTAATTTTAACAACAAAAATTTTGATCTACTTCAATTCAAGTTAAGTCTGAAGTAGCCCAGGTCATAACTATTCTTGAGACATAACTATTGGTCTTAAAACTTGTCAGTTCTTAATTTTTTTAAAACTTATTATTGTTTTATAAAACAAATGAAAAATATATTTCTTATAAACAGGTTGGTAACCTCTTCCAGAAGTGACACTCACCCACAAACTCATCCACCACTTCATCTCCTTGTCCTCTAGAATACTGGAGTCCACTGTTAACTCCTATTCCCTAAAAACAGGTTGGTATTTACCTTTACTTTCAGATCATACTTACCTACAAACTCATCAACCACTTCCTTCATCTCCTGGTCCTCTTCAATACTGGAGTCCACAGTTAACTCCTCCACCCTGACATCCAGGTGATCTCCCAGACGGAGAGTTACTTTACCAGCCTGGCGGAAGTCTGTGCCACTTTTGATGACATATTTGCCATTGATCTGGGAAAAATGGAGAATAAAAACATGTAAATAAATAAACATGTATCTTCAAGTAGTCTTCATTAAGTCGTAAGTTTTCTTATGAAATAAGCAAAAATAATCAATCAAACACTGGCTCAATCCAGCAATCATGATACATAAACAAAGCAAACAAACAAACAAACAAACAAATAAATAGATAAGTGAAAATCATAAATACGGAAATAAAACCCTACCTGCTGCACCCCAAAGTCGTGGTCATGGCCACCTAGAATCAGATCAATCTCGTCTACATTCTCAGCCAGGCGTATATCGTTGGGCCACCTCATATGGGTCAGTGCAATGACAATGTCCACCCCTTGGTTTCTGAGGTCAGCGGCCAGCTGGCGTCCAGCGTCCACATAGTCTGTGTATGTCAGGTCATCTTTGTCCAGAGTGGCCAGTGTCGCCAACCACTCCTCCTCTACCAGACCCAGGAAACCCAGCTGGGCAAGAGGTGATAATAATAATAATAATAATAATAATAATAATAATAATAATAATAATAATAATAATAATAATAATAATAATAATAATAATAATAATAATGAAGTTTCCTGTCTAAACAAACAGTGCCAAATAAAGTTTAAAAATATCAAATGGGTGCATTCAATCTTAAAGCTAACATTTAAGTTTGGGAAGAAATACAAAAGCGAGAGGAAGAACAATTCAACTGCATGCACTGTGATATATAAGTATTTAAAATCTACATTATTTTATCTTTACAAATTTTTATTTTAAATATTTCCCAGCACCTTCTTCCCTTTATGTTCTATCACATGTGTAACAAGTCCACTGGCCAGAGGTTTCTCTGTGAAATTATCCACCACATTGCTTATCAACCATGGAAAACCCGTCTCTGCAGCTACCTCCTCCAGATCATCTATACCAAAGTCTGGAACAGAAAATATTACTTATCAACCATGGAAAACCTGTCTCTGCAGCTACCTCCTCCAGATCATCTATACCAAAGTCTGGAACAGAAAATACTACTTATCAACCATGGAAAACCTGTCTCTGCAGCTACCTCTTCCAGATCATCTATACCAAAGTCTGCAACAGAAAATATTACTTATCAACCATGGAAAACCTGTCTCTGCAGCTACCTCCTCCAGATCATCTATACCAAAGTCTGCAACAGAAAATATTACTTATCAACCATGGAAAACCTGTCTCTGCAGCTACCTCCTCCAGATCATCTATACCAAAGTCTGCAACAGAAAATATTACTTATCAACCATAGAAAACCTGTCTCTGCATGCAGCTACCTCCTCCAGATCATATATACCTAAGTCTGGAACAGCAAAACAATTAATGGGAAACAACCATCTACTTCAACATCTGATGAAGTTGGGACTGGGAGTACATATACCTTGTACTGGTAGTATAATATATACATGTAGGTTAAAGCTTTATAATCTGTAAAGTGTAATTATATTAAAAATACCAGTAATAATAGCTATCACTGAAAATAGATACATATTAATCACGACAGGTAGATTGTGGTCAAGCAGAAAAAGATTAACAAAAGGAATTTTATATATACTATTATATGTGACAAAATGCATGTACAAATATTTATTATATTGACAAGCACATTTATGTTATATCATCTTTCTATTCATTTTGAATTTATTCATTCTTTTCTATTCAGTTTTATATTTCTTACCAAAATCGTGGTTACCGTACACAGCACAGTCAACATTCAGTGCCTTGAGAACTGGGATCATTTGCTTGCCTTCAGTAACACTGCTCACTGAAATACACACCAGTTCTGCCAAATCAAATTTTCCTATGTCAACTACATGTGCTACACATGCTTGTATAATAAATGGTAAACAGCAGATTAGAGCAATATATTACCAAGTTCAAAATTATACGCATATTAAATCTTCATATATATATATATATATATATATAAATATATATATATATATATATATATATATATATATATATATAATTTTTCTGGAAATTTCATAGGTAACTTTTTCTGAAATTTTTCAGACTTTCTATAATTCACCACATTGAATGTACCTGTATACCATATCAAAAACTTAGTGACAAAATTCCATCCATAACTCATTTAAAGCCTTATCCTAAGTTTCTAATTTCTGAGTCACATTCAGAATGGAGATAGAAATGGTGCTTTTCTCTTGTTATGGTAATTTTGGAACTTGAAAATGGGTTTCAAAATGGTTATTTCTCAACTGTCTGGCACACATTGTATGTTTATGTCTATAATCAGAAACAACATGAATAATATGCCACAAACCATGAACTGACTCAGAGACAACCAACACAAATAATCCAGGAAGTCTATTGCAATTTTGCTTTTATGATAAATCTAAGTTACTGAATTACTGAAAACAAAGATGATAAAAGCCACCTCTTAATTAACAGGAAAGCCTTTTATGTATTTAATTACCTAATTCATGCTTAAGTGCACTATTCTTCTATGTTGCTGTAACCTCTCTCATACAAAATTTATAAAATATGTGTCATGACTAAGAAAATGTTACGAACACTTGAATCTAAGTAACTTTTCTTGCCAAAGCATTTGGGGCAAACTCTAAATGCCAATGTGAATCTAAAAGCAACTATCAAATACAGTCTATGATGTGAGACACCTGTTCAAGGCAAATGAGCAAGTACATTAGGAATCCAAACATGCTTACAAGTAAACATGGGATTATTTTTCAAAGTTGTCGATTCAATCAGACTATTTAATATTCTAGCAATATTTTTTCTCATGTGCTTGGAGTAGTTTATTTTGATCTGAGGCTTCCTGCTTTTAGTAACCACCAGAGAGGCCTTGAGGCATAATTTAAATAAGGACTTTATATTGTGAGTTTGTCTTTACTTTTTGGCTAAAAATATTATATATGTATAATTTATTGGTCTGAAACACTAGCCATGTTTTTTCTTGTTATAAACAGACAAAGCAATTTATTTTATTGAACCATCACTGATTTAATTATCTATCTAAAAAGTTCAAAGTTGGTTTAATTTTGGGTATAAAAAATTAAGACCAATTTTTTGGCTTAAGTTCATTAATTTTGTGAAACAGGTTCTAACCTGCAAACTAATGAAACCATTATCAAAAGTGCTATTTTAAACTTCTTTAAAAGAATCAATCACATGCAGACTTACTCAAGGAAGGGTTAAGACAGTCTCCGCTGAATACAACCAGAGGGTCCAGATGTCTAAGACTCTTAAACAGACTGACCATTCTGGCCGCACCACCCACCGGCTCGGCTGTCCTGGACTGTATATTGTAGACATCATTGAAATGTAATATCATAATCTCTTCATCCATGCTGACTTTGTATTAGAAACTTCAATGGCTCCTCTGCATTTGTGAAATATAATGCGCACAGCTGCTTTCGTGTCTCATCTGAATCCAATATCTTCAGTTCCTCTGATGGTTTTGATATCTAAATCACTGTTCTGACATAGCCATGCCTTGCTGCTGTAAAAGTTGGAAAGATAAGAAGTGCCTCGTCAATTACATGGAGCTTAAAAATCAATAAACCGTCAGGAGTTTCAATGAATTCTGGAAGCCGTTAGATTGCTTTCATGTGTCAAGTGGTATTATTTGAACACAGTCTGCCACAGTGACAACAGTTTAAGGAAATGAAACATGCCAATGCAACAATAAATCAGAGTCAGCACTTGTGGGTTTCGCTATTTCTCTGAAATATTAACAGGCCATGCACGCTGAGATCTTCAAGACGTATTTTTCATCCATTTTCCTCAACAACCATGAACCTGATCAAGCTTGTCAGTTTTCGATAAAATACTGTATATATCTTCTTCCTTGGCAAGAATATATTTTCTTCCCTTTTCACATGTGCCCCATACCCCCCATAAAGGCGTCGGTAAGGGTACCGTTAGCGTGTAAGGTTAGGCCGAAATTTGAGGCAATAAAGTGTAGACCCCATACCCTGTACACTGATACAGACAAATTAACTTATTGGTAAACCTTTTAGAGACCATGCATTGATAATAAAGAACGAATAGTTGCAATTTTAGCTCTACATTTGATCGATTTCATCCTTACAGAAAACCGAGAACAAAAGACATAGATCTCATATCATACAAACCTTTACACCATTTTTTCTCAAAAAGCTGTCTGCTCAAGCTCAAACTCTCTCAAACTCCTCTTCACTTCTTGAATTCTACTATAGATGGCAGATACGTCAAGATAGGTCCCCTTTAAATTCAGATCTAATAACTATCCCTCATTATTAGATCTACTAAACGAATTCTGTTTTGTGTTAAAAGTGTATTTAAAATACAGAATAATCAAATTAAACTTAGAAGTTTTCTGTGTGAACGTGCTGATATTTTTGAAAGGTTGAAATGTTGCTGCCGCCTATCGATGTATCTGCTTACACGTAATTATACGCATGCGTGAGGGGACATTTTGGCCTGAAGTTACACTGGAACTACTGCGTGTTCAATTTCATATTTATAGCAGTATAGACTACAGCTATGGCGGTGGCTAAACAGGAACAAGTACTGCAACTTGATCCCGCCACCGAACTGCGATTTAAAGGTAAGTATGTGCCACTTGATTGCTTTCGTCACGTTAACCTCTGGGAGAAAATGACTGGCCGCTTCATGGGACTTGGAGAAATAACGTCGAGGAAATGAATGATATCGAATGTTTGAAATAAAATGTGACCTACAATATGAACCGTAATTTGAATATCATCGGAAATATACAAGAAAATGTATTTTCCTATATTTATTTTTATTGTATGACTGACAAACCGGGGGAAAGTTAAAACAGACAAATTCAGGAAAAAAAGTCGATAATTTCAGTTTCTGAGTCCATGCTTTGTATCCTGCAACGCAAGAAATGACTTGTCTTTGTATGAATCCGTGATTGGGCTAGACTGTTGTAGGTTGAGCTGATATAAGAAGTGACAAATTACGTGACATGATATTTAATTGATAATGAGTCATAGGTTAGGTTCATAGTGCCATTAGTGGCACAGGGTTTGTTCTTTCATAGTGAATATGACATTTCACCATTTTAAATTTGACAAGAGACATCTATGTTTAATTCTCTTCTTCATCATTCACCTAAATTTTAAAAGCTCAGTCTTGAATTTTTTCTTGTATTTTGCATTGTATCCCATCACCAGAGTATCATAACTCTAGCATATGTTATGAAGTAGCTACATGTGACCCACCCCCTAAATATGGTTATCTTAACCTAGGACCCATGTGGGATGTCATCCTGTGTTGTCACCAAAGATTAGTTGATACTATTAGGTTACTGCCTCTCCTCACTTGTAGCCTGGTTTATTTTAAGTGTACTGTGTGTGTGTGAAAGTGACAAAATGTCAGGGTTATCAGTGAAGTCAAAGTACTTTTATCTGGATTCTGTCTCTGTACCTGTCAGCTGTACTACAGAATCTTAGTGGGTGGGGGTTGTGGGAAAGAGTGTTGAATGGCGTGGGGGGAAGGTCTACAGATTGCATGTCACACTCAGAAAAATGTTCAAGATTACATTTGACTGCTTAATGGATTGTTCTTTATATCTAGGTTTTGTATCAATTTTTTTTCTGGGGATAAGGAGTGGGTAAAAGTACAAATTGTGTAACTGTAAATGTATCATTTACAATAAGAATATCACCCTGATTTATTTTTTTTTATGAGATCAGGCTGGGAAAAAATAAAATGCTGGATATCCCATAATGTTTTCATTTTCCTTTAACCCCCCCCCCTCCCCCCTGAAAAATTCACTTGGATCATGTCATCTTGAAGCCTTGAACATGTAACCTAAAACAAGCTCTGGATTTAAGTTGCAATGTCCATTGAGACATTCGAGTCCCTTTATAACAGAGCAGTCTTTAAAATTGTCACATATTACTAATTTTGACCTGAAGTCTTGCAGAAATAACCTCATTTCACACGAATAGGCACAAACACACACGCATATGCACACGAGAGAGAGAGAGAGAGAGAGAGAGATTATCTATTAGAAACTTGTCTACAGGGCATAACATATGAATCACAAACCATCACTTGAATACATAATAAACACATCCATATTATATGGTATTTTTCCAGGTCCTTTCACAGATGTGGTCACCTCAGACTTGAACCTACAGAATCCATCAGATAGAAAAGTATGTTTCAAAGTTAAGACGACGGCACCCAAAAGATACTGCGTAAGGCCTAACAGTGGCATCATAGACCCAAAGTCAGAAGTTAAAGTGGCTGGTAAGTGATACTGTTTTGTTTGTAGGAGTTGTCATTAAGTTAATGTGGTTTCTTTCAAAATAAAGAAGTGAATACAATTTGTGAGGTGTCATCTTTTTTATGTTGCTTTTCTTTGCGTGGAAATAGTCAAATGGTTGTTTATTTGATTTATTTCTTAATTCATCCATTGAATTTTAATTATTAACTACTAGTACGTAGTTATTTATACAAATATTTATCCATTAATTTTTTTTTATGAAACAACATGTGTTTAAAAGGCAGATGTGTATTTTATTTTTAAAGTCTAAACATAGACCAAGTTGGTAGGATAGTGTAGCTCCAAGCCACCTGAACCTTGGTAACTGTTATGAGTCATGTCAATTTACTTTTACTAGAGCATGAAAAGAGGTATGCTGGAGAAAAATGAACTAGAAGGACTTGACTAGTAGATGCATGGAGCATAGTTATGTTGTAAATTGATACAGGTGAAACTTGTCAGTCACCAGGCAAACAATTACTAATAGTGCTGTCCGACCAGCAGTCTGATGAAGCTTGTGTATATTATCAGACTTAATTGACAGGCAATAAACAAAGTAACCACTTGGCACGTTCAGATATTTCCTTTTGAAGTGTATAAATTTCTTTGACTTTAAATGAAGTCCAATTTATTTCATTACTATACTCTTAATTTCTTTGTCTTAGTTGAATTTGTGGAGGAAATGGTTTTTGATTACAAAAGTATTGAAATTAAAATTCCAAAACTATTAATTAATGTTTAAATAAATCATGTGGTATGTCTAGAAAACTATCAGGGCAGACAGTATCTTGGTGAGACCAGCAATATTAGGGTGATTTCCCAGAGATTTAGATCGATCTGAAGATTAAGTTTTAGATTAACCTAAGTCCCTGGGGGTTCACGCTAAATTGCAGTCAGCCGAGCGGGCACCATAGTTAATTACCCCCTTACAGCTTTTAGTAGGCGGGACAGACGCTTAAGCCGATCAAGCTGACAGTAATCTAGTGAGACTCCCCACAGGGATAGATTGATCTAAAAATCTATGGGAATGGGGTGTTAGGGTACAGCTGGTCTGAATGACCTGCAAAACCTGTCACCTGTTACCATGACTGTAAACACATATGATGGACATTCTACAAACATGATTTGAAATATGATTAGTATATCATTTATTGGGTTATAAACAGATATTCTGTAATATATATTTTTGGAACATAGTGAGGTAAAATTATTTGCCACCCTCCCTCCCACCCTCCAGATCTGCCATTGTGCCACAACAAGACAAAATATCTCTCATTTTACTACCTGAGAATTTGAAATCTCTCTCGATACATATAAAGGTGTGTAGAGTATTTATGGATTAGGCTCTAAGACAGCTTTTAAAATGTCAGAGAGTGATTTCTCATTTTATCTGGGCATCTTCTCCACAGGACTTCAGTTCTGATCCACCAATCTCTAATGTGCTCTGATCTTGATGTATAACTCTTTCCTGGCAGAAGACTGTGGTCACTTCAGGACTTACTTAGACTAGCAGTCCTATGGCACAGACTAGACCAAAAACTTGTCTTAACTTTAAGGTCAAAATCAAAAAAATTAATTTGCCCGAAGATAAATTTATCCGAACTATTCAAGTTAGTAAATGGAATATTGTAGTAATTTTGTTAAGTAAAAGAGATAGCAAATGTTTAAGACCAATAGAAGACCAACAGTCACTTTATTTTATGGATCAGTGTGGGGTTATTTTATTTGAAATAGACAAGCAGTTATAGTAAGTTCAGACCAATCTTTGAGTTAAAAAGTAGGTAGTGCACGGATCCTAAGACTGAGTCAAGTAAGGAGTTTCTTAGTGTGAACTACGTTACAGAAAGTTGCCCACAGCCAATACGTTCATTGATTTACAGGTTTGGCTAGGTTTCCTGCAGTGTGAATAGATGAAGGTTATCAACCTTGGTGAACTTTTAAGGAGGCTAATTGATGGGGATAAACATTAAATATTACAGGAAAACATGTAATTATCTTGTTTTGTTTGCTTGCAACATGTTTTCTTAGGAAGCTGTTTTGAAATGCGACTTTACACTCTCTCTCTTCCTCCCTTCTGGTATATTTTCTCAATTACTAGTAAGCAGACTTGATTTTGTTGTCACCGCTTGCAATTAAGCACTCTTGTCTTGATCTTTTATTTTATCTACAGTATTTAACAAGTTTCAAAATGAACCCTTTTAACATTTTTTGAAGATCAAAACTTGCTTTTTGCAGGCGTACAAAATAATTTGCTGCCTTTACCGTTTTATATTTTCTCTGCATACAGATCAAGGTGACATTTTTGTCAGAACAAAGATCAAAGTTTTTGAGGGACAAAAAGATAAAAACTTATCACAGAGCAGTGACCTTGTAGTGAGCAGTACTGCAGTCCCCTCAGATAGGGTGTAAGCTGCTAGAGAGTGGTTGTAAAACAGGAAGGAAAAAGCAACTGGTCAAAAGTCTTGTTTTATCTGGATGAAAAAAAATTGTTGGCGATAAGGAGCCAATCGCCTTTTAATGGAAACATGTACTAGAAGTGTATTTTTGGCAATGCTGTTTCTGTTGCTGTTGCATACATGTACTTTTTTCTTGTGGTGCACTTTTTATTTGTTAATCAAATAAGTGGAAAACAGTCAGTTATCATTTGTAAACTTAAAGGAATAATGAGCAGCAGTATAAGACCCCATTCCCAGAGATTAGATCGATCCAACTAGATCGACCTAACTCCCTGGGGGTTCACGCTAAATAGCTGTTAGCTGAGCGGGCATGAAAGTTAACTACCCCCTTACAGCTTGTAGTAGGCGGGACGGACATTTAAGCCGGATTATCTGACAGTAATCTAGTGAGACTACCCACCATGATAGATCGATCTAAAATCTATGGGAATGCGCCCTAAAATAAGGTTCTAGTAATAAAAAGTTAATTTTTAAAAAGTTATAATTATTTAGAATGAAGATGTCTTACTTTCTATCTCCACAGTATCTTTGTATCTCTTAAAATTGAACACTTTCAACTAAAATTGCCTTAAAAACCTTTTTTTCAAACCTTACAATAGTTTTAGTAGGGCATGTGTCATTCTTGTCTGATCACTGAAAATACAACTCTGCTGAAGAATCCCATTTACTGTAAAGCAAAATTGCATTAAACCATTCCCTTGCTGGAAACCAAACAAAATAATATGATCTAAAAAGGTATATCTATCTATAGGCAGCTTGTGGGTTTGGAAGAGGTTTGGTGTAGGCGCAGCAGGTACTAAAAACCTTCATGTTGCCAAGAAATGTTCTTAATTTTTTTTTTAAGACGAATTTCCAGGAATGAACAATTTCCTGTAGGTTAATCAATGTTCAGAACTGTTTTCGCAGCATTTAAAATGATAATTTGTGAGTACCTGAGGGCATATTTAAACTATAAATAAACAGTCTGCTCTTGACTGAGTGAAGAATGACATATATAAAGATAGATGAGTGATGCTGTGATGACAGACACATTCCTGTTCCAGCACCAGTTGGATTTCCATATGAATTATTATAAGAATAAATGTGTATGATGGGCACTGAGTAGGCCTGATAATATAGATGTCGAGTTAATGATGTTAATTGATGGACATTTTTGATTTAAAGCTCAAAATGTTTTGAAGTTGCATAAGTTTTTTTTTTTTTTTTTTTTTTTTTTTTAGAATTTTGCAAATATTTTGAAATATTGTTAATTGGGCTTCGGAATGTTGAAATCAAGAAGATACATAAATGATGATGCTTTTGTTTAGGACAAAATGGTTTGTTTGGGTTGTAAGGACATTTTTTCCAGTACACTGTCTTTTAATTGAACATTAATGAAAGTTTCATTTACTGAGTATATGTTTAGTAATATTTGAAATGTGGAATACATAATAGTAAAGATAATACATCTGTAACGTGTTGGATTCTGTTAAGCAGATCTGATTGATGAGAAAGGTTACATTAATGTTTGTCAATTTCATTCACATAGAAATGCAATAAGATTCCTTATGATATCCAAACAAACTGATTGATTTTGAAATGACATGCATGGGAAATAAGTCTGGCTTTCTGAAATTCCCTTGAAAAATTCAATTAGTATCATTGAAATATGCAAAATTGATTGTTAACAGGTTTGCTTGGAAAGTAAACCATGTTGTCCATACTTGCGTAGACATTTCAATTTGGGTTGGGCTTAAAAGATGTAGAATTAAGATAAAATGAGCTGAAAAGAAGAAAAAAAAACATGAAGAAAATGTACTAGTAATGACATGATGTTCATATACCTATGGCTGAAGGATAGGAACTTAAAGGTCAAGCTATTTCAATTCTGCTGCTCCTCAAGGAATATTGAACTCAGTGTTTTACCTCATACCTTTAGAGAATGTTTACGTTTGATGTTAGTTTGGTTTAACATGGAGACAAGCTGCTTGGTATTTTGAATGGCAGTTGCCCTCAAGGTGGCTTGTTCAACAGGCATTTTGAAAAAAAATTAGAAAGCTTAAATTTCAAATGAATTTGCCATTAGCTTCCCTCTCTCTTTTGCTCTTTCCTCTTTCCCTGTCATTCTCATCTCCCTGTCTTCTTTCTTCTCTCTTACTCCCTCACTCTCTCCTCCAGGTTCTCTTCATCCCTTCCACCTTCCCTGTATCATTTTTTCTCACCCTGTCATTCTGACCCTTCCCATCTCCCTCGCTCCCTCCCTCAAGGTTCCCCCCCCCCCCCCCAACTCTCTCTCTCTCTGTTTTCAAATGATGCGGTTTAGTCTCTTTCCGATTTAAATTGTTCCTGATGTGAACATACTTTACTAACTCTGCAAATTCACTTTTGCCTAATCCTGGCAAGCTTAGTGGAACAGAGAAGTATTGGGGGTGGATCAGGAGGGACTGATCTTCAATCACTGATTATACAGACAGTTGTCCAGAGTGGAAAGCTTGCAGAAGAGCAATGCTCAGTGGTTTAGGATTAGGTTCAGTCATGATGATTGATGAGTAGAAGAAGAAAGTTGATGATATGAAGGTTGTGATGGAGAATGGTGGTGGGGGGGGGGGGGGGGGGGGGGGGGGGGGAATGGTCACTTTATGCTTCCAAGGTCCAGTCATATTTGTTGCATTTAGTTTAACTAAAGAAGGAAGTACCCTTAGGTGATTTTGTGCCCAGGTATGGGGTTTAGGAGGGGGGGGGTCAGATGGTCAACCTCCAGTGACCTATCATGTTTCAGCTTTGTGATAAAATAAAGTGGAAGGAGCATGATGAAGTTGTTTGGTTCAAATGACCCGTTTCATTCAACTCTTCATAAATCTCTCTCTCTCTCTCTCTCTCTCTCTCTCTCTCTCTCTTTAATTTTATTGCAATAGGTTTTTTTAAAGGAGATCATGTCTAGACGTTAAGGTTATTCAGTCAATATTTGTTGTGGTTCCTCACTGGCTTTTGTCACTGCACTTCCCTTTCTCTTGATTTTTGCCACAATCTACAATTTCTGAATCTGGAAATGTAATACTCCGAGACATCTTCTAAATGGCATAGAACCCCTTTGGTCTGGGTTTTTGTAATGTCTTTGTAGAAATCAATGAACAAGGATGTGGAAGAGAGAGAACTGTCTGTTAGGTGTCCTTGCCAATTACCCAGTCATCACTTGAAAGTGATAGCTTAACATGAGAACAAATAGATGTCCAAAAGTTACCTGTATGAAAATTCAAAAGACAGTGCCACATAGAGTAATGAAGGAGAAAATGAAATATAAATAGATATTGAGTTGAGCAATGAATACATAAAGACATAAATAGATAAATGAATAAGTATGACACAGATAAAGAAATGAATAGAAAAATGAATGAGTGAATGAAAGTAGTAGATAGGTAAAGGAATAAATAAGAAAATGAAGAATTGATTTAATATAAATAATGAGTAATCAAGATAAATGAACTAACTATAAAAGCAATTACAGTACTAATAATAGCTTAATGAAAAGTAAATGAAAATGAATGAAATTACAAAGAAAAAAAATAATGATATTTATTAACTTTTTTTTTGTACTGTTCCTGGAATCTTATTTTTCCTGTGGGCCATAATTTCTTTGTTAAAACAGAAATTTATCTGATAGTTCAAGTAATCTGCTTCAGGCAAACTATTTAACCCCCCCCTCCCCGTGCCCCCCATACCCCCTTTCCCAGTGCAATAGTTGCACTTAATTTGGCAGATATGATGAGTTTAGTTATAACCATATATAGTTGAAAAATTCAAATCTTTAATCTGTAAAATTTAAATCCAAGTTAAACTTGAATAATAATCTAAAAAAAATAATTGTGTCTGTGGTAGTAAAGTATAACATTTGTGTATGATTTAGCCAATAAATAATTTTTTTTGTACCAAATTAAGGATAAACTAACAAAAATGGATAACTCTTTAAAAATGATAGAAGATAAACCTCATTATATTGGGGTAAATTTGCTGGGATGAGCTCATACAATCTGACATAGCATTCTGGCCAGACAGATAACATAGTTATAGATCTTTCTCCTTCAAATAAAAACCTTGGGAAAAGAATGAATGAATGCAATTGTAGATTGAGTAAATATATCTGCTGTCTTATATTGAATTTGTCAGACAACAGCTCCCATTGGGTCGTGTAAAGCTTAAGTGTCTCTGGTAAATATGGACAAATTCTTTTTCATTTTGTTTATGTACTACTCTCTTTCCCATATATCTCTTTGGGATACTAAGCAAATAAGTTCTTTACATGGCAGGGGAGGGAAGTTATTTGTTTACTTGTCGATAGAAGAGCTTAACATGTATTATTACAGTATCTCATCAATCAGTTTTAGCAAAGGAGAGGGAATATTGGGGCGGGGGGGGGGGGGGGGGGACTCTTACCTTATTTTATATTGTTCATATGCCAGGTTTTGTCATTATTGCACTATGTCAACTTTGGTTCACTGTCAGTTATTTCTCAAAACCCTGCCTTCGAAGACACTTACAGTACATTGTGAATTTGTCCCCAGAGACAGTGTTTCAATAAATTATGTTTAAATTTCGAAATTCATTGTAAATAATTGTGTTCTTTATTTTCAGTTATGTTACAACCATTTGACTATGATCCAAGTGAGAAGAACAAGCACAAATTTATGGTCCAGACCATGTTTGCACCAGATGGACCAATTGAGAGTCAAGAGAACCTGGTAAAATATGACCAGCATGCATACACGTACATCCACACATGCAGGCACGAGAGCATGCATGTGCACATACTTGAACACGTGGGCACAAGCATGTGAACACGCACATTTACGTATCTAATTGTTCATATTTGCTTCTAAAGACACTTGCATATGCATGTGCAAATGCTCTTACACTGTCACACATGCATGAACTTGCATGCACACACACACACACACACATGCGCGCGCGGTCAATTTATAAGCATTTTATAAATATAACAAAACTTGACAAGAAACTTAAGAATTGGACAAGTAACTTAGGCAGGCATAGCACTAGTATTCATTTTATACAAGTACCTCAAATCTTTTCATCTACACACTGTGAGACATGTATGTATACTTGTTTTAATGTACAGCCCCTGCGAAAATTTGTCTCATTTAATGTTCACTTACGGTTCTCATCTGTTCTAGATCATTAGGTGTATTTTATTTTTACAGTAACTGTTGTAATGTTGTGCTGTAATGAATTTACCAGTTTGAGAACTGATTTTGGGAAGTCCTTCAGAATGTCCTAGAACAGATTAAGAACATTTTTTTTAAAGAGAAAAACAATATGTTCTAAGACAGATCCCTAAGACTGAGACTGAGACATAAGACTGACCCCATGAGTTTAGAGATCTGGAAGAAGTGGTTATAGTTCTCTCTGGTAATGTCTGTATAACTAGTCTTATGGGAAGACAGGGACTCAGCTGATGTGAAGTGTGAGTTTGTTGATTACAGAGAGAGAGAAAAAAAAAGATCAATACAATTGCCCAAAACCTTTGCTGAATTGTCCACAAAATTGGCATTGTTGGAAAGGTTCCATGTAGTTTTGTTTTATATTTGTGATTATGTCTCTGGTGCCATGGCAACAGAAATAGTTTTGAATGATGGAGTGGAGTTTCCTCTTTTTCATCTCTGACGATATGTGAGAGAGTTGCTGAATTAAAATTTTTGAATAAATAGATACATTTATAAATTGAGTAAAATTATAAAGTGGATTTGGAGGGTTTTATCATTAGCATTCTATATGCCAATAGTTGAGCTTAGCATTAATATAGATGTCAGTGTCATTAAGAAAATTTATTTCTCCCTCTCCCCATCACACTACACAAACATGCACACACATTTACTTTGTATTCTACAGTTATGTCAATTTAACGTTTATATTCCAATGAGACCAATAACTATTGATTTGACTGTTAAGTGGAGAACATTAAAGCTATTGCAAAGCGGTCAGATGTTGTCAAATACTAATTTTTTTTTGCTACTCAACCAATAAAGCCAAGTACTGTAGCTGTGAAATATGTTGTTTGAATAAGTAAATAGTTCATAAGCTTGAGTGCAGATGAATTTCTGTGTGATAGATTGAAGCAATTTTTTTCTGGACAAGTTCTGTCATTGCTCTTATCTGAGATCTGCATCCCATTTGCTAGGGCTGATTTTGAAAAAAAAAATTGTTGAAAAATGTCATTCTGAAAAGTCTCATTTTAATCGACAGTAGAACTCGTTTCCATAACAACATTCTAATAACAGACAAGATGTGTCTGGACATGAAGCCATCACCTGCGTCTCTCTGCACTGTTGGTGTTGCCGTGTACTTTTCTGGATTCATTGCTCATTTTCTAAGAGCTAATAATATGGTTTTCCTTGAAAAATCCATAAGTCTGTATTTCAACTTGGGTAATATTGTGTTTTGTTTTCACTTCAGTGGAAGGATATCACTCCAGACCAACTGATGGACTCCAAGCTGAAGTGTGTGTTTGAGATGCCAGAAACTACAGAACAGGTATGGCCATGATAGCACATCCAGAGACAAATGTTGATTGCAATTAATTAGGTGTTGATTGCATTACCACTTTCATATGCTGTAGCCACAATGTATGGTAATGACTCTTTATCTTTTCACTGGGGATAATTGTAAATTTTACAGAGGATAATATTTTTCAAATCATAGATTCTTTAAATAAGCACATAATTATTGAGTGGAATCAACAAATTTAAAAAGCAGTGCACCTTATTTTTGAATTGTATACAGTTAAAGCACCACAAATGCTATATGGAAATATATATTTTAAAGATTCAAAAATGATGTATCTGAAAAATAGTAATTTTTGTCACATGAAAAGATCGAGTCTTTACCATAATGAAGTTAGATATCTTAACTGCTTGGTGTATATTTGAATGGGAACTCTACCATAGTCAGTTCAGAATGAGCTGGTGACTGCAGTCAGAAGTTGATTGCTATCACATTGTTATACATGCATGTGCTTTGTACTGTCAGGCACCATGACATCTATCCCCCATGATTTTCTCTCTCTCTCTCTCCCCCCCCCCCCTCCCCCCCCCTTTGCAGTTCCTTCTTATACGGCTGGGCACTTTTTCTTCATGGTTGGCTTCAGAAAAGAACTGAGAGATTAAAAGTTGGTTTTATATTGAAGACAATTTGGTCTATTTCAAGATTAATTCATGGGAGTCTACTCAGATAAAGTTAATGATGGCAAAAAATGAAAGCTATATATATATATATATATATATATTGTAAATTTTTTCTCTATTAAAGAGGACCAATTTAGAATCAATTAAAATAATTTCAACCAACTTTTGTTCATGAGATCTTTTGTGAAACTGGCCTCTGAGTTCTTTGGTTTTTCCCAACCATTTGCTTGTTTGATCTTCTTTCTTTCACCATATATAGCTGATAGAGCTGCCAGCACCCTGACTCTCTTGTTTCTTACCATAACAGTGCGTCATCAATTTCTCTGTTGTGTTTTAGGACAAAACAGACGGATCTGCAGAAGCTAATGTAAACAATGTCTCTCCGAAGACAATACCAGAGAAAGTATCTGCTTCTAAGGTATGCCTTTCACTGACAATACTGATGTAGTGATTTTATTTCAAGAATATCTCATCTTATATGTAAATAACCCAGAAATTACAGTTTTTGTTTTGTATTTTTTAAAAGAAATATTTTGTGAAAGGTGTTGCAATATTTTAGTTTCACAAATGTTTCTTTTATCTGGTGGAATGTTTTTCTTCCTAAACCACATTCAGAGCTTTATGGTGTTCTCTGTACTGTGCCCATTCTAAATCTAATGCACCTGCGTTTTCCTAGCTTGGCTTTTGGTTGATTTTCAATATTTCCGCTGCTTTTATCTTGTATTATACATAACAAAATTTGCCACTATTGTCCTTCCAGCACATTTTCCCCAACACCTAGAAAACATAGTGCACATTGTCCTCCTTCAGTTTGGAATGATGAATGGGGACATGTCTGCTTATGAAAACATTAAGCTCAGATTTGAAAATTTCAAACAGTCCTGCATACCAATATTAAGTTCATTCAAGATTTGAAATTTTTTTTAGGTTGCTAAAAAAAAAAAAAAAAAAACTTAACTGTAAAAAAATATTTGATTTATTATTTTAGGATATTACCCAAAATATGTTACTTTGGACTAGATAACAGAAACTGATCAATACTGAATTTAGGGAGTGATTAGTGTTCAGTAATGGGCAGTCTGATACTGCTGCTGCTGCTTTGTTAATGACAAAATATATCCATCTCTCTAATTATTGTTACTGATATTATTGATGTGGAGTTCCCTGTTTGTAAGCATATTGTGGATTAGGTTGTGTAGTGCTTGAGAGATATGTCAGTAGTGCATAATACCTCTGTTTTATTGTTCTTCCCCATTTGATTTATATGCAGTTTTATGAAATCTATGTCTGGATTTAACTCCAGGAAAAGATTTCAAAGAACTGTGAAATGTATGTATTTTCACCAGAGGGAGTTGAAATGTTCTACATAAAAACCAGTTAATGAGATTTTAATTTTTAATTTCATTTGATTGTAAGTGGTAAAAAAAAAATTCTAAAGGGACATAACAGTTATTTTTTATTCAGTCATACAGGTTTGAAACTTTGTCAAAGGTGTATAACAATTGAAACAAAACATTTTGACTCTTAGGTAAAATAATATATTTAGATATATTTAGTCTTTTTGAAAATAATTCGCTACACAAGATGCAATGAAAAACTTCTTTTACCACCTCATGGAAAATATTTGATGTGATTATTATTATTATTATTATTATTATTATTTCTATTATTATTATTATTATTTAATTTTTTTACAGCCAGTGGAGGCAGACACAGAGCTTAGCAAGGCCAAGGAGGAGATTAAAAAGCTGCTTAGAGAAATTAGTGAATTAAAAGAGGAAAATCATAAATTAAAGGCAGGACACAACTTTATTTTCTGTATACTTTACTTACCTCATCGATACCTCATCTGACAGTCTGTGGTCTCACAAAAAACTGAATATGATTTTTCAAAATATTTTTAAAAAAATGTATGTATGAACAAAACATGTTTAAATCCCAGTCAGTTTTCTCCAGACTCAAGTTATATGCCACAATGGTATAATATACTGGATAACTATAAGAATTTTTATGGATTCAACGAAAAATATCAAGTAATAATTTTCAAGAAAAAAATTGATTTTTGTGTATAATAATGGTTTTCATCTGTTGATTTCTAGGACGAAGGTGTACGACTGCGAAAAGTTGCAATGTCTGACACAGTATCCTCCACACCGCGCCCCTCCCCAGCAACGCCCTCTGGTGGTGACGACAACATGCAGATGTTACAAAATATTCCCCCCGTGGCGTACATCATACTAGCCGTATTGATTGGACTAATATTTGGAAAATTCTTGCTCTAGAGACTCTCGAATCTAGAGTATGTATGCGTTTTTTTCTCCATGAAGATAAAGGAAGAGATGGTGCATATAGAATGCAAAAGGTGACAGACGTTGACAGTTACAATTCATAGTGTACAATAATCAACTGTGTATTCCACTGACTCTTTGCAGAGGAGGAAATATATGCCATTTGTATTTTATAATGGAGAGAAGGCTCGGCCTCTGCTGCTCTTCACGTATGGTGTATTCTGTAAGATTTTATGAATGGATGTGCATGGTGATTAATTGCTTTAAACGTGACGATGAACCAAATTATTTGACAGTTCTTGAACTTTTGGTTGGTCAGGATATCTTATGATTATCTAATTGGGATATGGGGACTATTTGGATAAAACACACTGCCGGTTAATCTGATTAATTACAAAAACATTGTATTTCTTAGGTTATTGTGGGAAACAAGATAAAACTTCTACTATTTTAACTAAAGTCACATATATGGTAATCGTATAGATGTCAAAATGGAATAAGTTGTATTTATTTATTTATTTATAATATGTTGATAAAGGCGCAGGAAACAGCAGAGGCCAAACTGTCATATTCTCTTCCTGAGGCCTATTTCATAAAAGAACTCGAGCTTTTTTTTTCAGCTAAACTAAGACAGCTATACTCTAATATCCAATCATAAAATCTACTTTGCAGTAAGAGCATTTCGTGCAAAATTAGAACACGGTGGATGTATATTACCCCGTTCACACTACGCTCAGTTATCCGGATAAGTTGCGAATTAGGTCACAATTCGAATAAATGCAGAAGTGTGAACGCAAAAGGATTTTGAAAATGCGCATTTTCAAAATCCTGCAAGCGAGGTGGATTTCTAAGCGCGATCCGGATAACTTACCGGAATCGACACCTGTACAGATCTTACTGCGCATGTGTGCAGATAAGTGCGGGTATCTATGAACGCTGGTTTATTACTTTAGCGATTGCACCAAACGTATTTGGCGGTCACCACTCACTACAACATGAGGAAACAAACTTATTTTGCCACCTTATACTTCTCAAGAATGCTGGAATGTCTTTTGAGTTGCATTTGTCGTCACAAATTTTTGTTGATATTTTAAGATTTCCTGTGCGGCGCATGCGCGAGTGTTCAAAACAGGAAGTTTTACCTGAAATTTTCAACGTGGGATTCGGATTTGCTTAGCGAGTGTGAACGCAATACCGAATCGGATTCCTTACGAAAAATCCGAATTATAGAAATGCGCGTTTTGGCAACTGTAGTGTGAACGGGGTATATGACTTGCCTGAACAGGGCACTGCCAGCATGCCAGTGTGAGTAGAAATTGGTGACGAAATCATACTAGAATTTGGTCTGAGGGCTTAGTTGTACGATCCTAAAATGTAGGTATGCTGTCCTATTGATTCCATGGTAGATGCAACTTATTTGGCTGTGATTCTTTGTAGGTTATACAAAAACCAATCTCTGCTCGATTTCTTTCATGAAACCCACAGGCTTTCAGTGAAGGGGTTGGTCATGGCAGATCAAAGGTCAAAGCATTACATTATCTGACCAATCAGGGCCGAGATGTCATATGAATGCAAGATAATGGTAGAGTTGTTCCCATTAGTTGGTTGAACTGCACTGTGTGAAAACAGGATTGAGCCAAGTTGGCAGAAATTAGCTCTTCTCATTGCACTCACTATAAACTCTCAATGTTCTTTCAAACATGCATAGTACCAGTGTTTTTGTTGAAAAAATATATGGCAGCAGCATGTATTCTAATTTCATTCAGTACACTGTAAAATTTGTTTGCCATTTTTTTAAAAGATTAAATGTGGAACTGTAGTTTGATAGAGTTAGGCCAAGGGAAACTGGTAAAAAAAATTAGTGTTTGAAGTATGCTCTGCATACTTTTGATGTTTTAAGTATTTTATTTATTGAGATAGGATTCCTCTTGAAAGCACTTGTGACTAAGACGCCTTCCATTCCACAGTATTTTACGCTCTCCATAATAAATTGTCAATCTACAGTCATTCATTCAAAATCTGACAGTGTATAGATCAAAGCAGTGGTTCTTCTTCACCCAACAACTTGTATTTATATTGTTTATCTTCAATATTTTTATGTCTTAGACCATTTGAAAGATTTTTCTATCAGGGAATGAGGCTATCCAGGCGAATAGACAACTGAATATTGGTGGCAACCTATTTCAATAGAGCTTTGGTAATGGACCTGAGGTTTGGGTAATTTTTTTAAAAGACAAAAGAAAACACAAATCAGTCTGAAACTCTCTTCTAACGAAATTGGTGAAAGTGAGTATTTTGGTAAATGGTATAACTTTTTGGGAAATGTGTTGATGGAGTAGATAATAGTGTGGAATGGTTCAAGAGGCATTTGAGTCAAAATTGGCATTGAGGGAAAGTTTTCACACTGTTTTATGGAAACTTTAGTACATGGATGAATAAAGGATAAATTGTAAAAAAAAAAAAAAATGAAATTGTAGATATTAATGTGCAATTTATTTGCTCTTATCTCATATTTTTCATTTCATGATGCTGTTTCTATTTGCTTATTTTGCTAACTGTCTTAATATTTTTAACTTAAAAAGTCACAAGCACTGACATATGTTATTTCTCTTTCTATCTTTTATTTGATTTTTTTCTGAGCAGTCACGTAAAATGAAAATATAAGCTGACTAATTCTCCTCCTAGCCAAGGTCACATTTACCTCATGGAAATAAGGTGATTATAGAGACAACTTCTTATTACCCTGAGTTTCAGAGTTGACTGAGAACTGATTGGCATGCCTATGGTAACTAGAAATACCATAAGACACAACAGGTCAGCAGTCAGCAATTAAAAAAAAGGGGGAGGGGTATTTTTATGGAAAAAAAGGAAGAGTGGACCTTTTCACCTTAATGGCAGATGTAGAACCTGGATGAAAGGCTCAGATTCAGAACAGACCTTTTTTGCAGTCAAAAAGCAGTTTGATAGATCCCCCCTCTTGATATCCCCCCCCCCCCAGAGTTGTTTCCAGTGATCTCTGAAATCCAGGGTACACTAATTATGTCCTTATTAGGAATTCATGTCCTTATTAGGAACTTAAGTTTGTTAAATTTGTATATGTAGTCGTCACTCATCTTCTCTTGCAACTGTTTGAGTTTTTTTTCCTGTTCTTGTGATGAGTTGATATATGAGCTGCTCTAGGGAATTATTTTCAAGGAGCTGTTTTGCAATGTTTTTGTACTGGTATCAGTTGTAAAAAAATATCCGAAAGTTTGTAGGTGAAAGTTCTGCATTTTGTCCACATAAAGAACATGGCGTATTTGTAATAAGCTCTCGCAAAGTTTCAAATCTTGACTCAGAAACAATCTGTCAAAACTGCGTGAAATTTTATTTTGAAATTTGGAATAGAACAATGGTATTCATACTTCTGCATGTAAGGTTTTATTTTTGAAGAATTCTGTGGATTAATTTGGTCAATGTTAGGCATGCTGTATTTAACATCCAAGTTGTTAAGATGACTGTAGAAAAGTCCATTGTTTATTGAAGTGTTATAACACATAATACCCCAGATTGTATCTTAATACAGAATGTACAAGTCACGCTGGATCAATCATTTTAGCCAGTTAAGACTGGTAAGTTCAGCATATGTATAATTTATACCATTAAAATTGATTTTTTTCTGCTACTCTGTATAGTAAAATGCTTTTCAGGAAGATGTAACATTTGAATTGGAATTCAAACATTTTAAGTTGAAATTAAAGGTGTGCCCCTAGGGGTCATCTTTTGATTTGTCTGTATATCTGAGCTTCCTGGCTTGCAGAGCACATTGTCATCTATTCTAATGATAATAATGATAATAAAAGTTAAACTTCCTGTTCTTCAAACTACGTATTGCCTCCTAGTTGTTCATAGTTTCAATGTTAGTGTTTACATCTATGCCAGTTGTTCTTCATTCATTTGCTACATGTGTTCTTTTTCCTTCGTTCCTGCGGTGTTCTTAACTTTTCACCCATAGGTGATAATAATCGTAATGTGACCTGATAGAAAGTACGAGACGAAGATGAACAATTTTAAGTATAAAAATGTTTTTAAAGTTTCTTCAGTCAAGAGAAGTAGAAAAAAAAAAAAAAAAACACCCAAGGATTATAAATTTAAATTAGTCTTCACCACAGCTGAGATCCTTCACTGGGTTTTGACTGCTACAGCAAATTTGTTAGCAATTCCTTGCCACTCTGCATTTTGTGAGAGAAAGAATACACTGCACCAACGAATGCTGCCTGGATTAAATAATGTCCAGGTCTGATGCAGAAGGCTTAGCAGCCATCAGATTCTTGAGAAGTCCAGAGGAATAGTAAATATTTATCACTGGTATAACATCTGGTCAAATGTGCTGCCAAATAAGTGTTGCCATGACGACGGGGTAACCCAGCCACCCTGTGAAGTGTCACCAGCAATACCAGGTTTCTGGAAACAAAAAGTCTTCTGTTATAAATATGTCAACATACACACATGCATTAATACACACATTTTTATCCTAATAAACGGGCCCATAGCCAGCAATTTCAAAAGGGGGGTTCTTTTTCTGAAAAAGTGGACCTTTTCCCATAAAAACTTCATGTACCTAAATCAAATTTTACCCTGAGTGGACCTTTTCCCAGCAAAGGGGTGTTTCTTTTGAACCCCCCAACCTCCCCTGGCTACGGGCCTGATAAACTGCCAGTGTTTACTCAGACCAAGTTTTATTCTAGCATTAATTCTGTTCTCAACAAACTGCTATTCTGAATATGATTACTAAGTGCTCATACTCTGACCTGGGAGATAAAGTTTTCACACATCGCCAGTGTCTGATACGACCTTGTCGTCTGTCAAACTCACTCAGTCACTACTAGAGGGAGCCATGTGTTCAGGTGAGAAGATTGTGTTTACATTCTCAGTCTGATTTGTGCTTAGGGTTTTTCAGGGGCTGATTTCTTGTTTAAGGTTATTTAGAACCATGTCCTCTGCTAAACTTACCACTAGATGGAGCCATGTGTTCAAGTGAGAAGCTAGCCTCAGTGCGTCCGGAACATTGTCTCCCTCAGAACAAAACGTAGAGACCACCAACAGAGGGATGTCCATCTTCTCACTGCAATGACAGTAAAATAAAAACAGAAATATAGAACACGTATATTCCTGGTAGAATGTAATAATAATTGTTATACCAATCTCAAAAGAAAACAAGGCAGCAAAGCTGTCAAATGTACAGACAAAAAACAGAAAATAAAGATGCAAAATAGGTCATTTTGTCAATTTTGATGCAATAATAAATAATGCTTATAATAGCACTGTCAGTCAACACTGAATTTTAATCATGCACAACAGGTAAAATGGTCAATAACATGAGCGGACCCAGAGATATTTTCTGACAGTATTCCAAAGTATCTATTTTGATCCATCCTCCATTTTGATGGTCTTCCAACAGAAGAAAAAATAGATACCAGGCAATATAAACTTAATAACCTGACTGTCTTCCGGAAGTCCCAGAAGATGGTCTCAATCTACCCTTTCAATAAGATTACAGTTTCAGGACCATGAGAGTTCAAATTCACATGATGTAAGTCTCAATATTTGAAAAATGATGACAGTGCATAAAATAATATTACATAAGTAACATAATGTTTAAAGACATAAAAAACAATACAACTGCTTATGTGGAAAAACAGAAATGTCAGAGTCTCAGGCGGATGAGAGTTTAAAGTCACAAATGCAAGTGTTTGAGAAAAAATTATAAAGGAAAACAACAAAACTAGAAAAGCACTCCGAGAGTGCAGACCTCTGCCAAGGTAGCAATTGTTGATTATTATTGATTTTTGTCCTCTTTGGCCCACTTCTGACAGTTCCTGAAAATTTCAGCAAAATCGGTCCATAACTTTTTGAGTTATGTTGATGACAAACAGGGGTGAAAATATAACCTCCTTGGCAGAGGTAAATATAATTCCAATGAAGCTGCTATTCAAACTTTTAATCTTTCAGTTTGATATATATATATATATATAAAACTTATTTGCAATATTAAACAAAATTTACCTGCATAATTATCACTGCTTCCTTATTATTAATCTAGCAGAGAGCTTAACCTATGGGAGTTTACAGGGAAATATCAACAAGTGTGCTTTATGTAATCTCAAATCACAAGTGTGCTTTATGTAGCCTATCAATTAGGCAAATTACTTTATAACTGAAATTAGCGAAGTGATACCCAAGGGAAATTTATAGACTGACCCTCTCAAAGGTCTTTCAGGCCCATAAGTCACAACTTAAGAAGAGCACAAAACAATAATGCACAAAATAGGAGACTACAACTTCTGATGCAATAATACATTATGTTTAACTGCACAGTCAACATCAAATTTTAATTTTGCACAACAGGTAACACCGATGAGAGTAAAAGCATAAGGCTTCAGGCCCATCAGAGTTCAAGTTTATACTTAGAAAGTGCCAGAATGAGAAAAATGAAATTTCACACAAAATTGCATTAAATTCAATAATAAATGATAACCCAATTGACCTGGCTTTCTAATTTGAACTGCATGCCAATCCTAAAAATCATACTCTTAAGTTAAATATAATAATAAATAACACAGTTTTCTTTTCATAATGTTTGCAGTAGCAGTGCAAAAAGATTATTGTTAATTTTGATGTAACATTACATAATAAATTATAGAATAATTATCACCAATTTTTGATTATTGACTATAAATAGCATGAACATGTAGAAAATTTGATTACCATCCGGCTTCATGTCCATGGGAGCTCCGAGTCCCACAATGAATATGCCAAAAAGATAATGAATATTTCACTAAAATGAATAACTTCCAGAAAAAGAAGCCCATTAGACTGCTTTTCCAACTTGGGCTGCATTTTAGTCCTGTGTTTCTTTTTTGAAAGTTTGACAATCATAATGAACACGGTTTTCCCATCATGGTCATCATGGCAGATGTGGATGATTGAATCTGACAAACTGCAATGATATGAGTTTATTTCCGTTTTGGACACTTGATTACACAATACATGATAACAAGTTTACCATCATTTTTACATAATCAACTAACAATGTTGTAAAGATGCAGGAAATATCAAACACACACTTTTACGTATCTTATTAGTTCAATAATGAGACTGTTAACATGCCTAAGAATTGAATCTGAGGAAATTTGAAAAAACAGTACAACTTCTAAAATAATGGCCCGATAACACTGATTTTCGAACTCAACCTGCATTTTTGTAAGATTGACCACTCCTGTGAGTATAATGACAATTGGCTAAGCTGTTTTTCTTATATTGTGTTATTAATGTTGCATATATGTTGAAAAAAGTGAAAAAACAGCATAAAAAAATTAAAAGAAAATGTAAAATAAAACATAACAAAAAATACCAATAAAGCTGCTATTCAAACTTTTAATCTAGCTGTACAATTACTAACATGATATGAATAACCCTATTGAGTTTGAGAATAATAAGGCACTGTTATTCATCTTTAGCATTAATGTAAGCGTTACACAAATTTTTTTTTGTAAACTTATTTTCCATATTAAATAACATTTACCTGCATAATAATCATCGATTCCTAATTATGTGACACAGTTAAGAAAGCTAAACCGATGGGACTTTACAATGAAATCTCAATGTGTGTTTATGTAATCTCATTTAATACCCACTTGAAAATTAATTAAGCAAATTATTTTATAACCCTGAAATAACTTGAAAATCAATTAAGCAAATTATTTTATAACCCTGAATTAACTGCCTACTATCCATATACATTTATTGCACCAAATAGCACTGTACTGCATTGCTTTCAAAACAGAAAACAATTACGATGGTTTTCCAACACAAGCTGCACTTCACTCTTTTCAGTAAGGTTGATTATCATAAGTAACATGGTTTTCCCTTAATCGCTATCCTGGCAGCAGTGTCCAAAATAGGGTTTTCTTTAACTTTCATGCAATATAACATAATACTTAACAGCATAATGACCATCAAATTTTTTATAAAAAAATAAAAGTATCATGGATATTCAGAAAATGTGATATGGAAAGGTCTCCAAGGACATGGAAGTTAGGGTCACACTTTCAAAATGCCAAAATGTTAACAAGAGATAACTGTACTGAAATGATTTTCTTTCCATTTTCAACACCTTTTTTTACATAAAACCATCATAACTGTCATTTTTAAATGATCAACTAGGAAAATTGTTGACATAGGAAAAATATCAATAGAACAATTTATAATGTCCAATTAGCTCCATTTGGAGATTCTGAACAAACTGAATGATTGAATCTGACGAACTGCAATGATGAGTTCCTTTCCATTTTTGATACTTTATTACACAATGCAGGATAATAGGTTTACCGTCATTTTTATATAATCAACTAACAATATTGTTAAGAAGCAGAAAATGTTAAAACAACACTTTAACATATCCAATTAGTACCGTTATGAGACTGTTAACATGCTTAAGAATTAAATCTGAAGAAAAACCACTTATATACAAAAAGGCTAATAACTTCATCAAAACTTAACTGATCAAGCTTATTTTCAAACTTGATCTGTATACTGGTCAGATTGATCACTCCTGTGAGTTGCAAGACAAAAGGCTGATTGGTTTTCCTTAAAATGCGTTATCAGTGTTGCATGTATGCTGAATAAAGGGAAAAAAACAGCATTACTTTTGTAAAAATAGTCCAATCATGCCAATTTTCAAACTTGACCTGCGTATAATAAATATTCAATAAATAATAAATGTAAATTTCAATCCAAGGAAAGGAAAAACATTTTTACACTTATCATGTTATCGGTGTTATAAAAGTGCTGAAAAAATTGAAAAAAAAAAAAAAAAAAAAAAAAAAAAAAAAAAAAAAAAAACAGGATAACTTCCATAAAAATTGCCCAATCTTGCTGATTTTCAAACTTGCCCTGTGTATTATGAATATTCATTAGTTCTGTAAGTTTCAAGCCAAATGAAAAAACAGTTTTCCACTTATTGTGTTATCAGTGCTGCATATATGCTGAAAAAAGTGAAAAAACAGCATAAATTCCCTAACAATAATCGAATCATGCTGATTTTCGAACTTGACTTGCGTATTATGAATATTTATCAGTTCTACAAGTTTCAAGCCAAAAGGTAAATTGGTTTTCCACTTATGGTGTTATCGGTGCTGCATATATGCTGAAAAATAGTGAAAAAACAGCATAAATTCCCTAAAAATGACCCAATCATGCTGATTTTCGAACTTGACCTGTGTATTATGAATATTAATCAGTTTTGTAAGTTTCAAGCCAAAAGGTAGGATGGTTTTCCACTTATCGTGTTATCGGGGTTGCATATATGCTGAAAAAAGTGAAAAAACAGCATAAATTCCCTAAAAATGACCCGATCATGCTGATTTTCGAACTTGACCTGCGTATTATGAATATTCATCAGTTCTGTAACTTTCAAGCCAAAAGGTAAAATGGTTTTTCACTTATCGTGTTATCGGTGCTGCATATATGCTGAAAAAAGTGAAAAAACAGCATAAATTCCCTAAGAGTGACCCGATCATGCTGATTTTCGAACTTGACCTGCGTATTATGAATATTCATCAGTTTTGTAAGTTTCAAGTCAAAAGGTAAAATGGTTTTCCACTTATCGTGTTATCAGTGCTGCATATATGCTGAAAAAAGTGAAAAAACAGCATAAATTCCCTAAAAGTGACCCGATCATGCTGATTTTCGAACTTGACCTGCGTATTATGAATATTCATCAGTTCTGTAAGTTTCATACCAAAAGAAAAAACAGTTTTCCATTTATCGTGTTATCGGTAAAAGTGCACGGCGACGGCGACGACGGCGACGACGGCGACGGCGACGACGGCGACGGCGACGACAGACGCAGATGATAGCTATATGTACAGACACATCTGTGTCTGTACATAAAAAAAACCATCACTGCTAAGAAAGTTGTATCAATTTATGTACCCTTTGTCCCTTTGTAATAGTAAATGGATCTTTGACATCAACACTTTTTGTCCAAATGATTAAAAAAGCACCATTAAGTTGCTGGATATAACTGAATTTAAAAGAAGTCAATCATATAAACCAAATCTGAACTACATATTAATTATAGTTTCAGTTCTTTTTATTTATCAGTTTTAGAAGATAAGGAAAATCATATGTACCAAAATAAAGTGATTCATTTCAATGGAGTAAAATAAGTGAATTAACAATTAAAATAAATAAAAAAATTAATTAAATACCATTCTTCCAGTAGTGACTTAGCAATTCCTCCCCCAGGTAAATAGGAAGTGGCTTGGAGTGTGGAATTCTGGGAAGATGGCGCTTGCTCCATAAGTGGCGCTGGAGCAGGAAATGATGGTCGTTTTTCAAGTTCCTTCCACTTAAGTTCCTCTCTTAACTTTTTACCAAGCTTTTCCTCCATCAGTTTTGTGGCTAAGAATCTTTCCTGACAACTGAAATGTGAATTCTTTTAGTTAAAATTTCTTATGAATGTAAGAACTTTTTTTTCAATACTTTCAATTTTTTAATACTTTCAGTTCTGACATAAATCATTCCAAGAAATCCCATCATCATATTAAACAATTCACAGTGAACACATTTGGGCTCATCCTCTTATAATAAACTTTATTATCATTACCTAATAAACATTCTTCTAATTTTGCAAACAATCGCCCCAAAGAAACCTTAATAATTTTAGAGAGAGTGAAGAACAGGTATTTTGTCCCAGAGTTGTTATTGTAACTCCTACCCAATCATCTGCACATCCAGTCTTTCATGTGAGAAGGTGCTGGTCAAGAGAACAACCTGTGAGAACTCGCTGACCTTCAGCCACTTGGCCAGCTTGGTCACAAACTGATTTCTTTTGCCCTGGAATTAATAAGTTTGTTACAATTCCTCTCTCTCATTTCATAATTTTGTCATAATTCCTCCCTCTCTTTCTCTTATTTATTTTAAACATCTGTTGCAATTCCTCTCTATTTCTCTTTCTTTTTTACTTGACAAAAACAGCTTTGCTTCTTTTATTTCTACACCGAAACTTTATCTTTGTGTGGATTAAAAATTTATTATAAACATTTTATCAAAATGTCATTAATTAACCTATGGTGAAATACCTTTACTAAAGGGGAACGCTGTTGAACTACCACCAGCTTGTGTTCTGTAGACTGATAAACTGGAAAAGACAATGAAGAGTGAATCTAAAAGCCGTCTTAAAACTTTTTTGTAGTTCACTGAATACTATAGATACCTTGATCAGTACTTGAAATTTCAAAATTTCTTTACAATAATTGCTATTAATTTAAATTAAAATAACAGAAAAATGAAACTGTACAAATATTTGCATGCTATTTAAATCCCATTTATGGAATTTTGTATCTAACATCACTTCCCCCACTGACTGGCAAAATAACACCTGTTCTGCTTCATGGGGCCTACCTTCACATGCTGTGGACAAGGCATACTTGTCTTGTGTGTAGGGGTCATTTCCAATAACAGGAAGAATGCTGTCATCATACAGGTACCCCACACTCTCCATAGATAGAGATGACACAATCAGATCCACAGCCAGCTGTCCTACATTACCCACTGACACTGCTGGCTGGAAATAATAATTTCGAATATATTATATAACCTCTCTGCTAACCAGTACATTAATTCTAAGGCATCAACTGAGGCAAAATAAAAAAAAAATATTTAAAAATATATATATTGAGCAACGTGCTTTGATAATTTTGACTATAAAAATTCATAATTTACTACTTAAAATTGAGGACACTTCAGGCGTAAATGAGTCTATGGCAGTAACAATTAAATTTCAAACTGTCCACATTTATTTCTAAGATCGTCAATCTGTAGCATTAATCCAATCTCTAGAGTGGAGTCAAATAAATGACCCACTGACTCAATAACGGACAACTCCATATACAAACTCAATAACTCCAAGTACGGACAACTCGATAACTCCAAGTACGGTGCCTCGATTATCTAATGAAAGAGTACCATACCATACATTTAGAAGGCTAAACATATGAAGCAAGAATTGAAAGGATATCCAAGAAAACGTGTTCCAAATGTCGGGTAGTTGACATCAACAACTCATCCTTCAACATTCATCAAACATCAAACTCTTTTTCTACTCACCAGAATCACTGTATAATCCTTCCATTTGCAAGCTGTCTCATTCGATCTAGGATAAAACATCATCCACGTTGACGCAAAGACAGTTATACTTGTTAAGACGAGTGACAAGTTGCAAACTCACGTTGTTTAAACTCTTTGTTGTTGAGAGGCTTGAAAATTGTGTGTCGGTATTTTGAATCTCCTATTTCTAAAGAAGGATCGTTTCGACAGCAAGACAAGACCCCTTCCCCCCCCCCCCTTTCCCGTAAGGAGGGCATTCTTTTAGATAATAATAATAATAACAAGAACTCAGGAATAAATACCAGACTAGCCATAAAGGTGCGTCTATTTTGACCATGGGTCATCAGGTAAGTTATTTTAGTAGGATAATTTGAAATTACCAAACAACTAAATTAATTTGATAGATAACATTAAATGCCAACCTAAATTTATTTTGTGAAAGTGGGTCTTGAGGTATATTGAGTGTATTCATAGTGAGAATCCTTTGCTGATAGGATGGGAATTTTTGTCTCAGTTTGTGGACGAAATATATGCACAGCATTTTTTTTTTTTTTTTTTTTTTTTGTGTGTGTGTGTGTGTGTGTGTGTGTGTGTGTGTGTTAAAACGTAAAACATTGTAATCACTATTTCCTTCCTTTCCCATTTTGAGTTTTAGAATATTCATCACTGACAGTAAGTTTTCTAAGCTTATGCACTGTTTCAACCTCTCAGTAATTTGAAATGACTCCTCCTGCTGGGTTAAGAGTAGAATTTTCCAGGCTTGGATCAATCCCCTTCTCTTTCATCTCCACAATCGCATACTGTATTATGCAGAATTGATAAATGTTATTCCAAGATTAAAAAAAAAAAAAACCTTCATAATTAATCAGACATTTTAATTTTTGTTGACATTTGTTTATTAAAAACAATATCGGAAGTTATTTACAACTGACATTATGGCGATAGTTTTTTTTTTTCAACAGCTTGTGTAAATATGGCATATAAAAAACCCAACTGTCTATAATGAATTGATAACTTTTTTTCTTTTTTAAAATGACCAACTTTTTAAAAATTGCCATTACATACACTGACTCTACATAACTCCTATGTAAGTGAGGGTCAAAAGGCGCCCTGAGTTTCAGAGGTTACTGGAAACTAATGTCTGTCATCAGCATGTTTTTGTTGTTTCCGGTTTCTGGAAGAGGTGTCCAGTACACTCTCACACTCAGGGTGTTTAAGGGAGCATTCAGAACCAGTTGATCCATGGACTAACTTGTCTACAGATCAAATATGGTGCCACCCACTTGAAACCGTAGTACCGAGATTTAATTGCTCTGCCCCTGCTGGGACGATGTGTGTTGGAGGCGGGAATCCATTGTCAAGTGTGCGCCATATTTGTTAGTTAGTCCGCAGATCATCATTGTTGTGAATGCTCTCTAACAGTGAGCAACATGACCAAACTAGTGTGTAAGGGATCACTAACTTCAGGACTAACAAAGGGTCCATTCACAATAACACCTGTTGATCTTGCTAATGCACCATAACTTCTCGGGGACTTTCGCTGAATGCAGTCAGATTAACAGGTTAACAAGTCTTCTCGTTTCCAACATAGTGGTGTAATCACATTTCTCTGTGTTCTACTCAACACCAGGGCGCATGGTAATCTAATTTGTATTCAGTGACTCTCCATGGAGTTTGTTGGCTGGTTGTCAGATTTCATTGTGAAATGTTCCCACAGAACAGAAATGATTACAATGGAACTTCCCACAGAACTGCAGACTAGAGACATACACTGGAATATCATCATGATCATCCAGGTAATTCAGTGACATTAAAAATCAATCAAATTATGGCCTTTCTACTGCTTGAGAAAATTGATCTTGGGTTTTCTACTGGATTCTAGTTGTAACCTTGGCATATTAATATTACAGTATTATAGTAGCACCACATTTGTACAGTACAGTAATCAATAACAATATACAGAGATAGGGAACAACATCAGAACCACTTTACAGCAACAACGATAACAACTGTCTGGTAATTAGCTGCGGAGATTCTTCCATTTTGTTGTGCAACATTGAGCAAAACCCTCATTGTAAAGGAGTCTCTGTAGCAAACATTTTCAAATTCTATTTACACAAACTCTATCCATAACATGCTTAAAATATCAACAATAAAAATGCAAAACTTGAAGTACTATGTTAACAGCCATACTGCTAAATTGTCTTATTGTGATAGAATTCAGCAGGTGAATACAAAAATCACTCACTAATGTTATAACAGTGGATTAACTACACATCAGACTACATTAATTCTGATCTATAATGAAATACAAAACACGGACACTCATGCACCTCTGGGACCTCTGGTATACACAGAGAAAAATTGCAAGTAAGTTTTAATTTGTCAGACACATGCAAATTTAGCATCATTTTCACGGAAAAGTAAATAAGTTATTATACTGATGCATCTATGAAGATCCTAGACTACTATTAAGATGTACTAGTACTTGCTTACCCAAGCTTTCGGCCCCTAGCCTGCCTTTTTTTCAATGAAGGCACCTATAACAATATTGAACCATTCTTTATTACTTCACAAGTTCAGTATTAGGTTCGATTTTTTCCTCTAATGTGATAACACACTACTACTGGATGATTTAGAACATTCACTCCCAGGAAAGCAAAACATTTTGCTACCAATAGCTTGTGATATAGAATACGTGATAAACAGATGTAAGTTTTGGTTCAAGTTAGCTGCTTTTTGTGATACTCCCTGAAGAAATGTGACTATGAAACTAATATCATATCAAATACAATTTGCACTTTGTAGACAAACATTTCTGTACATTGTACAGAGTTGCCTTCATTTCTGCCCCTCAATAATTAAAATTCCCTCACCTTTTGTGTATTCATACGGTATTACGGGAATATTTATCCTTATAAATACAAGTAAAAATACATGTAATATAAGTGAAATATCTCACTTTACAGGAAACATCCTGCCTCTCACCCTGTACTTCTTACAATAATTGTATTGGAAACTTTTGTCAGTTGCGTAGACAAAGAAGGCCAAAAAGACGTTTACAGGTCCAACAGCTGACATCCATTTGATCAGGTTGTGCAGTGTTTTAGCCTACTGAGTACTAACCCTCTGAGACTCTAAGCAACTATTAACAGTAAAAGAGGATAGTAGCTTAGAAAACTGACAAACATTTACTGGTCTGGCTTCAGGTTTCAGTTAAAAAAAAAAAAAAAAATATATATATATATATATATATATATATATATATATATATATATATATATCATGGGACCCAACACCTAACTGGTTGGAGGTTCAGGAGCTGCCTTAGAATTGAATTTCCACAGAAAAAGCTCATGTCTGGTTTTACTGGCATCTAGGGTAGAGATAAAGTCACAGACTGCTTATAATAATAATAATAATAATAATAATAATAATAATAACAACCTATACTAAGGAATTCCTAATTAAAAAACTTTAACTGGCAGTTGCTCATCAGAGCTAACAATTTTCTGAGCATTTTCACTCTGATAAAAAAAGAAAATATATCCAACATTTACACTAGTCCAAACACTTCACAATTTAAATTTTATTTTGTGTGTGCAAGTATACATTAGCTTAATAAATCTGTATCATAACCTACATTCACATCACTTCAATAGAAAGGCTCACTGACAGATGAATAATCCCTAAGATAGTTATCATCAAAGAACACAATTATCATTGTGATATCATCCCTGAACGACCTGCTCAATTCTGGCGGCAGAGAAAGAAACGCAGACAACTTGGAATGGGTGACATTCTCGCCATTGTTTCCTCCCAGAGCGTGACGCAGCAGATGTGTTGCGACATTAATATCCTCAGGTTTATACTCCAGACCAACTCTTCTCTTGCGGAGATCTGAATTGATCTTTCCTAGAGTCAAAGTCCCTGCGGCTTCGTATTTTGTCCATGTCTGTTTCCCCATCATGTGTTCGCTAATAAGATGTGTGACCTTTTCTGGGGTCAACATATCCCATAATCCATCTGTCGCTAGGATCATAAAACGATCTGCTGGAGTCAGACGGTATGATATCACTTCTGGTTTAGCTGTCAAGTAAGGCGGTGTATAGTAGTTTGAAAGCATCACTGCATACGGATTATTGAGCTTCCCGGCATGCTTTGTCACATATGCCAACTCTTTACTTGGCCATTTATAACAAACATCGCCAAAAGCTCTCAGAGGAGCCAAATTTCCCATGAGCCTCTGGTTCCTTATGACATTCTCATTAGGGGGGTGTTCGCGCCTGATTCGTTCCACTTCCTTTGGGTTATTTGCACTGTGATCATTTGAAAGTGGAATAAATTTAATGTTCCCGCCTGAACTCATGCGTCCCAGTATAGCCTTACAGTCCCCACTATTGGCAACGTGCAAATGTGGTCCATTCACATGGGCAACTATAGCACATGAGCCTGCTAGGGCTATATTTAACAGCTGTGAGTTGATCAGTCCATTATTGTTACTCGGCATTGCCATGCTAGATATATCATTATCTAAGCGTACAAATGCACCTTCCAAGGCAGACGCCAAGGAGAATTCATCCTCGAGGGTGGACAGAGTTTCTACTGCGAAACGATGAAGGTTGTTTTTATGCACACCCAGCAATGCATCATAATGCGAAGTTTTCTTGTGGTAGTACCACTGCAGCAGGTCAAGCGTTATCCCTCTGCTCAGAAAAGATTTGCAGAATTGATCCAAAACTTCAGGAGGCATGAGAGACACTGCTATGTAA